>NW_022111368.1:39665483-39673239 GCF_000313985.2 Echinops telfairi
TTGGGAATGATGAGGGCAACAAATGTATAGATGTGCTTTACACAATTGATCTATGTATTGTGATGAATTGTATGAGCCCCAATAAGTTGATTAAAAAAAAAAAAGATTTACAGGCTCAGAAATCATCTGTAAAATCTCCATGAGTCGGAATAGACACAGCGGCGGTGGAACTAGAATAGATGAATAACGTGGCTCGCTGTGAGTGCAATGCCAGCTTCTAGATGTTAGCGTTTTCTTTGTTTAATTAAACTTTTTCTGAGGCTAATTATATACTCTTTGTTCTTGCTTGTAAACTATGCATGTCTAATGTTATAGAAATACTTATCACAGAGACTTCTGATATGTACAAACTGGCTTGACATTCTAAAATCTAAAAATATTTGAATTATCATATATATAAATCCCAGAGTTTTAGGATAACCGTGCTGCATCCTTATGAATTTATAATCAGATGTTCTGCAAGAAACGTTGTATTGCCTATTTGTTAGCACTAACTATTCTTACTTTTAGAATGCTTATAATAAATGAACGGATTTTTGTTCACAATGACCATCTAGATGCTCAATATTTGAAGGTTTAAGTTTAGAATAGAGTACACTGACAGTTGAAATAGAGTATGATAGCGCTGGCACTGTGATTTGCAGGGAGGGTCTCATGTGTTCATTCTTGCTCTCAGTGGAATTACTATATGTAGCTATTCCACATTCATCTCACTCTGTTCTAAAATTTCTGTGGTGTTTATTTTGGGAAACTAGTTTTTTATTACGGGTAAGCTTGCTTCAACTCATAATGAAGCTATGTATAGTAGAAGAGATGCCCTGGTCCTATACCAAACTCATTGTCTTTGGTATGTTTGAGTACTTGTTGCCGCTATTGTGTAATGGCTTCCAAGATATGTGGCTCATCATAATATCATAATATTATTTTGTTCAATATCCACTAGATATTTATTGGCTATTGTAGAAAGTACATCTTAGTCTGTCTTAGTCAAGAAGCTCTGCTAAAATTTTCCCATCATGGGTCACCCTGCTGGTATTTGAAATAGCAACATGCAAGCCATCAAAGGTTAGCAAGCTGACAGATAAATGAAGGTGATCAACTAAGGGAAACAGAAAAACAGATTCAAGTGTTGAAAAGGTACTCACCAGGAGAGAAAATGCTAGCTGCCTGAGAACGCAGATTTAGGTAATAGATAGATACACCTTTTCCGCTGTTTCTAAAGATGCCTGTGAATTGATCTCTACACCAGAGTAAGGAAAAGACCAAAGTTCCTCTTGTTTATATTCAGGTGACCAAGTTTACTATCAAGTGCCAATATTATTAGGCACTAATTTTTCATATTTTTTAAAAAATTAAACATATGACAAATATGTTGTTTAAATTAATCAATGTGTATGATTTACTGAAATAAAATAAAGCCTTTGTTCTTAGGCATATGCATATACCAGTGATTCAAAAACATTATACTGCACTAAAGCAATCCTGGAGCAATTGTTCAAAATTCAGTGTCCCAATCGTCAACTTTTTCCCATTAGGTGTCAGACCTGAACAAGGTGAATGGAAGTAGCTAGCAGGGTATCAGTAAGGTAGAGAAAAGTAGCAGAAATTATACTGTATTTTCTACAGCAATCTTGATGCTAAACTTGATTATCTTCTTTCTTTATAAAACATTAAATTACCTAAAAATGAAATTCTAATAACTAACAAATTAAAATAAAATCATGTTTGGGGTTTTTCCCCGCTTTCTTGGGCTGCTATAACCAAATACCATACACAAAAGCTCAGAAAATATATTAGCACAGATCTGGAGGTACACAGCTCAAATCAGGCTATTAGATGCATTGATTCCTGCTGGAGGCTCTCAGAGAGGAACTGTCTCTTCTAGCTTCGGACAACCCTTTGTATGTGTGGCTTATAGATGCATCTTCACCTCGTGTTTTCTCAGGGTGTGACTTTGTTGTCATGTTATAAAACCTGTTATAAAACATTAACCATGGCTTGTATCCACCTCTCACAGCTATTAATGTATCAGTTTAAGTGGTAATATCTTCAAAGAAATAATCTATTTCGAAACGAACAGAGGTGAAGACAGCAGCATATCTTTGCGGGACATAAAATTTCATTCACAGCAGACTTGAAGCCTTGGTTTTAGGTTTGCAATTTGTTATGGTATTTTAAAATACAGTCCATCTATTAAAATATATAGGTTGATAAACAAAATCCATCATCATTAATAAGAGATCATGAAGGAGCTTCAAAGATTATCTTTTAATTCCATTTCTTCCACAAACTTCTATAAGTACGTATTGTGTCTCTATGTTGTGGTGAGTTTGTTGAGTCATCTTATAATTCTAAGCTGAGTCCCTGACATTTACTTTTTCCATCTCAGAAATAGCTTCTGAGTCTGAAGGATTGGTTAAAAGCATTGTGTAGCTTACAAAAATTCCCACATATTTTGACCTTCTCAATGCTGTCCCTTTCCCATCTGCCTTTATCTGTAGCCTTACATACGGCCATGCCACTTGAAAATGTGTTTGCAAAAAGATTTGATATCAGAACAGAATTTTCTGCTCATTCCAGGAGTGAATTTTATCCCAACACTCTCCCTCTTGCTTGAACTCAGGACTTGTTTCAGAGAAGTGGCCTTGGCCACCAAAGGAAATAAAATAAGAAGGTTTGAGGGAAAAAAGTGGACGACAGCAAGAAAAAGAAAGATAAATTATAGATGGGAGGAAGACAAATTTATAAATAGCATAGCAACAAGAATGAGTCAGAATTGGTCTCAAAAGTGAACAGCCATGCCACAGTCTAATATAGTTTAGCAACGCTTTATAATCCTTGAATTTTCTTAGAACATGTAAGTCTGCATTCATATTCAAAAATCTATAGTTAATTCCTTAATGTGAGTATGCGTATAAGAACAACTTGGAATAAAGGTATTGGGAAATGTATAACATTCATCTCTGTCTAAATCTGGAAAATGGGTTTGAAATTGTGCTTTGTTTTTTGGCTAATATCATTTAACATAACATTGAACAAAGTGAATGAGAATATCAAGCAAGGTAGATATCAGTAAAGTCGAGAAAACATGAAGTGAACAAAAACGCAGACTACTGGATTGGCTGACCAAATCTTGTTACCTAATGCGAAGATGTTTTACTTATGTCATATGAAACAGCTACCTACTGGTTAATTCTTTGTGTTGTTAATTGCACTTGAGTTGGTGTTGACTGATGGCAACATGTAAATTTACTCAGTCCCATGCCTCCTCTACATTTTAGGAATAGTGGAGTCCGTTGTTGCAATCGTCATATCAGTCTGTCGCACAAAGAAGTCGTCCTCACTGTCACTTCCTTCTACAAAACATGATGTTCTTTTCTACCAACTGAACTCTCCTGATGGAACGTCAAAAGTAAGCAATAGAAAGTCTAACCATCCTTTCTTCTGTGGACCATTCTGGCTGCGTATTCCAATATGTATTTGGCAATTTTCCTGCCAGTATATGGTACATTCGGTGTTTGCCCAAATCACAATTCAAATCTGTCCATTCTCCTTAAACTTCCTTCATCATTGCCGGCAGAGTTCTCCAGTGCAGCATTATTGTTGTTGTTAGGTGCCATCAAGTAGGCAGGTCCCAACCTATAGCTACCTGAAGTAAAACAGAAGAAACGCTGCTGGTCCTGTGCCAGCCCGACAATTGTTTCTATATCAAAAGCCTAATGTTGTAGCCACCGCGTTAATCCATCTCCTCGACGTCCCTCCCCTGCCTTGTTGATCTTCTACATTACAAACCAGGCTGTCTTTTCCCGGACACTGATTTCTCCTGAGAGTAGATGTGTTTTGCCTCTGGCAGCCCATGGGACTTTCAATAATCTTCACCAGTACCATTATTCAAATGAGTTAACTTTTCTTCAGTCCTTCTTATTTATTGTCCAGCTTTCACATGCACATGTGTCAATTGAAAATGCCATGGCTAGAGCCATAGCAAACTCTAGTCCTCAAAGTGACATCTATGGTCTCCAATATGTTAAAGAAGTCTTTGTCAGCAGACTAACTCCATGTAATACATCTTTTGATTTCTTCATTGCGGATGTGTTTAATTTTTTTCTCCATTTATCTGATGTTGTCTATTTGGTCTTATTGTGAAAATTTTATTTTCCTCCTAGTGAGTTGCACACATGTTTTACTTAGGTGCCATGCTGTCATGTGCTGCAGCACTTATCCAAGGACAGACTTCAGAAGGGTTATAACAGGAGGAATGGAACCAGAAAAATAAGTAGGAAGTGGATTTGTGATGCTGTCTAGTGGTTTTTGTTGTTATGTGCATATAGAGTCTGTTCTGAAGCACAGCTATACTATGCAACACAGAATAGAACACTGTACAGTCCTGTACCACCCAATGGTCTCAGGCATCCTGTGCCTATGCCTGAGCCATTGTTGCAGCCATGGTGTCAATCCATTTCATTGTGGGCCTCCCTCTCTTTGACTGCCCCTCTACTTTACCAGAAATGATGTCCTTCTCCAGGGACTGGTCTGTCCTGACAACATGCCTGAAGTATGCAAGATAACGTCTCTCCATCCTTGCCTCTAAAGGAGCACGCTGGCTATCCTTCTTCCAAGACGGAGCAGTTTGTCCTTTCAGCAGTCTATGGTACTTTCAATCTTCTCCAGCACCACAATTCAAAATCTTCTACGGTCTTCTTTATTCAATGTCCAATTTTCACATGCACATGAGACGATCAAAATACCATGGATTAGGTTAGGCACAAGTTAGTCCTCAAAGTAACAGCCTTACTTTTCAATATTTTAAATAGTCTTATGTAACAGAGTGGCCTAATGCAGCTGGTCTTTTGAACGTTTGACTGGTGCGTCTAAGAACATTGATTATGCATGCAAACAAGAGACAAACCTTGAAAATGTCAACCTTTCCTCCATCTAGTATGATGATTCCTATTGGTCAAGTTGTGAGGATTTGGGTCTTCTGTGCATTGAATTTTAATCTGTACTAAAGGCTGCAATCCTTGATCTTCATCAGCAAGTATTCCAAGTCCTCATCACTTTCTGTAAGCAAGATGGTGACATCTGCACAGTTGTTAATAAGACTCTCAAGTCCTAATGCTACTTTCTTCTTTGTATATTTCCCTGATTATATGTTCAAGATCCAGATCGAGTAATGATGGTGAGTAGAAGCAACCATGTCACACACTCTTCCCGATTTTAAACCACTCTATTCTTCTGTGCTCTTCACACAACTGCTTCTTGAGCCATGTCCATGTTCCACGAGCACAATGAAGTGTTTCACAACCATATTGATGGCTAAAGTTTTTATTTTTTATCACAGAGTTGTTTAAAACTTCCTCCAACAAACAAGGTTGTATCAGCTCTATATGGCAATTTTTATAAGCCTTCCTCAAATCCTGATGCAAGATTTGTCTGCATATAGTTTAGTTTTCAGATTATTTGCGGAACATACAGAATGAATAAAGAAGGTGAAAGGATACAACTCTGATGCAAACGTTTCCTGATTTTAAACCAAGTAGAACTCTCTTGTTCTGCTCCAATGGCTGCCTATTGGCCCAGGTCCTGGTTCTACAGGAGCACAATGAAGTGTTCTAGTATTCCCATTCTTCTAAAGGACATTCACAACTTATTATGATCCACATACTAAAGTGGATTGTTATACCTTTATACAGTCAATGAAACACGAGTAAATATCTTTCTGTTATTCTCTGTTCTCCACCAAGATCCACTTGATATCAAAAATTATATCCCTTCGTTTCACATCCTCTTCTGAATCCTGCTTGATTTTCTGGCAGCTCCCTGTTGATGTACTGCTGCAATGTTTTATTTATTTCTTTTTTTATTGACTACTGTTTGCATAAACTTTCATTGTTAATGCAAATAGAATAAGATATTTTCCAACTTCAATTTTTTTGCTCATTTATCATGATGTTATTAATATAGTTTTGAAGGTTTTCATATTCTTCATGTATGAGTGAAAGAAAAAGTTCATTATCTATGTAATATATGTTGTTTATGTGTTTTCCTTCAACCCAAAGGTCATGCCCTTCTTTAGGTAGCCCAGCTTCTCAGATATTTGTCTGAATAAGGAAGGTGAAATGATACAGCCCTAACCTACACCATATGGTTTCACACCATTCAGTATTCACTTGTTGGAAGGATTGTATCTTAATCATTCGATACAATTAAGTGTTCTGGAGCTCACATTCTTCACAATAGTATACATACTTTGTTATGATTCAAATGGTGGCTTATCTTTGCATAGGCAATGAAACAAAGATGAACTTATTTCTGGTATTCTCTGCTTCAAACCAAGATCTATGTGATATAAAAAATTATGTCCCTCTTTCTAAACCATCTTTGATCTTATGAAACTTCCTGTTAGTATACAGCCAAAACTGTATTGTAATTATCTTCAAAAACCAATTCCTAGCATGTGATATTAATGATGCTATTTGGAAATTTCTCCCTTCTATTTTATCACCTTACTTTGAAACATGTGAAATATTAATCACTTACAGTTGATTGGCCAGTCAGTTGTCCCCCAAATTTCTTGATGTAAATGGATAAATGCTTCTATTGTTTCATCTATTTGTTGAGGCATCACATTTGCCATTCTACCCATTACAGGAGCCTTGTTTTAAGACTCAATTAACATTAAACTATGTTAAAAGGTAACATGTGATCTAGAACTAAAGGAAGAAATTCAAGAAGACGTTGGTTAAAAAAAGGCTCCAGGAATTTGTTAATCCTGTGTAGTCTTAATTCTATTGGTTGATAGAATCATTTCCTAAATAATCAATTTCTCAATTGTCAAAAATATGTATGATAGGGCACCCCACAAACCCTGAATTTTTTATTTCATAGCTATGTACTTAATTTTTTATAAAACAATCTTATCACCTTCAATATACTCTCCATTACGCTTAATGCATTTGTCAAATTTGTGATTCCATTCTTGGAAACATTTTTCAAACTCATCTGCTTCAATGGTTGACAGTATCTCTCTTGTTTTTTTCTTTCCCTCTTCTACTTCATCAAATCACTGTCCTTTTATGACCCTCTGCATTCTTGAAAACCAAAAGAAGTTACACGGGGTGATTTCAGGTGAAATAAGGCACATGGGGCAAGAGAGGCATGCTATTTTTTTGCCACAAACTGTCACACTGACATGGCTGCGTGAATGGGTGCGTTGTCGTGGTGACAAACCAGTCCCCCAACTGACACAAATCAGGCCTTTTTATTGCACATTATTATGCTATCTTTAAAGAACTTCTAAATAGAAAGCTTGATTAACAGTCTGACCTGGTGAAATGAGCTCCAAATGCAACACATGTTGATATTTTCACCCGTTCAGGAAATTGATGGACATCAAGAATGAAACTTGTCAACAATTGATATTTCACCTTTTTTGAAATGAGAAAACTACCCATGCACTTGATTTTTTCCCATAGCTCTGTCCTTGTAAACTGTGTTCAACATCACAACAGTTTCCAGGGTATTTTTCCCAATGAGGAAACAAAGTTTAACAGCCACATGCTGTTCACTTAAATCAGCCATCACAAAAAACGAGGGTCAAGTGAAAGTGCTTTTATGAAAAACATTCATTGTGACCAGAGAGAACCTTCCCAGGCAATGCCACTGATTGCACTAAGTCAGAGCCTTTGGTCCTTTCAATAGTCTTCACCTACACCACAATATTCTTCTATCTTCCTTACTCACTAACCCCCCCCCC
>NW_022111368.1:39673339-39691845 GCF_000313985.2 Echinops telfairi
CCGCCGCTATTCTTCCTTACTCTATCAATCATCACATGCATATGAGGTGATTTAAAATATGGTGGCTTCAGTCAGGAACACCTTAGTCCTCAAAGTGACATTCTTGCTTTTCAATCCTCTAAAAAGATCTATATAGCAAATTTACCCTGTGCAATGTGTCTTTTGATCTCTTGACTGCTGTATCCATGAGCATTGGTTGTGGATGCAAGAAACACAAAATCCTTGACAGCTTCAAGCTTTTAATGCACTTATTATAATATCAACTCTTGGTCCAGTTGCAAGGATTGTGGTCTTCTTTACGTTTGAGCTGCAATCCACACTTTAGGCTACAGTCCTTGATCTTTGTCAGCGTCAGTGCCAAGTCTTCTTCACATTCAGCAAGCAAACTTGTGTCATCTACATACTGACGGTTGTTAATATTATGAAGTCTGCATCGTATAATACTATCAGTATCTTTCCCCACATTCTGACCCATATCCATTAGGAAAAAGTAATTTTCCGGGAGTAGCAAAAACCAACTGTAATCGGAACAACCATATTTAATTTTCCAACATGCTGCAGCAACTGATCTTAGGGATATCATGGGGATAATTTTGGTAGATGTTCAGGATGATGACAAGGGTTTACCATAAAGAAGTTTTCACAAAGTGGAAAAACGCATCGATGAGAAAAATGCCAGAAAATTTGTGCTGAGGAATTTTTTCCCTTCAAGATGATGTACCTGTTTATTCTATGAGAATAGTGTGGGCTCTCATATGAGAAATTCATTGCGAAGCCCTACTACCTCCACTGTTCAGCCCTGTTTGGGCTGCTTCAGGATATTTTGGTTCTCCAAGTTCAAGCAACGCTTAAAAGGATCCTGTTATCAATCTTTTGAGGATGCCAACGTTTGTCTTTTGATGTACTGTAATTGAAAAGCACTGAACTCTTCAGGGAAGGGCTAGAGGATGGAGACAATGGTTTCAGAAATGCATAGGCCTAAATGGAGGCTATGTCAAGAAATGATAGCTGATAATATTATAGTTTTTTAAAATAAATGTTTCCATGATTTTATAATAAAAATTTTTACTTGACCTCATAAAATTTGTGATATGATGATAAATTTAGAGGAAGTATTTCTCCCAGAGTTCCCTAGAAATGATATTGCAAAATTTGGTTTATAATTAATGCACAACTGGTAAAGAAACTCTCTAATTTGTGAGCCAAAATAAGCTAGTTGCTCCTAAATTTTCAAACAATGCAATTGTGAAAATTTCATACATGTGCATATCTATGTGTGTGTACATACTCTTCTTCAAAAATAAACTTTAGAAATAATTTTGTCATTACTCAAGTTGTATGAATCATAGGAGTATGAAGAATACTTTAGCTCTAGAAAATATTGTCTGTCCCCTTCATAGAGTAGGTGATCTGACATAGATAGAAACCAGTATTATTTAAAATGCAAAAAAATTGAAAAACCCTTAGATGTTCACCAAATGGAAATTCTTAGTAGGTTCTGATAGAATTATAATAATATACACTAATCAACTCAAAGAAGATATTCATACACACACACACACACACACACACACACACACACACACACACACATATATATATGAAGCTGTAAAACGTTCATGGAATGCTGGTGGTTGATGGTTTGTAGTCACTCAGAGGTACTTCAGAAGAAAGGCCTCCCAGTGGTCTACTTCTGAAAAATCAGCCACTAGAAATCCTATGGAGGCCATGTAAAATAAAACTATTGGCTTATACTCATTTGGAATAAAAGAGAAAGAATGAAACCAAAAACTTAAGGAAGAAATTAGTCTACAAGGCAATGTTCTACGTCAACTCTGTGTTCATCTCCCTGGATGCCAAACGATCCAAATAGTGCCCAGCAATCACAGCAGACTAGTCTAATTGGGGCCATAATAAAAGAAACCTGACAGAATTGGAGAAAAATGTGGCCCATAACCTCAAATTTCAAAAAACGGAAAATTAATTTATTAGACTGATTGTGCTTACAGGATTCCTAGAGACTACTGCCTTGAGTTACTCTTCAAATCTTGAACTAAAACTAATCCCTGAGGTTGTCTTGCTGCTAAATAAATTATTGGATTACAGGACAATTAATATCATCCATAAAATAATTAATATCACCTAGAAATACTATGGCCCTTTATAGAAATCGCCTATGTGGGAAATAGGGAAACGACATTAATGGAGCAACCAGAACCAAATGATAAGAATGATCACAATTTGTTAAATACATGACAGGCGTCACTGAACAGTTCTTATAGAATTTGTTGAATGGGAACCTCAGTTGCTCTTTAGGTTAATTATTTTAAAATCCAAGCAAACAAGGAAACATGCTCCATCGCACCTATGGAGCGGGGTGCTATTGTGACACACCTGGGGTTCTCGTGAATCAGAGTTGACTCTACAGCAATTGGTTTGAATTTTGCTTTTCTCTCAAATCCTGTAAAGAAATATGAGAGAAATTATATAGTGAAGCATAGTACATTCCTTCAGATTGAAATTAGGAACCTGGTTAGGAAAGGTTGCTAGATCTTTACTCGTATGATCCTTTCGAGTTGCAATCCACTTACCATGTTATTCTGTGTTCTAATTACCTGTTGTGTTGTTTAAAGGAGACACTTTATTCCCTTATAAAATCACGTTTCAAAATTTAAATTTAAATGAACTTATTTTTTGATTATAGGTTTTTTCTGTTTTTTTTTTTTAATGAAGAGGATGATGCATCTGGATTTGACAGAGAGCATCAGTTTATGGTTGTAAGGGGGGAAAGGTGAGTACATTAAAAATTATTTAAATCCCTTAACTTTGTACATTTTGCTACAATAAATTGATATCCTCTTGTATGATTCTTATAGAATGTTCGTGCAATTAATCTTTTTTAAATTATGTATATTGGCTTTAGCAATTTAGAAAAAAATAATAGCTTATTTACTTATGTTTATCAAAGCAGCATGTGAGAGAGATTTGAAGGATTAAGACTTGAGGGATTCTAAACAGGATTACTCTATTGTTCTTATGGAATATCCAAAGTAATCCCTTCTGTAAATTCTCAGACTAATGTGCGCACATGGCTGTCCTTCATTGACTCTATGAACGTGTCTCGTGTATGATGCTTTCAGTTTTACTTAAGATCGACATTCTAGATCGAAATGACTGACACCGATCATTTTGAATCAAAATCACATGATCAACTATGCCAGAAGTAACACATTAAAGGAGGATAACAGTATATTCATCATTAAAAAGAACATTTCAAGATCTATTCTAAAGTATAGTGCTTTCAAGGATAGGATAATACCTGTATCCTATAAGGAAGACAAGATAATACAACTATTATTCCAACATCCTCACCAACCAATAATACTAAAGATGAGTAAATTCAACATTGTATCAACTTTTGGACTCCGAAATTGATTGGGCATGGGATAAGAATGCACTGAGAATTAATGGTGCTTGGGATGGGAAGACGGAAGCAAAGAAGGATCAGTCATTACAAAGCATGGCTTTGGTGATAGAAAGGATGCTAAGGATTCCATAAAAGAATTTTGAAAGAACAACCTCATATTCATATTAACTATCTTTTTTCAACAACATAAAAGGCACATAGACCACCTTAGATGGAACACACAGGTATCAAATAGATTATATCTCTGGGAAGATAAAATTAATAGAGAAACTCAGAGCCATGAGGCATCAATTACTCATATGAAAAGTCAAAGTGAAGTTGAAGAAAATTAAAACAGGTCAACAATAATACTGCCTTGTGTAGATCCCACTTGAATTTACATACATAGGGTTAGTGCACTTGAAGTGAAATTTTCCAAGTCATATAATCTAATTTGCGGGAAAACACACTGAATTGAGAATCAGGCGCATTCATTCTTATAGAAGCATTTAACAAGTTATGAATGAAGAATATGAAGGAGAGAGGATATAGTGTGGGAACATAAAAAAACTAAGAAAGACAAATATAGCCACTATGAAATATACTTCACACAAGCCTCCTGATTTTTTTCTATATTGTGAAATATTTATTTAATTATTTATTTAAAAAACCATTTTATTGGGGGCTCATACAATTCTTATCACAATCCATCCATCCATCCATCCATTGTGTCAAGCACATTTGTACACTTGTTGCTATCATCATACTCAAAACATTTGCTTTCTACTTAAGCCCTTAATATTAGCTGCTTATTTTTCCCCTCCCTCCATGCTCCCCTCTCACTCATGAGCCCTTGATAATTTATAACTTATTATTTTGTCATATCTTACACTGTCCAACGTTTCCCTTCACCCACTTTTCTCTTGTCCATCCCCCAGAAAGGAGGTTTTATGTAGATCCTTGTTATCAGTTACCCCTTTCTACCCCACCTTACCTCCACCCTCCAGGTATTGCCACTGGCACCACTGATCCTGAGGGATCATCTGTCCTAGATTCCCTGTACCAATGTACATCCTCTGATTTAGCCAGATTCATAAGGCAGAATTGGGATCATGATAGTGGGGGGGAGGAAGCACTTAAGAACTAGAGGAAAGTTGTATATTTCATCGTTGCTATCCTGCACACTGACTGGCTCATTTCCTGCCCACAGCCCTTCTGTAAGGGGATGTCTAGTTGCCTACAGATGGTCTTTGGGTCTCCACTCTGCACTCACCCTCATTTACAATGATATGATTTTTTGTTCTTTGATGCCTGATACCTGATCCCTTCGACCCCTCGTAGTCACACAGGTTGGTTTGCTTCTTCCACATGGGCTTTGTTGCTTCTGAGCTAGATGGCTGCTTGTTTATCTTCAAGCCTTTAAGACCCCAGACGCTATATCTTTTTATAGCCAGGCACCATCAGCTTTCTTCACCACATTTGCTTATACATACATTTGTCTTCAGTGATCATATCAGGGAGGTGGGCACCCATTGATATGATTTTTTTTTGTTGTTGCCTGATAACTGATCACTTCGGCACCTCTTGATCACACAGGCTGATGTGTTCTTCCATGTGGGTTTTGTTGCTTCTCAGCTAGATGGCTGCTTGTTTACCTAAAAGCCTTTAAGACCCCAGATGCTATATCATTTGATAGCCTGGCACAATCAGCTTTCTTTACCACATTTGCTTATGCACACATTTGTCTTCAGCGTCCATGTCGGGAAGGTGTGCCTCATGGAATGCCAGTTTAATAGAACAAATGTTCTTGCATCTAGGGAGTACTTGAGTGGAGGCCAAATGTCCATCTGCAGGCCTACTGATTTTTATCTTGTTTTTATTTTGAGTTCCACAAGCAAACCACATTTTTTTTTCTTACTGTAATGTGATGGTTTGCTAAGTGATTTCATAGCTTAATTTTGAACTATGGCTTTTATTTCCAACTGTGTCTTTTATTTCCATATTTGTGTGTGTGTGTGCCTAGTGAACGGCTGGGTGGAGATGGTCATAACAATAATTCACTCTTTTTTTTTTTACAATAAATAAATGTCAAGAGTACACATTTGGTAATCATAGTAAGGACAACTTTTGTGGCCAAACGAACGAACCAACCAACCAAACAACAACAAAGCACCCAAAAGCAAAGTAACTCACTGCCATTGAGGTAATTCTGACTCTTTGCGACACCAGGTGCCCTGGTTGCACAGTAGGTTATGGGATGGGCTGCTATCAGCAAGACCAGCAGCTTCCAGTTACTCGGTGGAGAAAGATGAGGTTTTCTGCTGCCACCAAGAGTTATAATCTCAGAAATACAGAAGGGGCAGATCTGCTCTGTCCTACTGGGCCCTGAGGAGTCCCTTTGTGGTAGGATTTATGTGTACAAGTATGAGCATTGCCCTCTCTTTAAGCTCTTTGTCTCTCTATCCTGATATTAGGCCATGGCATATCTTCTGACATTGTTTGCGAATATAGTTATTTTCATGCTTTACCATATTTCACATGTTAAAGGTTATATTCCCTCCCTTCTAACATCAGCAAGACAATCCAAAGTTCAGAGGTAAAGTGAATCTGGTGGATTGAATATCCTCCAGATAGGATTTCTAGTTGCCATGACACTCCTCTAACAAGCATCTGTCAGTTTTTCATTCTGTGGTCATTTGCATGTTGCTATGATACTGCAGACTATGGCATAAGTATTTCAAATGCCAACAGGAGTGCCCATGATGAATAAGTTTCAGCAGAGCCTCCAGGATAAGCAAAGAGTAAGAAGATATAAAGTATCTCCTTATGAGGCATTAATAACTTAAACCCTCATGAATAGCTGAAGAACATATAGTCAGATATAGTGCCATAAATGGAAGCCCCAGGTTGGAAGGTCTGAAAAATACAACTGGGGAAAACGTTCCATCTTACATTAGAGTTGACTGTAATGACATATTGAAGTTAAGTTTTCAGAAATTTCACTTGCTAGTGGGGTGGAAATCAAGATCAGAAGGAACAATGGGAAGATGAGAAGGAACAATGAAAAACATCATTAATAAGCAAAGCACAGAATGTATGATGTATGAATCTAGGAAAATTAGAATTAATCAACATGAAGTGCAAGACAAAATATAGAAATTTCAGACATTAGTGAGCTGAGCTGAGCCATTTTGGGCCATTTTGAGTGAAACAGTTATGATTTCCTTTGTCAGGAATGACCAATTCAATAGGAATTGTGTGAAATTCACCATCATCAAGGATAATTCAAGATCTATCTTGAAATGCAATGCTGTCTATGTAACATATATAACATTTATATAAAAACAAGCTAGTACCAAATATTACTAAAATTTAATAAGCACTCACCAAAGCTAGAGATAAAGAAATTGAAGAATTTTACCAACTTCTTTGGTCTGAAACTGACCAGATGTGTAATCAACATGCATTAATAATTATTGGTGATTGGAATGTGAAAATTGGAGTCTGAGAATCACGAGTTGGAAAATATTGATTTTATGATAGAAATGAAACTGAAGAACCACGATAGAATTTTGAAAGACCAAATTCATTGTAAATATCTTTTCAACAATATTGACAGCCATTATACCCATAGATATTGCCAGATGGAGTTAACAGATGTCAAAATGATTAAAAGTACAGAAAGGGGGATGCACACTATCACCAGCCAACACAAGGACAGAGGCCAACTGCGGAGAAGACCTTCAGTGGCTCATATGTCAATTCAGATGGAGCAGAAAACCAAACTCACCGCCATCGAGTCTCTTCCAGCTCACGGGGCCCTATCGGAGAAGGTAACCTGTCCCCAGAGTCTGCCAAGGATGTAATTCGTTAAGGAATGCAAAGGCTCGTCTTTCTCCCTTCAGGCAGCTGCTGGTTTTAAGCTGCTTACCTTGCGGATAGAAGCACAATGCATGACCACTTTGGTGCCAGAACTTCACATTATATTGAAGTGGAGGAAAATGTAAAGAAGTTGAAATAGTTTATTGTGCCAACCTGGCAGATAAACACAAGTGGGATTAACTGAAGGGCGAAGAGATAAATGGCTCGGTGAGCCTCGCCTCTCTCTTCTCTCGCTCTTTGATCATTGGACCAGTGTGCAGCTGCCTTGCTTGTTCTGTGCCTCCATTTACAGGCTACACTACCTGTGGGATGCCTAGCCCGTGAACTGTGTTGCTGTAAGTTGAGGTCCCTTTAAGACATCTCTGGAGCTGGGGACTGGCGGTTGGTGACCTGGCTGACAGTTGGTTACCTGCCTTGTGATTGGCTGCTGTGCTGAGATAGCCTAGCTCTGTCTATATATAGAGGAAGACCTGGCAGCAGACTAGATTGGAAGGACTGCTAGTGTCTCACAACTCTCTCTCATGGGAGTAAGTTGCACTGAGCCCTTTGTACTGCTTTATAATTTAACTGTTCATTTCTTGTATTATATATCTATCTGTATATAATTTAACAGTTTGTTTCTTGTGTTATATATCTAATTATCTTTATAAATAAATATATTAAATTATCAGCAATTTGGTTTTATCTCTCTAGAGAACCCTGTCTAACACAGAAGTCCATGAAAACCAAAATGTGACCTTCAATATATCCCACATGAACAGGTTTGGTGCATAGAACACTTTTTACAGAAATCCTAATTAGCTATGAGATGGCATCAAAAACATCTTACAATAAGAGAGGGCAAAGTACATGAACAGAAAAGACACTAAAACTTGTTCTTTAATACAGAGTAGCTAAAGCAAGTAGAATAAATTGTGAATTAAAATGCTAAATAAAAAATTTCAAAGGACACTCAAGAAAACAAAGGCAATTATTATAATTGTATGTGCAAAGTCTTAGAATATTTCAAGTTGAAGAAACTTAAAAAAATAATACAAGCCTTGAATTCCATTATTGAAGTATTCTATGGGCAAAACGTTGAAATACTCAGGAAATATAAGAGAAGATGAAAAGAACACATAGTCACTATACCAAAGAGGAAACTTTCTATATTTAATCATTTTAAGAGGTAGCATATGTTTAAAAACTGGTGATATTGAAGGAATAAGTCCAAGTTGCAGTGACAGAATACCAACTGAGATGTTTCAACAAACTAATGCAGCCTGGCTGGAATCACTCACTGATCTAAGCCCTGGAATTCAGAAGATAGCTAACAGGCCAGCCTAAAGGAAGAAATCCATATTTGTGCCATTCTTGAGAAAGGTAGCCTAGTAGAGTGTGGACATTTTCCAATAATATCAAATAAACTAAAATTTTATTGAAGATCATTTAAAAACAAGAGCATCAGTACATCTACTAGGAGTTCCTCAAAATTCAAGTCAGATTCAGAAGTGAGCATGGAATAAGACATAACATTATTGTACACGTTTGTTTGATATAATTGACTTATGGATTGTTATAATATCTGTAAGAGCCTCCGATAAAATGAAGAATAATAAAAAAGAGATAATATTGCTGATGTCAGATGTAAGTTGGCTGAATGCAGAGAATACTGGAAAGATATTGACTTAGATTTTATAAACTATGTACAGGATTACAACTGTGTGGACCCAAACAAATCATGCATAACACCGAAAAGAGTATGAAGCTATATACAGACGATACAAACGTGCTTGTGGAAAGCCAGAGGGCTGGAAACACTTGCTAATGAAGATCAAGGACTGGAGGTTTTGGTATAGATTGTAATTCCGTGCCATGAAACCAAAATCCTTACAATGAAAGTCAGAAAAAGACAGTCAGATCCACTCTGAGAGAGACTGACAAGATGGCTGCAACAATGATTGTGCGGATGGCCAAGGACAGGCACTGCTCATTTCTGTTGCACCTAGAGCCACTATGAGTTGGCATTGACTTGATGTCTCCTAACAACACAACATGACATTCATTTCTGGATCAGCTCCATCAAAGGAAGGAGGAATTACCATACTAAAAAGCTTTGGTGTCATTTTATGTCTATACTGATTGTGTTTAAAATATAAGTTTCAACTGCAAGAGAAAAATTGAATGTGTGATACACTACAAAATAATCAATTAAAAAAATCTATGAATTTGAATCCTTCCTTCATTCATGGAAATGTCATCTCTCATATGATAAAGCATTTTTTGCATAGATGTTTTGTTTGAATCTGTCTTAAAATAAATGAGTATTTCTTCCATCTGAAAATCATTTAGATGTTATATAATTAGTCTTCATTATTGAACCCTCATACTCTAGTTTTCCAATGACAAAATATAATAATAATTATAGATTTGGTCATATTCTCTTCAAACAGCCCAGGCCAGGAAGTGTAAGCTTCACCTCCAATTCCAGAATATTTATAAATATATAATTTCCTATAAGCATGGAAATCTTGTATAAATCAGAATCAGAAAATCATATCTTCAATTATCATCTCCACAATAAGACAGAATGCTCTTCTCTTCTCTAGTCAGTAATTTCATACCAACATTGCACAGTTTCCTTTGTATGGTTAATGTATTTCTCTGTATGTATAATTGTTTCTGCTCATAATCCCAGGAGAATTATTAATAACATATCTTTTGATTCAGCAGACTGAACCAGTATTTGTGATACATTTTATGACTTTCTAGTTTCTGAATAAGTACTCTTAGAGCCAATGGGTTCTTTTTCTCAATAGTCTTCTTTAAGGTGCAACATGACCACTCCATGATTAGATTATCTTCACAATCTCTCTTGCTATTACTCTACTGTTGATTCAAACAAGTTTGTGTCTGCAGATAACTCCAGAATATGTTTCCATTTCTGCAAATGCTTTGTCCATACACAAACACTCTCCATAGTCTAGGCAGAAAGAGAAAATTGGACTTGCACAACTGGCTAACAGAGTTAGTTTGTGATTCTGTCCCTGAAGTTGTTCTGGCAGGTAAATGCTGGATTCCAAGAAACCATGCGGACTATTTTAAAAAGAGAGTCACAGGTCTCATAGAGTGATCTTTCTACAACTGAAATACAGACATGCAGTGCAATGTAGCCTATTGAGTCTTTTTCATTCATTTAAATGATTCATTTCTTTTCTTTAAAGATGGAAAATATTTTAAAAATAATTTTATCAGAGGCTCTTGCAATTCTTATGAAATACAATATATCAATTGTATCAAGCATATTTGTACATATGTTGTCATCATCACGTCCAAAACAATTTCTACTTGAGCCTTTGGTGTAAGCTCCTCTTTTTTCCCCTCCCTCCCAACCCTCCCACCCTCTTGAATCCTATTACTATTATTTCACATCTTACATTGTATGTTGTCTCCCTTCACCCACATTTCTATTAGTCATCCCCTTCAGGGGTAACGCTATATATTCTACCAAGTGTTGGGCTCCCACTTTCTCCCCCTTCCAGCTCTCCAGCCATCCCCCTACCCACATGATATTGCTACTCCCACTGCTGTCCCCGAGGGGTTTATCTGTCCGGAATTCCATGTGTTGAGAGCTCTTATCTGTACCAATGTATATCTACAAGGTAGAACTGGGTCATGGTAGTGGGGGGGAGGGGAGAAAGTATTCAGGAACTAGAGGAATGATATGTGTTTTGCCAGGGTTATATTGCTCCTTGGTTGAATCATCCCTTCCTTATAATCCTGCTGGTGGGGGGGCGTATCTAATTGCCTACCGATGGTCTTTGGGTCTCCACTCCAAAATCCCTTGTTCACATCAATATAGTTGTTTGTTTGGGATCTTATGATAACTGATACCTGATCACATCAATAACTCATGATCACAAAGGCTGGTGTGCTTCTTCCATGTGGGTTTACTTGCTTCCCTGCTGGATGACTGCTTGTTTAACTTCAAGCTATTAAGACCCCACACATTATATCTTTAGATAGCTGGACACCATCCCCCTCTCTCCACCACATTTGCCTATGCACCCATTTTGCTTTCAGTGATCTTGTAGGGAAGGTGAGTATCAAAGAGTGCCAAGTTATTGGAACAAAGTGTTCTTGTGTTAAGGGAGGCCTTGAGTAAAAATCCAAAGTCTGTCTGATATCTTAAAACTTAACATGTAAATACGTGTATGGTGCTCTCAATCCCTTTGATTATAAATTAAAATGTTTACATATATACATGCCTATTGCTATACCTCTATAAATAGTTTTTGCCTCCTATTACTTTCCTCTATTTCCTTTCACCTTTCTCCTGTCCCACTATCATGCTCACCCTTCATTCGGCTCTCAGTGATTCCTCTTGGATGTATTGCACTTGATTTAGCCCCACCAGGCATTATAAAACTTCCTGGCCATCAATTTTAGATCTCTTGTTGTTCCCTTATGCCTGAGTTTGTTGTCTCCCCACTCCACCATCTCGCCCCCTACTCTCCCATGTCCTCCCGGAACCACTGGTCCATTGTTTTCTCCTTGGGATTGTTCTTCCTACCTATTTTATATAGGTAGACACAGGACAAAAGGAAAAAACAAACAAATCAAAACAAGAAAACACGATAGATAGTTCCAGGTCTGTCTGCTGACCCTTATGTAGGTTGTATGATCAAGTCTGATGAGACGCCAAGCCCTGTCCTCCAAGTCAGAAGTCTATTTTCAAGATTCCTTGGGGACTTGGCTACTTTGCTCCCCTTGCTGGCCAGTTGCACTCCCTTCTTGCTTCACCCCACTGTCCGTGGGGCAAACTAGGCACACTTTCCGTACAATGTCTCCAGTGCTGTCCCTCATAGTGCTATGGATCAGGGAGGGAACATTGTGTCTCTTGGTAAGCTGACCCTATTGTCCTCTCTATGCATTGGCTGCTCTGAGCAAGGATGTTGTCCTCAGGGCTTGGTGAGCCATGATGAGGTTCTGCCTCTCTCTTTCTCTCTCTCTCTCTCTGTGTCCCAGTTCTCCCCCATATGGTCTGAACAGACCAGCCTTTATCCCTGGATTATATCTTCAGTGCTGTCCTCTGTATTGCCTTCTTCTTGGGAGGAGGTCAACATAGCTCGACTTGGACCCGGCCCCATCATCCTCTGTGTTAGTTTGCTGCTCCATGCCAGTGTATGATGCTGAAGGCGTGGTGCTGTGGGATAGGATCTGGTCCCTCTCTCTCTTCTTGTGGAGACATAAACAGTACCCTCCCCAAGGGTGTATTTGTACCCTGTTCCCCATCTCCCTCATTTTGCGGTTTTTTCTTATTTTCCATTTTTTTCTTCCCTTTCTTTTTTCCCTCCTTTTTAGTTGGCTACCATATGCATCCCTTAGTTGGGTCTGCCCCCTGACGAAGTGCCTGAACCTGGACCTGGAATTTGTGCATTAAGTAGCTTATCCTCTATGCCCATTGTGCTTTCTGAGCTTACCTCAGTAGAATCATGTGTACTTGTCCCTTTGTGCTTGGCTAACTTCACTTAGCAGAATTTTCTTCAAGTGTTCTCAAGAGACAATGTGCATCATATATTTGTTGCTGCTTTTTAGGCCTGCATAGTACTCCATTGTATGTATATACCAGAGTTTTTTTAATCCATTCACCACTTGATGGAAATTTAGATTGTTTCCAGGTCTTTGCAATTGTGAACTCTGCAGTAATGAATATTGGAATGCAGATGTTTGATCTTGGTCTATGTTTTACTTCTTTTGGGTATATACCCAGTAGTGGGATTGCTGGATCATATGACAGCTGGATTTCCATTTGTTTTAGGCATTTCCAGATTGATTTCCATAGTGGCTGCATGTGTCTACAAGACCACCAGCAGTGGATGAGAGTACCTATCTCACCACACCCTCTCCAGCATTTGTCGCTTTCTGATTTTTTGGAATTGGGCTATCTTTGAGGGTATTAGACGGTATCTCATAGTTGTTTTATTTTGCATTTCCCTTATAGCTAATGACCAGGAACATTTTCTCATATGTTCATTGCCCATTTGGATATCCGCACCTGTGAAACTTCTGTTCAGGTGTTTTTCCCACTTCCTCAGTGGGTTCTTTGTTTTTTATCTTGTTGTGGGATAGCACAAGTATTGTATATTTTAGTAATAAGCCATTTGTCTGATATGTCATTGTTAAAGATATTATCCCAGTCTGTGGACTCTCTTACTACATTCTTGGCAAAATCTTTCAATGTGCATATGTTTGTTATCTTCAGTCTATCCCATGTTTAGATTTGTGCCTCCTTTGTGTTTGTGTCCTTTCCTGTTTCTGATAGCCTGTGTATTCCCTGCATCAGAGTTCTTAGGTTTGTCCCAATACCCTCATTGATCGGTGTAAGTTTGAGGGTTTACTTCAAAGTCTGTGATCAACCGCAACTTTATTCTTTTGCATAGATTGAGTTGAGGGTCTTGTTTAATTTTTCTGCAGGTAGATATCCATTTTTTCCAGAACAATTTGTTGAAGAGGGCTTCTGGTTCCCAATAGATATTTTGGGGGCCCTTATCGAAGATCAGTAGTCTGTATGCTGATGTTTTTATTTCTGGATTTTCTGTTTTCTTCCATTGGTCTGAGTATCTGTCATAATATCAATACCACACTGTTTCGACCACTGCAGCTGTATGACAAGTGTTAAAGTCAGTATGATGCTGAATAAAAGAGGGGAAAGGGGGCACTCATAAGGTAACAACATAAGGCAAAGGAAAGACATTAAGGGAATTTATCTGGGGAAAGAAGAGATGAAACCATCATTATTCGCATATGATATGATTTTATATATACAAAACCTCAAAAGCTCCACAAGAGGAGTACTGAAATTGATTGAGGAATATGGGGGGATAGGGAGTATAGTGTAGAGGAACAACATTGCAATTTAAATAACATGGTCAGGAAGAATTTCACTGGGAAAAAAAATGGAGCAAGCTCCAGAAAGAAGTCTTGGTGTTAATCCTAATATTTGGAGGGAGATTAATTCAAGTGAAGAAAAACAAGTGTAAGATATGAGTAAAGAGACAGATTGAGTAAAGGAGAATGCTGCTAGACCAGTACCAATTCAATTACCCAGAAACTCCTTAGAAACAAAACTTCATACTCCATTAGAATCTGTCAAACTAGGTGTGCATTTTGACAAACTATCTAGGTGATTACTATGTAAATACAATTTTTGTAAACATTGAACTTGATAAAGATAAATAGGAGATGGTGGGGTGGTGGTGCAGGGGGGATGGGGCCAGGAAATCCAAGTCCTAGTTTCCATGGCGCCCTTTTGGACTTAGAACTTATTTTGCTTTTTATCCCATGTAATTAAATATCAACTGTACAACTGTACAGCTGGAAGGACCTTAAACTTCTACTGATTCATATGGTTCACTTGTGAAAATCATTAAGTTATTTTTTCTCAAGAAAATTTACTAGCCATCTGTCATATCATTGTCATAATCAGTGTGCAGATCCATAATTAGTGTGATGTCATCCTTAACTAAGACTAAACAATCAGTATAGTCATTAGTTACATTTCATAGGATTATATAATGCTATATGAAGAATTGCCTCTTAGGGAAAAATAAGGAGGTACAAAGAAATGTAAGAATACCATGGGTTGGGTCAAGGCATCTTAGTTCTCAAAGTAACTGAGGTAGTTAGTTTATTGTGCCAACCTGGCCGATAAACACATATGGGATTAATTGAAGGGCAGAGAGATAAGTGGCTCGGCAAGCCTCGCCTTTTTTGTCTCTTGCTCTTTGATCATCGGATCAGTGTGCAGCTCCCTTGCTTGTTCTATGTCTCAATTTGCAAGCTATGGTACCTGTGGGACACCTAACCCGTGGACTGTGTTGCTGTAATTTGAGGTTCCTTCAAGACCTGGTTTACCACACTATTGGAACTTACATCTCTTGCGCTGGGGACTGTTGGGCCCTGTCATCAGGCTGACTGTTGGTGACCTGCCTTGCTGTCTGCTGCCTGTGTCTGGATAGCCTGCATTGCTCCACAGAGTACTACCCTCAAGACTTGAAGGACTGTCAGTGTCTCACAACTGTCTCACAAGAGTGAGTTGCACTGAGCCATTTGTACTGCTTTATAATTTAATTAACTGTTTATTTCTTATGTTATACATCTATCTATATGTATAAATATATATAAAATTATTAGCGTTCTGGTTTTGTTTCTCTAGAGAACCCTGCCTAACACAGTAACACTGTTGCTCTTCAATACTATAAAGAGGTCTTGTGTATTCGATTTACTGAGTGAAACTCATCTTTTGAGCTCTTCACTGTTGTTTCCACGAGGCCTTGATTGTAGATACAAGCAAGACAAATCCTTGACAAAACCAAACCTTGCTCCATTTTACACGATGTTACCCATTTGTCCAGTTGTGAAGATTATGTTTTTCCTTACATTGTTGTAATCCTTGATCCTTGATCTTTGTTGGCAAGCGCTTTAATTCCTACTCACTTTCAGCAAGCAGGTTGTATCATCTGCATACCACAGGTCGTTAATAAGCCTTCCTCCAATTCTGCTGGCGCACCCTTCTTCACACAATCCTGCTTCTCTGATGATTTGTTTGGCATGTAGATTGAATAAGTATGGTGAGAATATACAGGTCTGAATCACCTTTCATAATTTTAAACCATGCAATATTCCCTTGTTCTGTTCACACAAATGATTCTTGATCCATGTACAAGTCCCCATGAGCATCGTGAAATATTCTTAAATCTCTATTCTTCTCAAGTTCTTCACAGTCTGTTAAGGTCTACATAGTGGAATGCCTTTGCATTATCAATGAAGCACAACTAATCATGATTCGGGTATTCTTTGATTTCAGCCAAGAGCCATCTGACATTAACAACGATATCTCTTGCTCCATGTCCTTTTCGAAATCCAGCCTGAACTTCTGGCAGTTCTGAAATGGCAGACCATTGACAAGTTATTTTTGGTACAGTGATGGTGTATTCTTTCCATCTTCATTGGATGCTTCTGGCATCATTCAGTATTTTGCCCATTGAGTATTTCAATATCGCAACTCAATGTTCAGTTGTTTTCTTGATTCTCTCCATTTTAGATATGCTGATATATTCTCCCCTTTTGGATTTCTAATTCTAGGTCCTTGCACCTTTTGTCATAATATTTGACTTTTTCTTCTAGAACTGCTCTTTGAAAATTTATATTTAGCCATTCAATTCCATCCTTTCTTCCAATTGCTTTAGCTACTCTATGATTAAGAGCAAATTTCAGAGTCTCTCTGATATCCTCTTTGATCTTTTTTTCTTTTATTTTTTAATGGCATTTGCATTGTTCATGAATGGTGGTCCTGTCTGTAAGCTTGCCTGCCAGCTTACTATATGGTGGTACTGGGGAGTTGCTGCTATGCTGGAGGACAGGTAACTGGTGTTTCAAATGCAGCAGGGCCATGCAAAGTGAACAGCTTTCAGCAGGGCTTCCAGCCTAAGAACAGACAAGAAAGAAGGACTCAACCCCCCACTTTGGAGGAAGAAGTAGCTGAGAACCTAATGAATAGCGTGGAAGCATTTTCAAATACTGAAAGCCTGAACGAAGGAAGCAGAACATTGTTGGAGACAGTGCTGGCAGGTGGGTCTCTCAGGTCTGAGGGCACTGGAAATGTGACTGAGGAGAAGCTGATTTCTTTGAAAGGAGTCAACGATGGAAGCAAAGAGGAAGGAACAGTAGTTGGAAAACAGGGAAATAGGGACTTCATAGAAATGAAGCTGGAAATCACATGATAGTAGTTTGCATAACCAATGACATGTTCATAGCACATATCTTTTTCCAACAAAAGTTGACTTTACACATGTACTTCCCCAAATAGACAAGACAGAAATCAAATTGACTCCATCTGTGGGAAGACACGATGGAGAAGCTCCATATCAGAAGAGAAAAACACACCTGGGCACACCGTGGAACAGACTATCAATTACTCATGTGTAAGTTTAGGTTCAATCGGAATAAAAATTTTAAAAATCCACAAAAGTAAAAAAAGACCTTGAATCTATGCCATCTGAATTTCAAGAACATCTCAAGAAGAGATTTGACACACGGGACACAGAAGACAGAAGATATAAAGAGCTGTGGAGGACATCAGAAGAGTAGTCAAGCTAAATAGGTTATGAATTCTTGTGCAATTGAAAAGTTATTGGAATAGAGATAACAGATGAAATACTTAACAATCATACTATTTTATTTGTATATTGTATATCAATGAAGTTTTTTCTGTAAATTTTCCTTAATTTTTAAAACTTCGTTGTGTAAAGTAACCCCTCTTTCAATAGCTAATGTACCTTAACATCTATTGCCTTCAAGTTGATTCCAGTTTTTAGCAAGAGTGGAAGATGATGAATTTGATAATAGAAATTCAGAGTATAATATAATCTCCCTCACAGGCAGTATAGTTACTTTGATTTTATAACTAAGGACTCCGGGTTACTTTGTCTCCTCTCTCATCTTACCCCCAGGAACCGTTTCTACAAATGTGTGCTATTAGTGGACACCACAGAGTGTTTGTTTCCATGTCAATTGATCAGCATCTATTTGAGTATTGAATTTGTATTTAGATCCTTGTTTTAATCTCTTCTATTGGGCTGCTAACCACAAGGTCAGCAGTACAAAACCACCAGCTGCATCCTTGGAGAAAGATGAGGCTTTCTCCTTCCATAAAGGATTTCAGTCTCAGAAACCTGCAAGGGCAGTTTTACCCCGTCCTCTGTGGCCGATATGAGTCAGAATCCACAGGATAGCAGTGAGGGTATTTTTGTTTTTAACCAACTCTAATAAAGAAGGAGCAGATATGTGTCAAATATTTTTGTGCCTTGTACATAAGAGCTGTTTCAAACTTCTCATACTAAGTTTCAATCTTTAAAGCCAAGCAATTCATATGGTAAATATTATTTCATAGTTAATTCATAGTTTAGTTTTACCATTTTTTATTAAAAAAATAATTTTATTGGGGGCTCTTACAGCTCTTACAACAATCCATACATCAATTGTATCAAGCATATTTTTACATATGTTACCATTATTATTTTCTAAACATTTACTTTTTTGTTGTTTATATTCATTTTTTTAATCATTTTATTAGGGGCTCATACAACTCTTATCACAATCCATACATGCATCAATTGTGTAAAGCACATTTGTACATTCATTGCCCTCATCATTCTCAAAACATTTCCTTTCCCCT
>NW_022111368.1:39692281-39826411 GCF_000313985.2 Echinops telfairi
GCACTCCCCCCATCATTCACTATGGTAAGATTTTTTGTTCTGATGATGCCTTATACCTGATCCCTTCAACACCTCGTGATCACATAGGCTGGTGTGCTTCTTCCCTGTGGACTTTGTTGCTTCTGCGATTGATGGCCGCTTGTTTACTTTCAAGCCTTTAAGACCTCAGGTGCTATACTTTTTGATAGCTGGGCACCATCAGCTTTCTTCGCCACATTTGCTTATGCACCCAATTGTCTTCAGTGATCCCTTCGACACCTCATGATCACACATGCTGATATGTTCTTCCATGTGGGTTTTATTGCTTCTGAGCTAGATGGCCGCTTGTTTACCTTCAAGCTTTTAAGACCCTAGATGCTATATCTTTTGATAGTGGGCACCATCAGCTTTCTTCACCACATTTGCTTATTCACCCGCTTTGTCTTCAGCGGTTGTGTCAGGAAGGTGAACATTTTATTGAGTTCACTAGTTCTCAGAAAAGACCAACCACATGCTTTCTATTGTATTAATTACTTAGTTAAGGGTAAAACTCATGAAGGACCCATTACTGTCAATAGTTTCAAAGATTTGCTACAAAAGAAAACTATATAATTTAAACATTACTCAATCCCAGCTCAATTTGAAAAGCTGGTAGAGTATTGGTTGAAAAATATTATGTGTACATGCCCATACAAATGAAGAAAACCTCATCTATCAGCAATATATGTCAAAGGAATGTAATGGGAAACTGGAAGCAACATGTCACATGTTCATTCATTCATTAGTTAGCGTCAATTGAACATTCTTAATCATGGTACTTCTTAAAGTTTGTTTTAAAGTGGCATAATCATTGTTTCACTCTGTTGTTGATTGCATTTGTTAAGTGTTCATCCATTCCATATCCATAACCTTGAACCAACATGTTTAGTTGTTTGTTTTTTATCAAACTTTACTTTTAAGTTTCTAGAAAATCTGAGAAGAAAGTACAGAAAGTTTTATCTCTGTACCACACACTTCATACTGGTATGTACACTTATAATAATTATAAATCCCTATGTTGTTTTGGGTCCAAATCCAGTAATTTTCTTTTCTTCAATAGATAGCCCTAGTGATATTCTTCTTAAAAATCAGCCACTGAAAGCCTGATGGAACATCATTCACACAATTCTACACTGACACATGTTGGGTCGTGCTCCACAGCAATTTTTGATTAGTTGTTTAATACATTATTACTAATTAAAATGCATGGCTTATTCAGTTCCCCTTAGTTCTTATCTAATTTCCTCTTTTCTCTTCTAGGATTTCATTTGGGATACCTCATTACATCCCATCTGGGTTACCCTATTACACTCAGTTTTATTAGATTTTTCTTGACTTTGACAGTTTCTAAGATTTTCCTTATTTTTCATGATTATGATGGATTTGAGGAGTACTAGTTAAATATTTTGTAGAGCACTTCATTATTAGAATTTTTCTAATGTTTGGCTTTCAATTAGAACAAAACAAGTAGAAAAATTCCATTCTTATCACAGTATGTCAAGTGAATATCTTACTAATAGATGTATCATTGTTTACGTTGACTTGGTTATCTAGGGAGGATAGAGTTTGCCAGGGTTTTCCATGGTAAAGTCACTCTCCAAATGCTTCCTACCCTATACTATTTGTAAATAGGTCACTATGAATACCACACTACAAAAATTCATGGTGATTTGCATAGGATATTTGCCTCATCCCCTAATCTATTGATTCATTTGATTATCTACATATGTATAAACTCACAGATGCCTATTTTGTGCTTTGCATTATAATCTAATAGAATTTGATTTATTATGTTTCTCAAATTGTTCCAGCTTTGGCCCCTGGAAACTTCCAGTTGGCTTCTGTGTCACTTTAATGTAACTGATCACCATGTGTGCATGTGAGTGTGTGTTTTTTCTCTTTTGAATATACTCTTACTTTGTGGAAATCCAAGATCTTCAAGATTTATTTTGTGTATTCAATGTTCCCATCTTAGAATTACACAGTTTTATTAGTTAATGGTACTAGAAACCACGATATAAGAATCACATGTACTTTTGTACTTGTTATAGAAGTCCTGGTGGCATAATGGTTAGCAGGTCAGCTGCTAACGGCAAGCTCCATGGTTCAAAACCACCACCTGCTCCCAAGGAGAAAGGCCAGGCTTTATACTCCATTAAAAAGTTAGTCTTGGAAACTCACTCGGCAATGCTACCCTGTCCTACAGAGTTTGCTATGAGTCTGAGTGAACTAGATGGCAGTGAGTGAGTTTGCACTTGTTAATACTAGGATTTCATTTACATAAAACTTCTGAGCTGAAAGAACAAGGGCGTATATATCTGTATAATGCTCTGTCTAGACATATATATATATACACATTGACATATATATACTTCTGCATGTACATGCATATATTTATGTATTTAACCCCCTGTATACATATAAACTACTCATGGGTTTATACTGATTTGCCAACTCTAATTAGACTACAGTATCTATGTTCAATTCCTTTTACTTTTGTCTAATAGATTCTACTTGTTTGCAAAGTTATTAAGGTCGGAACTTTCTCTAACCCCACTTCCATGCTCTGATGTTCATGGCTTACCTATGGGTGCACTGTACTGCTGCCTTTGCCTTTAACAGTTACAATCAGAGTGAATGGGATGCAGTTATTTTGGACCATATTGATGTTGCAGTGGTGTAAAGGTAAATTTTCTGCAATGTCTTATAAAATTGATTTATTTTCAGAATTTTCTTTTTAACAGTAAGAACAATTAACTGTTTTATAACCCCCTGGATTTCTTTAGAACGTGATCCTGAAAGAGTGCATTGCATCTTTCTCGAATTGTGTGGGCAGCTCATTTTTCTGGAAGAAAGCTGTACTAGCTGTGTTTCCTGCCTGATCACACAATGTGTACTTCCTTCCTGTCTTGATAACAGCATCATTGGTTGTGTAGTTTAGACAGAAATCTGTCCAGGAAGGAAAGCTGCACACCAACGTTGTTCTCTCCTCTGACCCACTGCTAACTGTTGGCTTGATTGGAATATTGATTTGATAAATGAAATCCCTCATTTAAGACATTACGTAGATTATGCCCATTTTTGGCTTGATGTTATGTAAATTACAGCATAGAGAAAACATACTGGGACTAATAATAGCACAGAAAAATATTTAGCCTTCTAATTACCAACCATATGTCTGAATAAAAGATAGTTCATGTGCTCACTTCCCTTGCTGAGTTGCTCACCAGAAAGCTGTGAGTTAGGTAGCAAATTTCCAGTCTACCATAAAAAAATCTATGTCAAAGATTGTGATATTTAATTTCATATATGGTAACCACTGTATGAAGTGCTAAGCACTAGATTTTAGGAAGGCAGCAATTTTCAGTGGGAAACCCAGATCCATTTTGGGGTTTCCACATATGTTCAGCCCCCATTGAGTTCTTTCAGACCTTCCAGTTCTGAAACACCGTGCCCGTAGGCAGAGTGTGGATGAAAGTGGCTCCCACCTCTCATGTCCAGTCCGAGGAGCACCATCCAGTCCCTCACGGACTGTTCTTGGTGGGCCCTTGATTTGAAGAATATTTAGGTCTCAGATATTTTTCTTTCATTCCTTTTTTTTTTATTTCTTCCTTGATTAATTCATATATTACTTCCTTCTCATGCTTTCTCCCTTAATCCCCTCTTCCTTTTATTCTGTTCATCTTTCTATCACATAATTTGATTTTGTTTTGAAGATATTTCAAGATTAGAAAACTAGACATTAATGCTGTAAACTAGTTCCTGATACTCGTTCTAACATGATAATCAAACAGCTAAGGCCAACTTTGGGAAAACAGTAGGACCGAGTCCTGGAACTGACTCAGAAATACATTAAATAATTGAAAGGTTGCTGCACTGTTCACCCTGTAGAATGGGCTTATGATGAACCATCTTCTAATAGACAAGATTTTTAGAAAGAAAAGTTCATATTCCAAAGGCAGGAATAAAATGATTGCTAATCCCCATAGATTCAGTCTTTTCCATGGAGTGTCACACTTTAATATCCAAATGTTTGCTGAATACAGCTACTGAAATATTAGACAATATCAGTGTGTCCATTCCTTACCTGAGAGTTCCCAAGAATCCAGTGAATAAGCTATTTAATCAGATACAAGCCAACTCTAATGAAAATGGTACTGATCATCGTCTCAGAAACAAAATATAGCAAATTTTAACTAATTCATTGCTGAAGTCAGTTTTGTCAATATTGACATGATATGGTTTATCTACAAATGAAGAGAGCCTAATGTTGTGTCAAAGTTAAATTCAAAGCATTTTTATTCTCTGTGAAAAGGGCTCAGAGAAGGTGGTGCGATGTATCTGATCTCCTCTAGCTATACAAATAAGGAAAATCCAACTTCTGAACAGTCCAAGGTCCACGGTCACAAAGCAGAGGTCAAACATACCTCCACTCTCCTTTACGCTATTCTGACACCAACCATTGCTCTCATGACACACTACCTCTCGGTGGGATCGATAATCCTTGGCAATGTCCACAGAGCTCACAGGCGATACTGGGGGGTTATTAGGGAAGTTGCCAGGTTACCACAATCTAGGATCAGAAAACATTAAGGATACCATATTTTGTTCATAGTAACATCTCTCCTCAGCCAGTAGCTAAGTGCCTTTCAAGTGTTCAGCCTCTCAGCTATGTGATCCCTTAGCCTCCATCTCCTTGGGCCAAGAAGCCAGTCTACTTCCCAGCCTCACAATCTCAGAGTATCAGTGCTGTTCCTCAATTTTCTCTCATGGCCTCCTGGGCTTGGCCTTTGGTTTTGGCCTAGTTCCTTTGCTCTGTCCCACAATTTCCATGACTTGGTATCTGGTGCTGATAGTTTCCACCTCTGTAACTTCAGGCAGAGAACTTGAACATGAGCCACTGGAGGCTCTTTTTCTTGGGTGATCCTGAATTCTTTTCTGTTCCTGATTCTGAGGTGGCTCATCCATAGAGCCAGGGAATCAGCGACTAAAACTGATCAATCCCCTTTCATGCAGCACTTTCCCTGTTTGTAAGGTCTTAACTAATAATTTGATAGGTGTTACAGAAAGATAGACAGAAGAGCCATATTAAGAAAGTCAATTAGCCATATTCTCATACACAAAGACACATATGGTTAATATTACCATTGCTTAATTTTCCATTGACAAATGGAGAAACCAGCATAACAGGGTCTCTCTTCTTTCCAAATTCTCAGCATAATAGACAAATTGAATCTATTAGCTACAAGATCTTGGCTTACCCACACCTTTTACTTTTTAAATCATGTTTTGTTTTAATAATTCTTCTTCAAATATTGAAAATCCTCAAGTAGTGCTAGGTTTGTAAAAGGCAAAGGATGACAATGAAAGCCCAAACTCCATTTGCAAAGTTCCCATAAGTATTAAGCGTCCATTGAATACCCTCCTACCAGAGAAGTGAGTAGCCTTGCCCTGAAGCAGAGGACATGGACAGTGAATGAAGGCTGTGGTAGTGAGGTTGAAAGTCAACCTCTTCTCCTTTGTTTTCCCTTCTAATGCATTAGAATGTGTTCCAGTTTTAGATTCTGTTTTATTTGAGATTCAGATATTTCTGTTTTACTTTGTTAATCTTTTGGGGAACTATTTTATGACTTTCTTTATATGGATCCCAGGATAGGGAAAACTATAGAGATAGTAACTAGATCAATAGTTTCTTAGCATAATGACACGGGATATTTGGGGGAAACGATGAGCTAGTAATAAAGAGTACAGAAATGAACAATATGCTCTAAAATTGATTATGGCGATTACACACTTCTTGTAATATATTCAAACCATTGACTTTTATGTAGGTGAATTATATGTCAATAAACTGTTTGAAAATGTTAGGGCATAAGTATTGATTAAGGTTTCTGTTCAATAATTCCAAAATGGTCTCATGTAAATTATATATGGTTGTTTTAGAATGCTGTTAAGCATTAGACTGCTACCTTAAGGCTAGTGGCACAAATGCATCAGACATTCTTCAGGAGAAGATGAAGTTGCTTAAATAAAGATGTATAGACCCCAAACAGGAAGGACAATTTCTACTCTACCCTAGAGAGTCTCTAGCAGTGAGAATCAACCATATCAACTTTTGCTTACTAATTGTTTCTTTTACATTTCAAAGTCACCGGATGGAAACAAACCGTAGACTCCTTGACCACCATGCCTCTATTTTAGGAAATAATGTTTGTGATCAACTTGATTTTTTCTTAATTTTTGTCTCTATTTTTTGTTGGTCTAGTTTGTTGTACTGGATTTACTTTTTTATATCTTCCAGTGTCTGCTAAACTAGCTGACTCTTCTTTATATTTTGCACATTCTGCACAGGCTGCAGGGGTGGGGAGCATTTTTTTCAGCCAAGGGTCATTTGGATATTAATAGCATTGTTCTCATGCCATGTTGGTCAAATGTTTAATTAACTCCCCTCTAATGATGGCTGGTACTGCTTCACTTTGGTGAAGCATGTGGTTTTATGGGGCACTGATTTCCTGGACCTTATATGGTCTGTGAACTAACTGAACATTCCCTACCCCTGCAAGAGTTAAAATGCAAGATCTCTGCCAAGTTTAAGAAATGAACTATGTTACACAACCCCAGAGAGGAGGTTATATATAGATCCTTGTGATTGATTTCCCCTTTCTACTCCCCCTTAAGAGAGAATCTCAGTTTAACTACTTAAATTCATGTATTTTGGGTAAGCAAACCTCTCTTTTCCTCAGTTTTATTCTCATGGAAACTATGTTCTTCAGTGTTATGAGAATATTTTTGAAGATTCAATACATTTATGTATGTACCTGACTCTGCCTATGACCTAATTGACAGAATTTACTAAATGCTAGATGTATGCCTGGCAAGTGTAATAGTGTCAACTTGTGCAAGCATCTTTCTTACATGATTTTGTTCATCTAATGTGTCTCATTTTGTTTACTGCCAGAAGACTTGCTTCTACTTGGCAAACAAACACCTAGTAAAAGCTAATACATACCTAGAGATTTAGCATCAGATTTACAAATTTGTGAACAACACATATTTGTCTGATGTGGCTATGTCGAGAACATAATTTTGTTTTTGTTTATTTAGTAAATTGTCTAATTAAAAAATAGAGCGACTTTTGTTTGCAGAAAAAGTATGTAGATAACACAGAAGCTTCCTGTGTATGGACTGTCCTTCAGCACACAGTCTTCCCTTGCCTGGTGGTTCATCCATTACGCCTAATGAGCCCATGTTGGCACATTATTATGAACTAAAGGCATAGTGGTGGCACTGTGGGTTAGGCATTATATTGCAATGGAAAAGTTTGGGGTTCAAATCCACCAGTGTCTCTGAGGGAGAGATCTGAGGCTAGACAATACCTATAAACATTTATAGCCTCAGAAACGCTGTCTATTTACTAGAGCCAGCGAGTTTTCATTCTGTTGTACCTAAGATTGCTATTAATTGGCCCTGGCTTGATGGCACTTAAAAAAAAACAACCAAATTATCCTCTCTGTTAACATATAAATGACACTTTATGAATTTTAAAAATAAATTACTTTAAAAATATTTTAAACTTCTTGAGTAGGCAATATAAATTTATGATAAATCTAAATCCACTTTAAAATAACACTATTATTCTTCCTGGTTAATTCGGGCATCTTAAGCAAGAATACCCAATTTATCTTTCCAGTCCCTTAAAAACCCCTTTTAAAAGTCACACATTTCACTTATTTAATATAATCAACCAATATACTTTTGCTATTTTTATTTGAAATTAAGTATTATCTGGTAGATCAGTTAATAATAAAATACAAAACATCTGTTTTGATGTTTGCTTGTTTGCTTGTTTTTCTCTCTCTCACTGCAGTCAAGTCAATGAAGGCAGAACCTCAATGTGATGTGTTGACACAGTGGCTTCAACAATGGTCTCAAACATCAGAACCATTGTGAGGGTTGGCAGTGGGTCCCTTTGGTATGCGTAGGGTCTCAGTGAGTCAGAAGAAACTCAATGGCACTTAGCACCAACTTAATGTTGACAACAACAGCAGCATCTATACATACAAATGGAAAGCAATCAATTTAAATTATGTCCTAATTTCAGAAAATAACCACACTGTGGTTAAGTTGCCAAAATAATAGCAACACAAGACCATTGAAATGCTTCATCATTAGCATTTTACTTTCAAAATACTAATTTCAAATATATTTGAAAACTTAGTTAAAAAGAGATGGATGACTTTTCTAATTGTTAGAAAGCTTGAAATTCAACGTGATAGCCAAATTTATCTTCATTATAATAAATCAGCTTAATAGACTTACAAAGTTCCTTTCATAATTATTTACAATGCTACTTCTTTACATTTCTAAATGAAAAAAATGAGTAATATATGCCTATATATATTCCCAATTATTTATATTGTATACATATTGTTTATATATAGGTAGATATTTCTCATTACATGTATATGCATACACACATATAAACATATACATGCATGTATATATGTTGCTAGATGCCATTGAGTTCATTCCTATATCCAAAACAAGGAAACACGGCCTGTCTCTGCTCTATCCTCACAACGGTTGTTATGTTTGAGGCCAGTGCTTAAGACACTGTGTCAACACATCATATTGAGGGTCTTTTATTTTATTATCCATCTTTTTTACCAAACATGACGTCCTTTTCCAGTGTCAGGTATCCCCTGATACCATGCCGAAAGCATATGAAACCAAGTCTTGCCATCCTAGCTTTTAAGGAGCATTCTGGATGTGCTTCTTCAAAGATAGGTTTATTTCTTCTTCTGGAGAAGAATGATGAACATAATATTGGAGGAAATTGAACATTCTTCTCCAGAACCATAATTCAAAAGCATTGAGTTTTCTCCTGTCTCCCTCATTCATTGTGCAACTTTCACATGCACCTGAGGTCATGGAAAATGTCAAGGTTTGGGCCAGGCAAATCTTATTCCTCAAGGTTACATCCTGACTTTTCCACAGTATAAAGAGGTCTTGTTCAGCAGATTACTCCAATGGCATGCATCAACTAAATTCTAACTGCTGCTTTCTTGAGCATTGATTGTGGATCCAAGAAATAAAACACTTACACAACTTCAATCTTTTCTCCATTGATCAGGATGTTTGATCCAGTTGTGAGGATTTTTGTTTTCTTCACATTGATTTCTAATCAATAGTGAAGCCTGCAATCCTTGATCTTCATCAGCAAGTGCTTCAAGTCCTCCTTATTTCCAACAAACAAGGTTGTATCATTTAAGATTTCTCCAATCTTGATGCCAGTTTCCCTGATTACCAGCATACAGATTGAATAAATATGGTGAAAGGATATGTCACTGGCACTTTGTTTCTGGATTTTAAATCAGATAATATTTCCTTGCTCTGTTTGAACTCTTGCCTCTTAATCCGTGTCCAGGTTTGACCTGGGCACAAGCAGCTGTTCTGGAATTCCATTCTTCTCATCTATCCATGGTTTCTTATTATCCACATAGTCTAAAACATTTGTATAGTCAATGAAACACAAGTAAGCATCATATCAGAAAGATATAATTGTATATGAAGGGGATTCAACATTTTATGAAAAAAATAGTTTAAACATAATGGAAATTTCCATGAACATTTTAAAGCTCTCTAATATATGTGAATATTTATTTATATTACTTTGGGAGAGAGTGTACACACAAATAGATTGATGTTTTAAAAATATTTTTAATTGTGTCATTGCCTCTCTCTAAAATATATATATATGTATATATGTGTGTGTGTATATATATACACATATGTTTTATATGTATATATATATACATATAAAACATATGTGATTAGGGGTTTTTAATACCTCTATGCAAATCTGAAGAGAAATATTATGTTGAGTGTAATATGATTTTACATCATTATGAAGCTCATGATTGTGAAATATAACTTTTTACAACTGTTATTCATGTTTTGATATATATTCACAACAATTCTCTGGACTTTGTCTTCACCATGGAAAAGGGAATATTTAAGTATTCTTGTTCAGAATTTCATAAAGGGCTTGTTTTTATCTCTCTTTGTGCCATGTTTGCTACTCCTCGGGTATCTTAAATTGGTTTCTAGAGTCTTTGATTCTTCTGCTGCAGTTCCTCTTCCTATCAAACCCACCTCAGGTACATTTTCTAGTTGACCATGCATGTGCTTTATGGTTGACCTATTCTTAAACAAAATATCACTTTTGTTGTCTCTTCGTTGGAAGCTTTTTGGTTTAACCCACCAATCAGTATAAAATCTTCCCCTGGATAAAAACAACTATTTCTCTTCAACGTTTAGCCTTTTCTTTCTCCTTTTGAATATAATTACCTAAGTGAAATAAAGATTTCCATTCCAAAATCATTACCTCCTATATAACCACTAGTAGGTGTCCTGGCAGTGTGGTGGTTATGCACTGGACTGCGACCCGCTGGGTCAGCAGTTTGAAACCACCAGTAGCTCTTTGGCAGAAAGACTGGTGTTTCTATTCTAGTAAACAATTACAGTCCCAGAAACCCACGGGGGATTGCTATCTTTAGCACGAACTCAATGGCAGTGCGTGTGGCGTTTGGGTTTATGGCCCTTAGTAAGACACTGAGGTGGGATAGTGGATTACTAATTGGGATAGTAACCAGAATACCAGCAGTTCTAACCCCTCAGACACTTTGCAAGATAAAGATGAGACTTCGTAGTTTGGTAAAAATTTTCAGCCTAAGAAACTCTAAGTAGGATCACTAAGAGTAGAAATCAATTTGATAGCCATGGCTCTAAGTTTTTAATACTAAGCCAATTAAAAATGAAATGATAAGGTGTAATACAAAAATATTTGAGTTTTGTTTTTATAAATATGTGAATTAAGTAGGTGTCTTTAAAATGTGTGTTGTATTTATAAATATGTTAATATTTAAGAGGTGTCCTCAAAAAGTTCATGGAAAGTGCCTAATACATAAACACTCTACTTAATTTCAATTTTAAAACAAAATAAATTCATATTAGCTTGTTATAACATGTCTGAGGAATATCTAGTTTGAGGCACTAAGTAGGATAAGAAATCAGTTTGAAAAGAGCACCTATCAGCAGTGTGAAGTCTACTAAAACTGAAGCAAGGACTCAGCGTGGCACTCACTGAATGGCAAAGCGCAGACGGGTGAGAAAAGAAGGAAGAAGAGAATCAGAAACCACAGAGAGAGAGTGGGGCGAGTGAGGTTAGGAATGTGAGGATTCCAATCACTGAGATGCAATGATATGTGTGGGCGGAAGAATGGGTTATTTAAGATTGCACTTCTAGCCATAGTCTCTGTGAGTGTCACCAGACAACTTTTCTTTGATGGGTTGGTAAGAAAGAGGAGGAAGTCATTGATTTTATTATACAAGGAAGCTGTGAGTGATTACTACTATCCTGCTGGGTATACAATGGGCTATCTCAGAAGCAGGAGCAAAAGCAGAGGATCCCACTACCAACAAAAGTAAGGAGTGGAGCTTGACCTCTGACTCCAAGCTTCCTGTGCAGTAAACTTCCTTGATGCAGGAAGAGAGCCAGAACCCAGAGGAATGGTGGCGCAGCAGTGGAAGCCGCAGAGCAACAGAGGAAGAACCTAGAACCAAAGCATGAGAATGAACAGGGGACCTCCCAGCCCTGGAGCAAGTAAAGCGGAGTGGTTTGGAGCAGGAGGCTGGGAATTTAATTTGAGGCACTAGGTTTGCTGACCCATGGAGTGGAGCTGAGTGCCTCTGGTTAAGCTTACATCACAGTCATCCTAAAAGTGTTTTTATGTGTCATCTCCTGATTGAACTACTGCATCTTGAGCACGACTTACATGAATTGCAGCTCATTGACATCCTTACTGAACAGCTTAATCATGAATATTTTCTCTGAGTTCTGTGTGGCCATGAGAAAAATTAAAGAAACTAGAAGGAAAAGTAGAGGTGTTGTGTGAGATAGAGATGTATAAGGATTGTTGAGTTTTGGAAAACTGATGTGCTCTATAAACACCTTCATTCAATTCGCAATAAAATAAAAAAAATAAATCATTATTTTTAAAAATGATCACAAATTTTGGGTCAAACAAATGGTAAAGTTATTGCTACTGTACAAAAAGTTTATGGGTATAATACCCTAATGAAATCAGCAGTTTACAAATGGATCATTCAACTTAAGAAGGTACAAGAAGATGTTGAAGATGAAGATGGCCGTTTCCCATCATCCACATCAACCTTGATCATATTCTAATGGAAGAGGACTGGCCATTAATAGCCGGAGCACTAGCAACACCACAGGCATTTCAGTTGGTTCAGTTTACACAATTCTAACTGAAAAATTAACAACTTCACTCTATGTGGATGTCGAACTTTTGTACCCAAATCCGATCAAACAATATCAGAAATGACAAAGGGAATTTTTAACAAGTAGGATAAAGATCCTCAGGACATTTTGGAAACTAATTTTGTATACTAATTTGGTTTTGGTATGCTGATTTTAAAAATTCTTTAAAGGTTAACCATTTTTCTTCATTTAATAATGCTGAAAAGACTACATTGACATAGTTAAATGTCCAAGACTCTCAGTTCTTTAGGGATAGAGTAATTGGCTGGTATCATTGTTTACAAAATAAGCAATGGCCTTGAAGGAGCTTATGTTGAGAAATAAAAAGTTTATATTTTTATCTTTTAATTCTATTTTTCCAAGAAATTCTTTAAGTCTCATTGTAAATCTGCCAATGATATGGGTAGCAACTAAATATTCTTTGTAGGGAACTGGAACATATGATCAAAGTGATGCCAAGACACACTGCATCTCGCTCACCAAGATGGCATAAACTGGCATGCCTTCTGTTAGGGCCAGTCCTCTGGGATAACCATATAAGGAAAATGTGGAGTATATTTAACACAGTGTTAAAATGCAACAATGAAAAAACTCTCCATTGAGAACCTACAAATATTGCTGAGATAAATGAAAGAATATCTAAATATTCTTTATTAGGGTTCTCTCTCTCTATATGTGTGTGTGTGTGTATATATATGTATATGTATATATATATGTATTCCATTTGTCCTGATAATTCCCCTTCTGGAACACACCAAGTTATTAGGTGTTATGTAGTTTATGCCAACTCCCAGTAACCCTATAGGACAGACTAAAATTGCCTCAAAATTTTTCCAAACTATAAGTCTTTATGGGACCACATCACCATTTCTCTCTTAGAATCATTGATGGGTTCAAGTAGCCAACATGGGCGTTAGCAGCTGAAAGAGTAACAATTGTGTATTCAAACTTTGGTCAGATGCACCATAATACTTCCCTATTTATGCCAAAAGATTTGTATGCAAATATTCTTAGCAGAATCATGCACAAAATCCCACAAGAAAAACAACTCAAATCATTGTGAGGAACAAAATGCATGAAAAATATAATTTATAAAATAGAATGCCATGGCATAGTGAAAATTAATTAACTACTGCTTCGCACAATATAGGTAGTATATTGATGGCATCACATTGAATAAAGAAGATACACAAAAGAATATATATGATTCCATTAAAATAAAAGTCAAAATAATACGATGTGCTAGAAATCTTATTGCACTCATCTTTTAAAAGAAGGGAAGAAGTATTGGATTTGCATGGATTGAATAGTGATCTCCAAAAACATGTTATTCTTGAACCCATATACCTGTGGATACACTTCTATTTGTGAATAGGACTTTAATTTTATGTGAATGTGATCATTAACAGTGTAAGACTTGTTTTAAGTCAAATCACTTTTCAGACATGAAAAGAGCAAATTAGTCACAGACAGAGGTTCTCAACCTGTGGGTAGTGATCCCTTTCGGGGTCAAACGACCCTTTCACAGGGATCGCCCAGTTCCTAACAGTAGCCAAATGACAGTGATGAAGTAGCAAGGAAAATAATGTTATGGTTGGGGGGTCACCACCCCATGAGGAGCTGTATGAATGGGCCGTGGCACTAGGAAGGTGGAGACCCACTGCACCCAGAGAAGGAAGCAGGGAAAGATGGGAGATGCAAGCACGGGAACACTGGCCAGGGAGGAATTGAACAATGGAAACTGAAAACAGGCAAAGATCTTTCCCCAGCGCCAACAGAGAGAGCTCGCTCACCCAAAATTCAGACATTTAGCTTCACAAACTGTGAGAAAACATACATATACATGTTTGCTAAAAACCAGCCACTTACAGTATTATAGTAATAACACAGCCTCACTAAATAAATAAGATGACAGGAGGGGGAAGAGATATTAAGTGCTGATGATTCTGTTTTTTAACTGAATAGTATCTTCATCCTTGTTTTAATAAATTTTTACTTTTAGAACCCCACTCCCTCAGTAATGAATGGTGTTAAGCTTCATGAGAAACAAAACCAGTGACATTCATGTATGTATAAGAAAGAACTTTATATCAAGAAAAAGTGTTATATCAAAAAGTGTCAGAATCCTGTCCAACTCAAGTCCATGGACCCAACACGAACGAGAATCCTCTTCAGATTCCTGCACTGGCTGGTGGATGATGCAGAACGATGACTCGGGGAGCTAGGAGGTCACAGGCTGCAGTCTCTTTATCCAAGATCAGTAGGATCACGGCAGGGCACCACAGCTCTCAGGATTGACATGTCCCCTGGGCTGCCAACCCTAAAGTCAGACAAGCAACGCAGCCAAGTAAGAAGCAAGGAGATCCAAGAGAGAGACATCCTCACTGTCTCTCTTATAAAGCAGACACCCCCCACCCCCCGCCACCCCACCTAGGAGGCAGCACCAGGCTAAGACCTGACTGACAGGTTGGACTCTATCCTTATCTTCACACACGATACCATCAAATTGAAATAATATCTAGCCATCCCAGCACCCCCTTAGATTCTCCAGTCTACCTTCTCATTGCATGTGTGTAACCCAGGGTTATATTCTTTGTTCTTGTCTTGTTCAGTACATTTTTTTTTAAGTATACACTACAAATCATCCATTTGCAATTGCTAACCGAATGATAATTCTTTCTCCTGAGGTCCAAACCAATATGAAGGGGATTCAAAAAGTTCCTAGAAAAGTGATCTTAAAAGATAACAGAGCTTTTCTATTTACAGTACTTCTTTAAGGCCTCATTTACATTCAACAATTTACTGATTATCACTTGATCACTTTAAGACAATTGAGGCTTGACTTGATTTTATTTCTCCACTTATTTTTGCTTTCACTTACTGCTAATGCACTTTGAAACTCAATTGTGAACTTTCTGTCATCCCAGCCTCTTCAATGATAGACCACAATAATAACCCCTTAATTAGTCTTACTTAGCTCAAGCTTGTCCCTTATTAAGCTGACAATTTCCCCAAACCCATTTCCATATCTCTATATGCTAAATTCAATTGCATAAAAAAAATAAAGTTCATGTCAAAGTTTTGATCCTACCTAACTTACCACTCTTATTTTACCCAATGCATCTCTGGTGGTCTTTCACAAATAGTTAATAAAACCAACATAGTCCCATTGTGGCCTACCCAGGGTACATCGTTTAAAATTGTTTACCATGTTTAAAATGTCACCTTCAGTTACCCACCTCTGCCTTGGAAATACTAACTATATTTCAAAGCCAACAAGTTTTATTTTCAGTTTTTGAACAACTAATGATTTTATATCCTTCTCTATTCTACCATATATTCCTTACTCAAAACTGTGAAATGGTTATTGAACAAAGAATCTGTAAGGAACAGGTGGTTAAACTCTACTTAACTATATTATATACGTATTTATAAAGTTAGTTAATATACTACACATCCCAAATGCATTAAAATCTCCAAATGTTAATTAAGAAGCATGAAAGACATATATTTTCACTGTTGTGCTGGAAAACTTTCCAAGCTTTCTTTAATGTTCTATAGGACACACTCAGGGAATTGTATTTACATAAAAAATGTAGGCATTTTAAAAGACTTTACTTTAACTCTTATTTAAATACTTTACTACACTTAAAATTTATATTTAAAAATCTCAGTTGATATTTAAAGTATAAGTTCAGTTCATTAAAGGTAAATGTAAATTACATATATTTAATACATTTACTCACATAGCTCTTTTTTGTTTTTGCGTTTGTTTGAGAATTTTCCCTGGAGAATGATTTAAAGACTTGGTTTGTAAGCAAATGCACTAATTCATAGTATAACCATGCAGGTAATAGATCAAGTAAAAGACGAAGTGAGTGAAGTTAAAGGATATATTCTCAGTTGTTCCAATACATGACATGTTTGCTTCTCAGTTAATGAATATTCTGTGTAAATATGATAAATTGGCAGTTCCTATTTTTGTTGTCAGGTGCCATCAAACCAGTTCCCACTGAGAGGGACTACGTACTACACATGCCACCTAGGCCCGCACCATCCTCCTGATCGGTCTTATGTTGAGACCGTCTTGTAGCCACCGTGTCATCTGCTCTGGGTCTTGCTTGTCTTCACTGCCCTGCCACGTTACCAAGCTTGAGGTCCTTTCCAGGGCTTCTCGCTCCTGATAACGGCACAAAGGACATGAGACGAGGTTTTGCCCCCCTCACAAGAGCCCAACGTAATAGCGTCTTTAAAAAGAGTAGGAGACAATCTAATGAACGTCTGTACAATTATCACTGCACAATTAATAATTGTTAAAACCCAACCAACATTATTAGATAAAAAATATGAATACACGAGTGCATTTAGTATCATAAATAATAAGTTACCATTGCATTACAAAAAGCTGACATGAATTCATTGAGAAGCATAAATACTTAAAGAGTATTTAAAGATTTCATCACTTCTTATCAATCTGCTGTCCCGTGGCAGCGTGCATGTTCCTGTGATGTGGAGGTGATGCTTCTGGTACTTCAAATATCAGCGAGATTACCCTTCGTGTGCTGGTTTCAAAAGAGCCTCGGACTAAGACAGATAGGAGGAAACCTAAGGATTATTTAGGAAAAAATAGCCAACGAAAGTATTTCATATCAAAGGAAAATATTATCTGATTGTCTCAAACGTATCATGAGTGAGTATTAATCACTGATGGGGAGCCTCTGGTTTTGGTGAAATGGAGGGTCAGTGATAGTACGGGTGACCCATGGGGAGAGGGATTTGTGCAGTAGCTATAATGGCTTGAAAGTGTTAGCAATTGTCAAGATGCCAAATGACAAGGTAACATTTCCTCTGTTCTACAAAAGGTAGGCATGAACCAGAGTCAAGTTGATGGCAGCTAGCTATCTTCTTATAAATTTATACATATATAATTTTACAACATAATATATTTGGGATCTCTTTATCCTGTTTTTATCAGTGTCTTTAAGACTATCTCAAATCCCCTCCCTTTTCTCTTTAAGGTGTCCAAACTTTTCTTCTTTATTGCTACTTTTAGCTAGCCAATATTGATGATAATGATCTCAATACACCTTTTTTATTTTTTACCTCTATGGAGTTTACTTGCTGAAATTGTTCAGTCCCTTCAGATCTCATACTTAGCTTATTGATAACACATAGTAATAATAGGAAAGGTTTATTATATACTTACTGCCAGATAATATGTTTAACAGTTAATATAGATTTCTATCATGTAATATACCCATCTCTTTAAAGATCAATCTGGATTTTGGACATAGGTAAATAATTACTTTACGATGTCTGGAATAAGTTCTTAATAGGGAAAAATGAGTAAACTAATTTCATAATTACAGTGCATCACTAGTTTTCAGCACGTTTGTATTATATTTCAAGTGATATAAACTCATTTATTTCTTGAGGATGAGGATGAGGATTTATTTCTTGAGGATGAGCATAGCCTAAGAAGGAAAAACTTGGAACAGTAAATACTTAAGCAATTAATAACAACCACAAACGTGGCTATTAAGAATTTTTACACAAACTGTGAGAAAAAGAAAAAAGATCACAACATGTATTTCAATGTCATGCTAGAAATTTACCTACATTTCATATAGTATGTAGTCTATAGGAATGTATTTTGTTTAATCTGTAAGGTAATTTTCATTAAGGACTAGACTGCATGATATTACATGTTTCTTTGAAAATCTCATTTAGAAAGAAGGCAAATATCCAGAAAGCTATCATTTGTTATGAAATATAATGAAAAAATTTAAATGTGATACCTTTAAGAGATTTAACAGTTTTATCTTTAATTTAGGGTTTCTGGATGGAGCAAATTGTTTTCATTCAACTAAGAAATTGAAAACGGACTTAGCTATTGGTAGATGCCATCCCCCCAGTGGTATCATGGAGATTGGGATCTCTAAAGATAATAGCCAAGAAACCTGTGTGGAGCATGGAGTCTATTCTGGAATGCGCAGACTTGTCATGAGTCAGAATCAACTAAACTTTCAGAGTTTATTGCTGTTGTTTTGTTTGCAATCTTTAACTTAATGGATGCATTTCAAGGTTTCTTAAAGAAAGAAAATAAAGGAAAGGTGGTAAGTACAAAATTTGGTTCCTCAAAAACATTCCAATGATTGTTTAATATAGTGCTGTTTCCTTTAATAATGAATGGAATATAATGTTGAAATATATGATGTATTTCTATGAGAATCACATTATCTCTGTTTAAGGTCACACATTGCCATGCCCCTCAGAAACGAAATCATTCCTAAACCTCTTGGATATCAAACTCTCACATCAGCTTCACCGATGCAGACTTAGGTGCAAACAAATTGACCACTACATAGTCCTTTAAGGAAGAGGACCAAAATGTGTGTGCTGGATCTATGTGTTTCCTACTACCGCCATTACAACTCACAACAAGCTCAGTCATTCAAAACAACTGAAATTTATTATTATTTTTCTGGAGGATTAAGACCAAAATTATTCTCACCGAGCTAAACTCAGGGTGTTGGATGGGTTAGGCTGCTACCGGAAGCTCTTGGGAACAATTTGTCTCCTTGGCTTTTTCTGCACCATGAGGCTTCCTGTATTGTTTTCTCGTGGAATCCTCTTTTAATTTTTAAACTTTTATGTCAAATTTTCTGAAGATTTACAGAGCAGATTTGGTTCCATTCAACTCTTGATACATATTTTGTTTCATATGATTAATTGCAATCTCCATAATGCATCACCACAAGTCCAGTTTCTCCTCTGTTTCTTTCTTGTTCTGTTCCTCCTTTTACAACCTTTCTGAAGTTTTATCCTTGCATAATTGCTGCGGAAGAACATCTTCCAATCTCTTTTTGACTCATTCTTCTGTCTCCGTTTATTTATTTTTTTTACGTTTCCTTGTCATTGCAAGAAATCACAGAGAAAGACAGTTTTCCACTCCCACAAAGAATGGCAGCCTTGGAAATTCACAGGGGCAGTTCCACTTATCCTGCAGGATCATTGTGAGTTGACATCTACTCACTGACTGTGAGTTTTGGGGTTGTGACTGTATTGATTCTTTTAAATAATACAGAAAAATCTCTCTATCTCAAAACTTCAAGTTAATCATATGTGTAAAGTCTCTGATGTTTTATACAAGGCAATACGTTCACAGATTTTATAAATTCAAATTTGGATATCCCTAGGGAAGGAGTGGGCATTATTTGTCTACCACACTTAGAAATATATTTGGGGCGGAAGCCCATCAGAGATTCCCGTTTCTTTGTATGGGAAAAGGGAGGAAGGGATGGAAAGTTCAGATCATTTCTGAAGAATGAATTTCAAAGTACACCCTTGAAACTCTTAGGTGAGAACCACCTGGATTATTATTTAAATGTCATCTTTGGTCTCACAAGGGTAGGCTAGAATAAGAATATTTAGGAGAGGAGTTCTCAGCATATACATTTTTAACAGGAATACATCTTAAACACAATGAAGTTTCAGAATCAATGCTTAAAAAGTAAGACAGTAGGGTCAATAACTTTATGAGATCCATATGTAATATGTTATAGGAAATTGATACTAGGATCCTGATTTCCTTATTCCTCATTGCCCATTGCCATGGCAACACATATTAATGAGATATTGTTGAGTAACTTCATGGACATATTACTATAACATAAAAAGTTAATTTTAAAAGTTCAGAGTCAAAGACAGGTGATTTAATAGCTTCCAATTTGTATGATTTTAAGAATGTACAAGACTAAATTAAACAATGTAGATTCTCATATTTGGTCATTCCATCTATAAATAAATTACAAACAAAATAGTTGCATAACAGCATAAATATTTGTGTTTTAATATTCCTTTCAAATATACATATAATGAATAGGATCAAAAGATAATGACATCACTAAATTGATAATAATGACCAGTTAATGTTAATCAGACTAATTGTTAATGCCATGAAAACTATATATTTATTAAAATCATATTAAAATTATCTCAGTTATGTTCCTCAGGATTCCAAGGACTTGACATGTTCCCTGTTAATTTCCTAATTGGTACAAATGATAGCTAGTCTCTTCGGAGGAATGGGCAGCAAGGGCAGGTTGAATGACAAAGTAAAGTCAAAATAGTGCTCTCCCTATCCATTCAGAGTATCCATTCAGACCAGAGTCTGATGTATCATGTTTGAACTTGAACTGAACACCAATGATCAATGGAACACACTGAGAAAGAAAGAGGATTTTTTTAGTTGTCCTTAACAATAGTCAATGATTAGTTGTATTCAATCAAGAGAACGATAAACTACTCTTTGTTCTGTGCTGGACAAAATCTACTTCCAGCTCTAATGAGGCATCAGATAAAAATATAACCATAACTTTGGTCTTTCCTGTTTCATAAACATTTGTACACTCTAAGAATGTTATAATGACTCTTGATGAATATAAAGAGTTTACTGCATCTATAAAAGTGGTACAAGATGCTAGGGAATAAAGCACTTACAAAACTGAATAAAAGTTATGATGTTTCATATAAGCATTATCTCATAGGCGGTCCCCAGACCTCAAATAATCACAAAACTACTAAGAAGAAGATCCTACCCTCACTTGTGTGGTGCTGCATTTCTCTCGCCCAGTTGAATGGTGCACATGAAGCACACAGCTGGCAAGGAGAGAAGTCATTATCGTTACTCATAGAAAGCAGCAGCACAGGAACAGGAGTAGGTTTCTAGTGAATCAGTTTCCCTTTACACAAGCCACTTGTGTCCCTCTGTGAACCCTTAGAAAAGGACTCACTTAGGTTTCAAAGGAGGCACACTACCCCTCTCAAAAAATAATCAGTTTTACATGACAGATCTGGAACTTAAAGGGCTCAGTTGTCAGCCAACTATGGCATAGTTCACTTGCTGGGTTCACATGGCCCCTGAAGTATCAGTAATGTTGGTGGGGCCGTGCTTGCTCACACACGTGGATTCTCTTTCACTATCCCCATGTCCTCTCTTGGCTGGTTCTGCTCCATCACTGACTGATCTAACTTTCAGCAAGCTTGCGGCTTTGTTCTGCCTCTTCTTGCAACAGCTACTAGCCAAGGCATCAAGCCACCTCTTATTGCTGTTCCTAAGGGTCTATGGTCTACCCTTGCACTGATCACCACAGGGTCAGGTAATTCATGGCAGAAAGGATGAAGGAATGCATTTTGGCCACGTGAGAAGACACTCTAAACAGGACCATCCTTTCTGATTACTAGGTGCCAAGAGCCAGTGACCTTTTGGCCCCAGGATGGTGAGAAAATAAATACCTATGTTTAAAAAGCCACCCATGCATGATTTTTTTGTTACAACCACATGAGGAAATGACAAAAATAGGATTTTATCAAGATAAATTTTGCACAGAAAATAAATAAACAAATTAAGAAATAACTTGCTAGAATTACTCTTCCAAAACTTATGAACTATTTGACCAGAAAATTAAATCAAAATATAATAACTGATAGACATAATTTATGCTAATGTGCTGATTCTTATTAAACAAAGTTACTTAATGTGTGACATGAGAATTCTAATGCATTAGTAGTAATATTTCAGTATCAATTAATAAGATAAACGGTAACCTTTAACCTTAAGAGCTTTCTAACTGTTCCTCTCTGACTTATGCAAATGTTAAATGCTATAACGATTCTATCAGATATCAAATGATTTGAGTATAATTTATATAAAAACATACTGTGAACCAAATCTGCATACATTAATATGTATTCTGAATAATCTTCAAATCCCTAATCAAGACAAGTAAATGATTTTTAAAAAAATATTTTATATATTTTCAATAATTATATTATATTTGCATATCCACAAAGTAAAGATGGTTTGAACTCTCATGTGATGGTTTGGTGGGACATGATCCAGAAAGGAAAGATAGGAACAAAGTTATGAAGGACATTAAAATATACTTACAGGAATAAGAATTCACTTTATATGGAATATTTTGAAAATTAATTGTCTTTAATGACAGGAGTTTTCTTTCATTGAAATTTTCTGCTACACATCCTTGTAATATATCCTTATAATATCTATATATATATATGTATTTAAAATATGTCATTCTGAAACAGAAGTAGAGTTTGAATTCCTTTGGATTTTCTTGGCTCATTTACTCTATACCAACTCCTTATCACCACAGTTAGATTCCAAAGAGCAGGTTATTATGTAAAACATCAACATTATGTAAAAAAAAATGATTGACCATATATAATCATAAAGTGAAAGATGATCATATCCGTATACTACTTCCAAATGACAACTTTACATAACTATCAAATTGCTGGTAATGATGGCACAGCCAGGTTGACCCACAAATTTAGCCATCAATGCCAGTATTACTCTAACCTCACACCTTGGCATTTGTTATTTCCAGACATATGTAGTTAATGCACAAACAAGTCAGTAGATTTTTTTATTCTTATTGATAATGGTAAATTTGGACCATGAAATAGTCAAAAGCTAGGAATAGTGTACTTACTTAACCCTGAGATTCCTTAAAAGAAACATTAAACAATCAGAAGACAAATACCTTTATTTCAGATGGTAAATGATCCAGGAACCTGGGGTACCAAATGACAATTATTCATTAAATTTTACTTTGCCAGAAAGATTTAGCATGGAAGATAACGAATTACAGATAAAGTCAGAATGAGAAAATTAGATAGCATTATTTTGGTTCTGATTTTGTAAGATTTATTCCAGGTGTTGTCGTTGTTGTTAGGTGCCATTGAGTTATTTCCCAACCACGTGACCCTAGAAAACAGGACTGCCCAGTCCTGCACCACCCTCCAATAGTTTTTTCTATGTTTTGTTGCAGCCACTATGTCAAACCATCTCATTGAAGACCTTCCTCTTCTTCCATGCCCCTGAACTTAACTAAGTATGAGGTCCTTCTCCAGTAACTGGTTTCTCCCGTCAACTTGTCCTCATTTTGTAAGACAAAATCTCACTGTTCTTGCATCTAAGGAACACTCTGTCTAAACTTCTTTCAAGACTGGCAGGTTTGCCCTTTTTTCAGTCCATATTATTTTCAATATTCGTCACCAGCCCCGCAGTTCAAACACATTTATTCTTCTTCAGTTTTCCTTCTTCAGTAGCCAGCTTTCACATGCCAATGAGACAATGGAAAATACCATGGCCTGGATCAATTGCTCCTTGGTCCTCAAAGTAACAGCCTTGCTCATCAACACTCTCAACAGACCTTGTGCAGCAGATTTACCAAAGGTGATGTGTCTTTAGATCACTTGACTGCTGTTTCCATGAGCTTATATATGAAATCCAAGCCAAAAAAACCCCTTAATATTTGCTAACTTTTCTTGTATTTATCATGATATTATCTATTTGTCCAGTTATAAGGATATTAGTTTTCTTTACATTGACTTGTAATCAATACTTAAGGCTTAAATCCTTGATCTTCATCAATAAATGTTTCAAGTCCTCATCACTTACAGTAACCAAGGTATGTCATCCACATACCACAGCTTGTTAATAAGCCTTCTTCCAAACCTGATGCCACGTTCTTCTTCATAAAAGTGAGTTTCTCTGATGATTTACTCAGCATATGGACTGAAGAAATATGTGAGATGATCCAACCCTGCTGTACATCTTTCTGAATTTAAACCAGGTTGTGTTCCTTTGTTCTGTTCCCCCAACTCCTCTTGAGCCATGTACAAGTTCCCCATAGGGACAACGAAAGTTTCTGGAATTCCAGTTATTTTCGAGGTTATCCATCGTTTGTTATGATCCACACAGTCGAATATCTTGTCATATTTAATACAAAAATAAGTAAATGTCTTTCTGGCATGATCTGTTTTGCACCAAGACCCATCTGACATTAGCAATTATATGCCTTGTTCCAAGACTTCTCTTGAATCTGGCCTGAACCTCTGACAGCTCCCTACCTATATATGATGGCAAGCATTGTTTGATCATCTTCAGCAAAATTTTACCTGCAAGTGATATCAATGGAGTTGTTCTATAATTTCATCATTCTGTTGGGTTAATTTTTTTGGAATGAGTACAAATATGGATCTCTTCCAATCAGTTGGCTAGGTAGCTCTGTCCCAATTTTCCTGACACAGATAAACAAGTGCTTTCAGAGCTTCATCAACTTGTTGAAACATTTCAATCGATATTCCATAAATTCCTGGAGTCTTGTTTTTGGCCAATGCTTTCAGTTCAACTTGGAGTTCTTCCTTCAATACCATTGGTTCTTTAATATTTCAGCATTCATAGTTGTGCTTATTGAATTTCCCTAAAGGCAGATAAATTCTATTACAAATTGCATTGTACTTCAAAATAGATATTGAAATGTCATTTTTGACTATGAATGCAACACCATTGCTCTTGACTGTGTCATGTGTAGCTTAGTAAACCATATGAATATCTGATTCAAAATGTCCAATACCAGTCCATTTCAGCTCACAAATACCTGTAATATCAATTTTTATCCATTTTCTTTTTGACAACTTCCAATTTTCTTAGATTCATACTTTGTACATGCCAACTTCAAATTAATAGATTTCTGCAGCTGTTTCTTACCCTGAAATTGCCCCCCCCATAAGCAAATGAAGGTTCAGAAGCCACTCCCACAGGTTTTACTCCATTCACATCACCATGGTGACTCTATTTTGAGAGAGCAGTTCCTCTACAGTCACATATCATGTGTCTTCTAACCTGATCCATCCGCTGGCACACTCTCCAACAATATTGTCCTTCAATGCATTAGGACTTCTGTATCTGACAACATTGGGAAGCTATGCTTAAACTTCTCAGGGGCTCCTTCCTCGCAAGTGGGCAGCCAATTCTTTCTTTGGTCTGCTCTTAGTCCGGAAGCTTTACTGAAGCCCATTCACTTTGGGTGACTCCACTGGCACTGGACTTTGTGAACGCTGCTCATATTAAGAATAAAATACTTATCTCTAAAAGTATATATGACAAAAATGTAACATGATACTCTCCTTCAAATTTGAATGCATATTTATCTTGTATGATCTAATAAAATAAATCAGAGGATATATCAATATTTATTTAAGGATTATTTTGGCCTATAAATGATGCTGTTTAGTATATTCAGGTAAATTAAATAATACAGCTATAAAAATTCATCTGCACTATTCCAGTGTGCTAAAAAGTTCTAGCTACAAATGTTTTTAGAATTTATTCTTTGAGTAATTTCATTACAGATTTCAGGTTTGCATCCCAAATGATTTTCATTTCTTAGATTTGAATCCCCAAAAGATCTCTTTAGATTAATATGGCTTTGATTGCTACCTAGTTCATTTAAAAATACATAATATTGTTGAATAGCCAACACTTTTTAAAGACAAACACAGTCCTTTAATTTTTATTTTGTTATCTTGAGAAATTTAGATATAGTAGAGATAATTTATACAAATAATTTAAATAATTTTCAATAAAATAATTTAAATATTATATTTAAAACAATATGCTTATTTAATCTCCACATAAAATAATTTTTCTTTTTTCAAGTAAAAAATATTCTAAAAATGAGAATAAATATTTCGTATGGTGGGATTTTTGTTATTGAGGAACATCTGAGTTAAGGGACCTTTAGCATTTGGGGCAATCAGGTTGTCCCCATCGAATAGGAAGAAACCCCTCCATTTTTAACCCCAGTACTCTGATTTTATTTCTTAAACACAATTCTCATGAATTTTTATTTCTTACATCAAGCATGGATTGAGCTTATCCCCCAACACTTCCACCTTGTTCCTCATCATATCTGTTGGAAAAAGACTTGATATGGATAGTCTGGATATGTATATATAAAAGTTACTGATTAAAGCAAAAAAAAAAATCCAAAACTCTCAATCACACAGTTCAACTCGGTCCCACAGTTTATTATGGACCAGGAGGGCTTGATGGTACTTCACAGCAGGGACAATAACAATCAATAGCAAAACTCTTCAAGTGGCTGAAATGCAGGGGGCTTACATGACAAGCTCTCCGTCAAGCCTTGCCGTTCCTTAATTAGTGACATTTATGTAACTTTTAATTGTTTTCTGTTCTCACATTTTAACTTTTGATAATGAACCATGGGTCAATTCAGTAAACAAATATGAAAACATTTAAACATATGGTCCTGTAGAGAAAATTAATAAATGGATATATATATGTACATTAATTAAAACCGAGAAGAGATATGTGAAAAATAACTATTAATGATAACAACATGGAATGTGAGAAATATAAAAGTAGGAAAATTGGAAGTAAAGGATAAAATGGAACATATAAAAATTGATATTCTTGTCATTAGTGATCAGAAATAAATTGGTATAAGGTATTTCCAACTTGAACAACCATAACCATGTAGCCTACGATGCCAGGAGTAATACATTAAAGAGAAAGAGCATCACATTTATTTTTTTATTTTTTATTTTTTTGGAGAATTAAAATTTTTAATATAAACGCTCACAGCCACTTTTGAGTTCTAGGTCAAAACCAGTAGGTCCTTCAGGGTTCTTTTCTTTCATGACTGAGAGAAAATGGAAGGGGGGTTAAGTAGGGGGGAAGAAACTGGGAGAGCGTCCACGTTTCTGGAAGTGGGGTCTGAGGGAATGAGGGGAGGAATCGAGATTTCAGAGAGCTCTGTGAACTCATGAGAGTCAAGTGTTGAGGATCTTGATCCCTCGCTCAGACAGACTGAGGCTTGTGGCGCACACAGAGAAGCAGAGGCTTGGCCTACCCTGGGGGGAAGATGCACGGAGCTCACCAGGCTGGCATAGCTGGCAGGGAGCTGGAGGTGGAGGGCTTACTTCTCGACAGCGCTTCCAGAGCTCACTTCTGGACAGTGCTTCCAGAGCTCAGGGAGGACCTGGAGGTGGAGGCGGCTGGCAGCCCTTTCTGGGCACCAGCAGACAGCACAGGCCCTTTCTGGGATCCAGTTTGTTCACGAAGGAGTTGGTCTCTTCTGCGAGTAGGTCTTTGTTGTACATGCTGAACCATTGCTTGGTCTGTGGGCTAATGCCATAGCTAGTGAAGGCATACTGCCACTGGGGCAGGCCCAGGTGAGTGGTATCTGTGAGATGATGCCAGTACAGCGCTCTGTCCAGGAACCAGATCTCGGCGTCATGTGCTGATGCTGGTTTCCCATGCATCACATTTATTTTTAAAAAGTTCACAGTGCATAAAGTGTATAAAGATTTCAGTTTCTCTATACCCTTGCCAACATTCATTTTTAACTCTCTTTTTTTAATATGGTCATAAATATGACTGTGAAGTGGTATTCTCATTGCTGTTTTGTTTTCCCAGCGGTTAATGATGTTGACCTTCTTTTCATGTGGTATTTGGCCAGTTGGACATCATCTCTGGATTCAGATCTCTTCAGGTTGTTTACCCACATTTTAATTAGCAGATATTTTGTTCCTTTGCTATCCATAAAGTTTTCGGTGGTTAATTCCTATGACATGGAAATCATACTTCTTTTTCCTAATCCTTTCTTAATCTGGAAGCTTTTATGAAACCTGTTCACTTTGGCTGAGCCTCCTGGTATTTGAAAATATCAGTGATATAATTTCCAGCATCACAGAAACACATACGCCTCCACAATACAACCAATGGACAGGCAAGTAGCTATAAGAAACCAGTCCTTGCAAGAGGACATCATGCTTGGTAGCAAACATGAGGAAGTCCCTGGAAAAGATGGACTGATACAATGTTTTGCAACAATGGGCTCAAATATAAGGATTACAAGGATAACTGCAAGACCACGTGGCTTTTCGTTCCCTTGTGCATAGAGTAGCTGTGAGTCCGAATGACAATACATTTTGTTATTGGATTAAATGAGTTTTCAAGAAAAAAATCTAGAATAAAAAACCTTTGTGAAGTTTAAGACTTGCAAGTATGTTTCTCACACATTCTGTGTGTCGATTGAGTTTTCCTTTTCTTCTTTTTTCCTGTATTCGTTTGGAAGTTTTTCTCTCAAATAATTATTTAATTTGTATGATTTTATTCTATAGTCAAAAGGATGACCCTGGAAGACCCCAACTGGTGGATTCAGAGGCAAATTGAAAGGTCTGAAGTTAGGCTCTGATGGCTCCCTTGATTGGAAGATAGTATGGCAGGTTACTAGTAGCTCCTAAAGACACCAGCCCACATGATAGGCCACCAGTCCAGGTAAAATAAACCAAATCCAGGACCCAGCAAGAAGAAAAGGAGTTCTCCACAACATTGAATATATATATATATATATATAAAATATAAGGACATATAAATATATATATATTTATATATATATATATAATATAAGGACAAATAAATATATATATATATAATATAAGGACATATAAAGCTACTATATCTGCCGATCCTAGATGATATTTACCACTAATAGACACATTTAAAGTCATTAAATAGAAGTGAATACCAACTAAAAATAACATTTAGTTTGTTGATTCATGTGGAATTTTAAAACAATTATGAATTGTTAGATATTGTCTTTGCCCAAATTATGATTCAAATGTAAGGATACAAAGGATGAAAAACAAAACAAACAACCATAAAAAACACTCTTCAATGCTCTTAGTGACATCCCTCAAAGAATTCTGGACCATACCAATATCAAATTCTCTATAACCCCCAATGGCATCTGTATTTAAACTCTTCTATTTAAATGTATTTTTTTAGCCACTCATTCACAAATCTATTTTTGCCAATGCAGACTACTTCAGTCTTTCAACTCAAGTACTTCAGTACTTCCTTCCTGCTTATCTCACGTCCAAGTTTATCCCCCAGTAATATAATCCTCAACTTAAAGTCATCATCTTTCTAAGATTTGTGGATCTCAACGCTCTATTGTCTGAATATTTTCAGTAGAGATGGCATTTTTTTTAAATGAGCCTGTTTTTATTCTTCACTACATAAGGGTAACATCCAAACTATTTTTCATAGTCTTTAGGATTCTAGTATTCGTTCATTCACTCAATAAGTAGTCATCACCACCAACAAAAATCAAGAACTTTGACTTCTCACCGCCTCCAGAGAATTGCAGGCTAATATAAAATGCCTTTGAGGATAAGCTCACAGTAGCATCCCAATCCACCATCAGTTTCTCGAGTTCTGTTTCACTTTCCAGACCTCTACCTCTCATTTTCCTCAGCATAAATATCCTAAATTTGAGTGCTTCTATGATCTGCAGTGGTCTGAACACAACATGCTATTTCCTATGTCAAAGCTTTTCCTTTTTCTATGTCTACAATATTCTCCTTTGATTTGCTCCCTATCAGCAAAGATCTACTGGTAGAATCTTCTCTTGTACAAACTAAATTATTGTTAGACCTTGAGGTATTGTTTGAGATGACACAACGAAAACTTTCTTGAGAGTACATGTCTAAAATGTAATTGTTTATTGACTAATGTTTCTCATGTTTTAGCTCATTTGTAGAAGAGCCAAGTTTATGACCCACACGGCTTTCAAATACACTACTCCATTTCATTGTCTTATTTCCTGAGAAATAATTTTTTCTTTAAAGTATTTACTTAAAATAATGATAACAAACCTCTGAAAGTGAAATTGTCACTTGATGCTGGTCTAAAATGCACAGTACTATTTAAAATATGTAACCAACAAATATATAAATATAAAAATTATTTTAAATGTAAACATACATCCATCTTTATTTGACACCAATGTCAGAAAAGGCATTTTTTTATCATAAAAAGAATACATATAAAAAGAGAAAAATTCCAGGAAAAAAATCAGTATATATGATTGCACTAAAGTATTTGATATTCCTGTATATTAAAAAGAAAACCATACAGCTAAATGACCAAATTATTTTAGAGTTCACTCTCCAATGAAATAAATATAAATGTATGAGGTATCGCCATTGCCTCAATAATCTTCATGTGGACTTCCACTCACCAGTCCCTGTCCCTGAAATCCCTGACCACTCCACATAATTCCATTTGGTGGAACAAGCATTTGGTATTTTGCATAATACTGCAATCCTTTAGGATACACTATCATTATTTTGCATGTCACTACTTCTTATATCAGGTTCAGCATTATGAAGACCATCAATATTTATATCAGTAAGTGGAGCAGTAGATATACAAATGAGTATGTGGGTGGATATGTGATATTTTTCTGATACAAAGATCATAAAACTTATCATCTTAATGTCTTACCTACTTTCTGTATCCGTTTATATAGGGTTTACCTTTTGATTTTGTTACCTAAAAATGCTCATATTTCAGGACCTTGTCTTGCTTTGATTACATCCTAAATGATACATATGGATTCTCTTCATTAGTGGATAATCTTTGGCCTGCTAACCCAATCACTAGCTAGTCCTCTGTGAAAGATGAGTAAGATGGGATCAAAGCAAAATGAAACTTAGAAACCCGCAGGGGCATTTCTACTCTGCCCTGTAGGGTTGCTAAGAACCAGAATTGACTCCGTGGTTCTAAGAGTGAGGTCACTAAAACCCCAGCTAAACCAGTCCCCACACCACGTGTGTGTCAGTTAGTCATACCGAGGTGGCTTATGTAGCACTGTGATGTTGGAAGTTATGTCCCTGACATTTCAGTTGCCGGGAGGGTCACCTGAACTAAACAGGTTTCAGTGCCGTTTCCAGACTAACAACAGACTCTTAAGGACTTGGCTGCCTACTTCAGAAGGAACCACTGAAAATCTTACGCATGATTTTGAAGCACTGTAAGATCCTGAAAGCCTAATGGATGGCAGCAGCGCATCGTCTGAGATAGTGATGGAGGATGGGCCCCTTGGGTCTGAGGACATTCAAAATGTGACTGAGGAGAAGCTGCTCTCTTAGAGTGGAGTCGACCATGAAGGTGAGATGAGAGTACAGTCTTTGTGAGTGGAGCCTTCTGAATCTTCATTTGTTGGTGAGCGCAACCAAAGCTAAGAAGCAGTCGCTGCAAATAATCTGCTAATGAGTAGAACTTGAAATACGCAAAATATGAGTCTATGTGCAAAATATGGGAAGTCATCAAAAAGGAAGAGGAACACATAAAGATTGATATCCTAGGCATTAGTGAGCACAAGCAGAATGATATTGGTTATTTTGAATCAGAAATTAATATGATTTACTATCCCAGGACTAACACAATCTAGAGGGGTGGCATTGCATTCATTATCAATAACAGACCAGGATCTGCCTGCAGAACTGGTCATCAATTTTTCATATGTAATTCAGGTTAAATCTGAAGATAATTAAAACAAATTGACACCAAAAATATGACCTTAGGTCAATTCCCCTTGAATTTATAAAGCATCTCAAGAACAGATTTGACACATAAAATACAAATGATAGAAGACCTGATGAGCTGTAGGAGAATATGAAGAAAATTATTCATGAAGATAGCTAAAAGTAATTAAAAACTAAAAGTAATTAACAAGAAAGGAATAAAAGATCTAGGTAGGTGTCAGGAGACTCTTTGAAGCTTGTTCTTTATCTTCACATAACTAAAGTAAAGAGAAGACATAAATAGAAAGTCAAAGGGCTAAATAGAAGATTTCAAAGGACTGCTCAAAAAGATAAGGCCAAATATTATAGTAAAATGTGCAAAGACCTAGAGTTGGAAACAGAAAAACAAAAATGATATGTTACTAACATATATTACATGAAAGAACTAAAGAATAAATTCAAGTATTGAGTTGAAATATTGAAAGATTTTATTGAAATACTGAACTAGGAGGCAAAGGGCATTACACAGGTCTAAATACAGGCATGTACATATGTAAATATATTTATATAGGATAGTGGGGAAATAGATCTACGTGCATATATTTATAGGTTTAGTATTTAGGAAGTAGATGGACATTGGAACTCCACTCCAGCACTTACTCAATGCAAGAGCACGTTGTTCTATTAAATTGACATTCATGATGCACACCTTCCTGACACGATCGCTGAAGACAAATGTGTGCATAAGCAAATGTGGTGAAGAAATCTGATGGTGCCCAGCTGTCAAAGGATATAGCAACTGGGGCAGGCGTCCTCAAACTACAGTCTGCGGTCACATGAGGCCCACCGAGGACATTGATCTGGCCCCTTGTGTGTTTTTGCCCCATTTGGTTTTTTTTTACTTCAAATTAAGATATGTGCAGTGTGCATAGGAATGTGTTCATAGTTGTTTTGTTTTTTTTCAACTATAGTCTGGCCACCAACAGGTCTGAAGGACAGTGAAATGGCCCCCTGTTTAAAAAGTTTGAGGACCCCTGGTCTGGGGTCTTAAAGGCTTGAAAATAAACAAACAGCCATCTAGCTCAGAAGAAACAAAACCCACATGAAAGAAGCACACTAGCCTGTGTGACCACTAGGTGTTGAAGGGATCAGGTATCAGGCATCAAAGAACTAAAAATCATAGCATTGTAAATGAGGATGAGTGCAGAGTGGAGACCCAAAGCCCATCTGTAGGCAACTGGACACCCCCTTACTGAAGGGTTGCGGGGAGGAGATGAGCCAGTCAAGGTGCAAGGTAGCAACGATGAAACATACAGCTTTCCTCTAGTTCTTAAATGCTTCCTCCTTCCCCACTATCATGATCCCACTTCTACCTTACAAATCTGGCTAGACCAGAGGATGTACACTGGTACAGATAGGAACTGGAAACACAGGGATTCCAGGACAGATGATTCCTTCAGGACCAGTGGTGAGAGTGGCGATACCTGGAGGGTGGAGGGAAGGTGGGGTAGAAAGGGGGAACTGATTACAAGGATCTACATATAACCTCCTCCCTGGGGGACAGACAACAGAAAAGTGGGTGAAGGGAAATGTTGGACAGTGTAAGACATGACAAAATAATAATAATTTATAAAGTATCAGGGTTCATGAGAGAGGGGGTAGTGAGGAGGAAGTGGAAAATGAGGAGCTCATTTTTAAGCTCAAATATTAAGGGCTCAAGTAGAAAGCAAATGTTTTGAGAATGATGATGGCAACAAATGTACAAATGTGCTTGACACATGGATGTATGTATGGATTGTGATAAGAATTGTCCAAGCCCCCAATAAAACTATTTTAAAAATCCCACAAAACTCTTATTAGTTGAGCTCCGTATTGAATCAATTTGGTCCATCAGATTGTTTTGGAGACACCGTTTGGCTGCACTGTATGTTTCCAGGTGCAATAGAGGGAGTAACTCAAGTCTGTGACTGGGAGAACATGTGGGCAGCTGCCCATTGAGGGTGGAGACACATTTTTGATGTACCCTCAGAGAAATGTAGAAGTACGTAGCTGTTTTCGAAATTGGTCTGTACAATTTCTCAAATAGAGTGACCGGGTGACCCAGAAAAAAATAAAAAGAAATAAATATTGAATGATGCAGGAAGTAGCCTGAAAAGATGGACAACATCGTAGAGTCACTGTAGCACAAAGAACTGGTTGATGGTCCACCGTTTCAGAAGGCAGAATATGAGCAATAACGATGACAGTGGAAGAAAAAGCACCAGCTACACTGAGCACACTCACGAAAACAGGCTAAATGGCGGAATACCAATCAAAGTGTGCCAACAGCTGCTGAAGCATGGAAACGCTTATCTGTCTGTGCCAGGGAATTTGGAAGATGGCTACTTGGCCAACTGACTGGAACGATCCGTATCTGTACATCTTCCAAAGAAAAGGAACCCACCAGAATTCTCAAATTGTAGAACATTAGCATTAGCATCACATGTCATACTGGAACACTTACTCATCTATGCCTAGAAATGTGGAAGAGTTACTTGGCTGGTTTACAGAAAGAGATCCATATTTGCCGCCATTCAGAGGAAAGGTGACCCAACAAACTGCTCACATTATAGAGAAATATCATTAATATTATATGCAAGTAAAATTTTGTGGGAAGACAATCCAATAATGGTTGTAGCATAGCATTGACAGGGAGCTGCCAGAGTTTCAGGCTGGATTCAGAAGAGGACATGGAACAAGGGATGTCATTACTGATCTCAGACTGACCTTGCCTCAAAGCAGAAAATACGAGAAAGAGGTTTACATGTGTTTTATTTGCTATGACAGGTATTCTATTGTATGTATCATAATAAACTATTTAGAGCCCTGAGAAGAAGGAGAATCCTATAATAATTCATTGTGTTCATATGCAGCTTTTACATGGATCAACACTCATTTATGCAGACAAAACAAGGGCATAGTGCATAGTTGAAAAGCAGGAAAGTGTGTGTCAAGGTTGTATACACTCACCATATTTATTCAATCTCTATGCCAAGCAAATAATTAGATAAACTGGATTATATAAAGAAGTATGTTGCATCAGGATTGGACAATTCATTAACAACTTGCAATCAGCAGATCACACAGCCTTGCTTGCTGAGAAAGAGGAAAACGTGAAGATCAAGGATTAAACCCTTCAGTATGGATTACAACTCAATATAACGAAACCCAAATCCTCACAACTGGCCAATAAGTACCATCATGATAAAGGGGAAAAAAGATTGCAGCTATCCAGGGTTTTATCTTGCTTGGATTCTAAATCCTTGCTCATGGAAGCAGCTGTCAAGAGGTCATACAGTGCACTGCATTGGGTCACTGCTGCACAAGACCTCTAGAATGTTGTAACGCAGGGAGGTTACTTTGAGGACTGAGGCTTGTCTGACTCATCTGCATGTGAAATTTGGGGAAACCGTACTGTAAATCTAACTAACCATTCTATATCAAGGGGGAAAATAGAAACAGCTTTCTGGGAAAAATAAAGCATAAAAGCGCTATTTTGAAGACTGTATGCGAATGAACGAAGAACAAAGTCAGAGGACATCAAAACGGGAGAGGAGTGAACTCGGCTTCAAAAATATTCTGATGAAGACAGTTCCTGAGTATTCCATTGTTATCCAGGGTTTGATCTAGGTACAAATAGCTGCTAACTGACTAATGAAACTCTTATTAAAATAGTAAGAAATACAGAGTACAGTGCAATAGGAAAGAACAAGGATAATGAATTTTTGGAAAAACGCCATATTGGTGTAACTGTGGCAATTTCTTTATACTCTCGGAACCTCAGGTTTGCCATTAAGCACAATGTTGGCGATTTCGAGAAGAACCTCTACATTGTCTGCCCAGTTTGAATGGCATGTTCTGTGAATCCACCCCACTGTGCAACATGTTTCTGGCTAGCAGATTTATTAAACTAAATATCAATGTAAATACTCCAAAAGCTGAAGCATCCCTAATTTATATAACTTGGTCTGTAAAAATCTAAATAAAAATATATTTAAAAAAATCTAAATAAGAGCATCTGTGACAAGTTTATTTTATAAAAAGAAAAAACTGAAATTCTGCCACAAAATCTGAAAACCAGTATCAGTCTCCGTGCCATTGAGTTGATGCCAACTCATGGTTGACGCCTTCCTCATAGGGAGGGATAGCACCGTGCCTGTGAGTTTCTGAGACTAGAACTGCTTACAGGAATAGAAACATACCTATTGCTCCTGCGGCGTAGCAGTGCTTTTCAATTGCTGACCTTGCAGTTAGCAGCCCCACACGTAACCACTACGCCAACATAATGACTATCCTCTTATTTATTATGTCCTATATTATTGTAGAAATTTTCAAAAGGAAAAAGTAGTTAAAGTTCTATGTTCCCTCAACTCTAACAGACAGGGCCTTTGATGCATTCTTATTAGTATGTTTGATACTCCAAAACCAACAAATCAAATTTAATATTTTAATTACATATTTTTATTCATATTACATTAAGAAATAAAATATACTTCTATCTTAAAAGCATTTACTGTCAGACAAAAAAAGGTTGGATGCAGAATTTTTTGTTTCCTAGGCATGAATTTTCACCTTCCTGCAAGATAGCAGTATCTGTCCTTCTATATAATACACAGTCTTTTACTTACTTCCAGCATCACATGAAGTATCCTTGACTTTAAAATATTTGGTGACCACTGAATTAATTAAATAGAACAGAAGAATGAATTAGGATAGGACATGAATAAATATGGATTTAGAATATTTTTAATGGAATGGCTAAAATGAAATGGAATAGATTGCAATGAAGTAATTGTTATATTTTTATGAAATGTGTCTTTGTTCAAGAATCTGCTATAACCATAAGACACCAGTATCGCTATCCAACATAGCAGTTTGAGTTGGCAACAAAGAAATTATTTTCACTATTGCTAATATTTGTTAAGTACCTCCTTGGTATTTTATAACCCTTGTATATTTTCCTATTTATTCATTGGAAAATTGATTGTGGACTTTTTAGTGACAATTAGGTACCTATTGAACAATCTGAGTATTTAATGTTTAGAACTTTCCAACCCTAAAATGGAAATCAAAGCATCTTCTTTAGACAATCAAACTGAAACCACTAAAAAGAGAGCAGTACATTAACATGTGAGATTCAGCATAGTGAGAATTAATTGCCTGAATTAAAAGTCAGCCCTAAACTCTATTGATTCTCTTTCCTTAGATAATTTTTTAATATATTTTATCTTACCTTCATCTTCTGCAAAATGAAATGATTGTGAGACCCACGCCATATGAGTGTCCTGAAGATGAGCTGCATTATTACATGAAGCTGTTTAGAATCTCGCCTGATCCTAAGGGGATCTCAACACATAATGTTGTTTTAAATTACCTCCCTTCCTATTTTCAAATTCCATATTTCAAAGAAGATTCACTCAAAAAATATTTATCATTTATCCTAATGTGCCAGACATTGTTCTTGTTTGTGAAATCCAAAGGAGACCACATTAAAGGTGTCTCGGTTGAAAACCAGATCGGGTCCAGCATGCGAACACATTTTAATGGTTCAAGTCCGGTTTATCCCTTTGCTCTCCTATCCTCCTCTCTCCAGTGCACTCTGTCTAGTAGAGCCATTCTTCCCATCTCTCGATCATGGAGAGAGGGAAGTCACCGGAGGCTTTTTCCTATGGAGTTCCCACAAATGTATCTTGGGGTCCCACTTCATCCATAGCCTTCTGCTATGGAGTGATATGACATACGAGTATGTATTAACCCCCAATCAGTAATAAATAGAAATAATTTTTGAAAGTATCTCTTTGTTATGTGGCCTACACTTGTGTTGGTTGAATGGATGGATATGTGTCTCTGTTTTGTCATTTATAAACTAAAATAAATACATATTGTCAGATGTGTGTGGCTCTATGAGGGTAATTTCAATTGAGGAGGACGTTTTGGACTAGTATTCTAATTGCCCAAAAGGAATGCAGCTCACTCTGTGGAGTAATGGCTGAATTGAGATCTGAGGAGGAGATGAAGAAGTCCTCGACATTCACAGAGGAAAGGAGCATCCCAAGAAGGAACAGTAACCAATTGAAATCGGAAACCTCCTGAAGTATTCCATGGGCAAAAGAGTAAGCAGTGCAGTTGAAACATAGTTAGAATGATCTGTTGGGGAGGAAGCATGATGGGTAGCATGACTTGAGATAATAATATGGAATGAAGGAAGGGTCATAGCATGAAGTCTTATTGGTCATAAAATGTATTTGGACTTTATTTTGGATAAAGGGAAAAGTATTTACTTTTATATGTTAGCGCATGATTTCTTACAAGATCTTTGAATGTTGAGTAGAAAATAGAATGCAAGAATGCAAGATTTTTGAGGGGAAAGGGGCCAGAGGCCAGCACAATATTTCACATGATCGATAAGAGGACCCCAATCAGCCTGCTTTGAACCAGTTGTTATGTGCCATTGAGTCGGTTCAGACACTGCCGGGTCCTCCACCGTTCTCACAATTGTTCCTCTGCTTGAGCCCATTGTGGCAGCCCCTGGGTCGGTCTGTCTCTAGGAGGACCTTCCTCTCCTTCTCTGGTCCTCTACTTTCCCAAACAGGATGATGCCCTTCTCCAGATACTGCCCTCTCCAGATAACGTGTCCGAAGTGTGTAAGACAAATCTCACCGTCGCTCCTCTGAGGAGTGCTCTGGCCATACTTCTTCCAAGACAGATAGATTTGTCCTTTTAACAATCCATGGTACTTTCAATATTCTCCAAAACCACAATTCAAATGCTTTGGTTTTTCATTGGTTTTCCTTATTCAATATCCAACTTTCACATGCACATGAGGCAACTGAAAATATCAGGGCTTGGGTCAAGCTCACCTTAGTCCTCAAAGTAAAATTTTTGCTTTTCAATGCTCTAAAAGAGTTCTTGAGCAGCAGATTTACCTAACGCAACTCGTCTTTTGAACTCTTGACTGCTTCTTCCATTAGCATCGATTGTGGATCCAAGCTAGAAACAATCTTTGACAACTTAAAACTTTTCTCCGTTGACCATGATGTTGTCTATTAGTTCAGTTGTGAAGATTTTAGGCTTGTTGACATGGACTTTTAATCCAGACTGAAATCTTTGACCTTCATAAGTAAGTGCTTTAAATCCTCAATTTCAGCAAGCCAGGTTGTGTCATATCGCAGGGTATTTTTAAATCTTCCTCCAATCCTGATGCCACACTCTTCTTCATATAAGCCAGCTTCTCTGATGATTTGCTCACATGCGGATTGAATCAGTGTGGTGAAAGATACAACCCTGTGGTTCAGGCTGCAAGATGAGAGGAAAAATCCATAGAATAACAGGAAGGAATTAAATTAAGTAGTGCTAAGAAAATGATAAAAGCTTCAACTTGTCTGCTCATTCTCATTTTAGAATTATTGCTATAGTTTCATTGGTTTCTTTATAACACAATAAAAAATACTGTTTTAAACTATTGCAAGCAAAAAACCCCCAAAAACGCTTAATCCCTTTTTAGTTAAGAAGCTTCTAAGGCAGTGGTTCTCAACCTTCCTAATGCCACAACCCTGTAATACAGATCCTCATGTTGTGGTGAGCCTCCAAGCATAAAATTATTTTCGTTGCTACTTCATAACTGTAATTTTGCTACTGTTATGAATCTGGCGACCCCTGTGAAAGGGTCGTTCGACCCCCAAAGGGGTTACAACCGACAGGTTGAGAACCACAGTCCAACTAAACTCTCCTTTCAGGAGCAAACACTTCTGCCTCCCTTATAATGTGAAAGAAAACAGAAGTTCCCATGAAAATAGGTACCTGAAAATGTATGGAAAGAAATGACTCTCAATCCCTCCCACTTTATAAAAAAACATTATGCTGAGTGATATTAGTCAATTACAGGAGGACAAATATTGTATGAGACCACTACCATAAGGGGAAATAAACATCAAGAAAAATGTAGGCTTTTGGTCTCAAGTCATCTAACCTTCTAATCCACTCTCCTAGACAATGAGGTAATGTTCCTGTCTAGTGTTTATGAACCATTTATCACCCCTTATTTATCTTCCACAGGAGATATGGGGACTCAACACAGCTAGGACAGTTTCTCATGATAAGGGATCAGAAGAAAATCAATCAGGTGAGAAAATGAAGACCTGCCAAGGGCTTCAGTGGAGAGCAAATGTTTTGAGAATGATGAGGGCAATGAATGTACAAATGTGCTTTACACAACTGATGTACGTATGGATTTTGATAAGAGTTGTATGAGCCCTAATAAAATGATTAAAAAAAAGAAAAGAAAAAACAACAACAACAACAACAAAAAAGAAATTATGAGACAAAATTAGAATCATACTTCAATCTAAGCTATTGCCAGCAGGAGGGATAACAAATCGAAATATCACTGGCGCACCATGACAGAAATGACTTTGTTTGCTTTGCGATTTTGAAGAAAACTGTTGGTGAAAGATTAGGTCACAAACATTTGACTAACAACATTTTCCAAATTCTTCTTTGGTCACATAGCTCAAAGTTAGCTTTTCAAATATTATGGATGAAACCCAGTAGCATAAGGTATTCCTTTCCTATCACATATTCTTAAAATGTCATTTAAACTGAGTGTTCTTAATAAATGAGCAAAGAAAAGTTGTCTACAAAGGATGAGGGAAGACAGATTTTCCTATTGCTGTTCCCATATGCTAGGTCTATTACAGGAAACGTAATTTCACAATACCAGCGCCTTGACCTCAAGTATTCTCCAATCAAATTATTTTACGTATACAATTCAATAAAAGAATCATTGACTCCCTGATAAGCAATTTTACTAGAAAATGAATTTATACTTATGCATAAGCCAAACTAACAGTCCCTATGAACACCCATTCCTGCCTTATGGAGAACAAACAAAAGCAAAATAAAACGCAGTAGATGTTGGAAACAGGTGCAGCATGCATCAGAGAAGGGGGCAGCCTAGAACTTTTAGCTGCTCAAATCAGGCTTATCCCTTTGATCTTCTGTATTCATCTCTCCAATGCACCCTAGCCTTCCTTTTTAAAGTGACAACCTTGGTCTTAGACACTTTTAAAGAGATCTTGTGCCGCAGATTTACCCAAACCAATGTGTCCTCTGATCTCTTGAGTACTGTTTCCAGGAGCCTTGATTGTGGACCTAAGAAAAATGAAATCCTTGATGTCTTAGTCTGTGTAGACTAGAGAAACAAATCCGGAGAGCCTCGCATATGTATAGCAAAGAACTTTATATCAAACCATAATTTATTTAAAAGATACAACCCCTACACACACCTTTCCTGTGTTTAAACTATGCAATATTCCCTATTTCAGTTCAAATGACTGCCTTTTTTATTAATTTACTAAGCACAGTAGAGTGTTCAGGAATTCCCTTGCTTCTCAACATTATCCATAGTTCATTTTGATTCACAGAGTTGAATATGTTTGCTTAATCAATGACCCTAAAGTACATATGTGGTATTTGTTGCTTTAAAGCTAGGAGTCATCGGACATTAGCAATGCTCTCTCTTTCTATGTCCTCTTCTGAATCTGACTTGCATTTCTGGTTGTCCTTGTCAATATACTGCTGTAACAGTTGCTGAATAATTTTCAGAAAAAATATACTTGCAAGATATATTAGTGATATTGTTCAATATTTTCAATATTCTATGGGTTCACCTTTCTTTGGAATGGGAACAAATATGGTCCTGTACAGTCACTTGGCCAGGTAGATGTCTGCCAACTTCTTGGCATAGATGAGAAGCTGCTTCCAGGACTGCATCAGCTTGTTGAAACATTACAATCAATATTGCATTAATTCCTGTAGCTTGCTTTTAACTAACACTTTAACTTCCGTTTGAGCTTACTCCTTCAGTACCATTAGTTCTTGATCATATGGTTTCTCTGGAAATGGTTGAATTTTTAACTAGCTCTTTTTCATATAGTGACTATGTATATTTTTGCATCTTCTTTGGATACTTTCTATATTGCTCAATATATCACCCATAAAACCTTTAACATTGTACCTTGAGGTTTGATTTTATTCTTCAGTTATTTCAGTTTGACATATGCTGTATAAGTTCATTCATGTTTGGTTTCCAAAATCCAGGGCTGTGTGCCTTTCATTACAATACTTTACTTTGTTTTGCCACCTGCCCTTTGCAATTTTCTGTGCAGCTCATCATTTTTCCACTTGCTTGAGCTTTATATGACCAAGGGCAAGTTTCAGTCTCTTCAGACATCCACTTTGAACTTTCTTTTCTTTCCTATCATTATAATGACCTTTTGCTTTCTTTGTGCTTAATGAATTTGATGTCATTTCACAACTCATCAGGTCTTCTGTCATTAGTGATCAGAGTCAAATCTATTCTTGAGATGTTTTAGAAATTCAACAGGAGTATATTTAGAATGATACATTGGCTCTCGTGGACATGCTTCAAATTTTCAACTTTAGATTCAGCTTTGTGATTGTTGTTAGGTTCTGTCCTCTCCGTTCTGACTCATAGCTATTCTATGTACAAACTAGCACCTCGTCCTGCACAGTCCCAATAAATGTTGTTGTGCTTTTACCAATTTAGCAATCCATTTTGTCAAGGAATGTCTGCCTTTTTGCTATCCCAATACTTGGCCAAGCATGATGTCCTTGGTCAGGAACTAATCTCTTTCATGTCCAAAATATGTGAAACAAAGTCTCACCATCCTTGCTTCTAGCTGTACATATTAAAAGGAAGATTTGTTTGTTCTTCGGGCAGTCTGTGGCACCTTCAAGAATCGTCGCCACTGCAGTAATTTACATGCACCACTTCTTCAGACTTCCTTATTCAACGTCCGACTTTCACATGCATATGAAATTAGTGAAGATATCATGGTTTGGGTCAAATACATCTTACTCTTTATGGTAACATCCTAGCTTTTCAACACTTTAAAAGGGTCTTGTGCAGCAGATTTACCCAATGCAATGCATCATTTGATCTGTTGACTGCTGCTTCCACGAACAATGATTGTGGATGCAAGCAAGAAGAAATCCTTGACAACTTCAATTTTTCCCTTCCATTTATCAAGATGTTTTCTATTGGTTCAGTTTTGATGATTTTGGTGTTCTTTACAGTGAGTTGTAACCCATACTGCTGAAAGCTGCAATTATTTATCTATATTTATCAGCAAGTGTTTCATGTCCTTCCCCCTTTCAACAAGCCAAGGCTATATCATCTACATATGGTAGATTGTTGATATTTCTGTAATCCTGATGCAACATACTTCTTCATAAAATCCAGTTTCTCTGATTATTTTTTCAGCCTACAGATTAAAAAAATGATTCTATTGTTCTAGTTGTGAACACTTTGGGCTTTTTACCTTAAATTGTATTGAAAGGCTGTGATCTTTCATCTACATCAGCAAATGTTTTATATGCATGGTTATATCATATCTACTGCATTTTGTTCATGAAACTTCCTTCAATGCAGATTCAATGTTCTTCCTCATATAGTCCAACTTCTTGGATTATTCAGCGTACAATTTGAAAAACTATGGTGAAAAAATACAACCCTGTTATCAATCCATTTAGTATACCCCTTTTCTGTTCTAATGACTGCCTCTTGTCCTATGCACACAATGTTCATGAGCATAATTAAGTGTTTTGGAATTCCCACTCTTCTCAAAGTTATCTATAGTTTGTTATTATTCAGGTAGCTGATGTCTTTGTATACTTAATAGAACACAAGTAAGCCTGGTCTTATCTTATTTCCCCTAATATTAGCATGATGTCAGCAGTGATATCTCTTGTTCCTGTGCAATTTTCTGTATCTAGCTTGAATTTTTGGCAGCTCCTTTTTGATGTACTGCTGTGATACTTTTTGAAACATCTTTATCAATATTTTACTTGTGTGTGATATTACTATTGTTTATTAATTTCTACTCAGTCACTATTATTTTTGAATGGACACAAATATATATCTCTTCCAATCAGTTTTGTTAGCTGTCTTCCAAATTCTTGGCATAGATTATTGACTGTTGCCAGAACTACATCAATTTGTTAAAACATTTCAATTGGTATTCTGTAAGTTCCTGGAATTTGGGATTTTACTAATGCCATGAATCAGTGCAACTTGAATCCCTGGAGGATTCCAAAACTGCTATTTTTCCTTGATGTATATAAAAAACAGAGCTGTTTTGGAAAAGGAATGGCAATGTGGAAATATTTCTTTAAGAAGTTTATAGAATTGTATGGCAGATATTTAAGAAAAAGTAGGTTCATATTTTACTTTTATTTTTTACCAGAACATCAAATAAGTTTATCTCAGATAAAACAGCACTATTAACATTTACAAGTTTAATTATTGATGGCACCAACAAAACTTACCCATTTAAGGATTTTAAAAGTTATTCCCTCTGAAAAGCTGAGGGAGCTTTTCTTTTCCACCAGGACATGCTGTGGCTTCCCAATAGTTCTGTTTTTCAAAAGACTTTCAATTGAGGAGAAAATTGCTTTGGGAATACTTCAGAACTTCGTTCCCCTAATAAAAGCAAATGGGAACAATGTACTTATTGTATAGATTTCTCTGCAGTTTCTTTTGGAACCTAAATGCAATAACATATAGTATGACTTTTTTTCCCAGTATGATTTTTACCTATTTGGCCCACAGTAAAACATTGTCCTGAAAAATATGATGGGCAATCTGTGATTTTTAAATTAATAGACTTACCTCAAACAGTATTTTAACACATGTCCAAATAAACAACATGGGACATTATTTAATAATATTTCTATGATTTTGTAGCAATATTTTTAGTTACCCCTGTATAACAATGATTTGCTTCTTCCTTCCATTATAAGATATAAGATATAACCAAAGTTAGTGCATTTTTATTCTATGTATGGTACTGTATCATTTTAGATGTAAATATAACCTTTAAAATTTCTTTAAGTAAATATACTGTGCGTGGTTTATGTACAATTTCCCAGGTGGTAAGGGATGGACTGTGATAGATAAGATTGTATGTTAAGTTGGTTCTCAGTAGTTTGACAGCTATTTTTTTGTTGTTGTTAAGGGATGTATCCTGCTTTATTAACATAACTGCCACAATTCCTGCCTCATATTACACAATGCTGAGAAACATGCACGATCAAGTTGACACATACTTTGGGGCAGACAAAACTCAATCCATAATGTGTCCTTGTATCTTACAATAGGCAGGGCTTAAACCTTTTGGCCAGCCTGCTGAGAATTTTCCTTTCTACCCCACATGTACTGATTCAAGATCGCCAAGTGATTTTTAATATATACCTAAGAATCACCTGGGGAATTTTTTCAATGGAGATTCTGGTCCAGGAAATTTGGGATGGAAACATTCTCAGCAGCGGGTCACACTGCAATGAATCAGTCTAAGGCACTTGTTCTGGGACTAGATCCTCTATGATTCTGGTTGGTCTCTTTTCCTGCAAAAATTTGTACGAGTAAGTTTACTGAGTACTGCAGCCTTCACCGCTGCAGCCAGTCTTGAGACCACAACTAATATTTATCATCTCTCTCCTCTAGTACCCATTCTAGATTCCACTCACCCTCATCTATAAATAAGAGAATGGGTAAACAAAATATGTTATAGCTATGCAATGGAATACTACTTATATTCACATGGTGGAAAATGGCTTATCAATAAAAATGAATGAGCTGTTTATACATTCATCAACATGCATGAATCTCAAGATCACGTTGAATGAGATACACTCTATGATTCTCTGTTTATGACTTTCAAGAACAGGCAACAGTAATAGATGTTGATAGACACCAGAACAGTGGTTAACTGTGGGTTATGGGGAACCTTGGGGGCTTATGGAAATGTTTTCTCTCTTGAGTTGGGCTTACATGGAGGTATACATTTATCATGTCACCCAATTTTACATTTAATATTTAGGTGTTATACTCTGTGAACAATCTACCTCAATAAAAGTTATAAAATGCTAATTTCAAAAGAAAAATAGACAGTATTACATCATGATCACACATTCATAAAAAATGTACACCTATATGCAGAAAATCTTGGAAAGACCCAAGTCATAAGACATTAGTCATTTTGAAGCTGAGTGATCTTATTTGCAATATTTTCATTGTGCAAGTTTTCCCCAATGAACACATAGTTCTAGATTACCTAGAATTTCTTTTATTAAGAGAAAGTATTTTATTGTTTGAGCCAGTGAGCTAAATTTCTTCTTTTGTCTAATTTGACAAATTTACATCTTACAAAGCCACGTATTTCCTGGGTCTACTTAATTTAGCAATAGCATTTCTTTTCGCATATTGCCTACAGAGGATTTCAACGTTTCAACTAATCATAAATTTTTTATAGTTGGAAAGTTACTTTAAAAAAATCATCTGACTCAGAAGATTAACATCCATAGCACTGAAGAAAGGTGGTTCTTTATTTTCTTCTGGTAGATCTCTACGGATCAAATCTCCACCATTTCCTTTAGCCCACCTCTTTCAATACTTTATCATCTTGATGGATGATTACTCAGAAGATCCCTTTGAGGCAACTAAAAGCCAGATAGAATATTATCATATGGAGTACAACGGGAAGTCAGTGACTTCTAGTATGTTCTCCCACAAACATGATCCCATTGCTCTATCATTATTGGTTGTATGGTTTGCTTTTTGTATCATCTATGGTGAAACTAAAGAGCTATTTGCATTTGAGAAACTTGCTTTACTTTGAAAACAACTTCCTTTTATTATTAAAACATTAAGCATGGAAGCACCTCAGCTCCATAACGAAGCGCTGCCTTTAGTTCAGAATAAGGACATTGTGTCTATCTATGCTTTCTTTCCTGGAGTAGACTGTCATTTATATAAAGGGAAAAATCTATTACCAAGAAACTTTTACTATGATCTCATATTCTTATGAAGACCACAGTGAGAAAATGGAATTGTATTTTATAGGATGCAATGGTTGAGGCTCCCCTCCCCTTCCCCCGCCCCCCCCCTCCTTATTTCACTCACTCATCTCCCGATCCATTTCATTTTCCCAGATATCTTCCATGGTGAGATTTCATCTCATATACTTTGGACACGCAGTTTGACAGCTATTTAATGAGGTAGTTTGGCATTTATAAATGATGCAATCATCTTACAAAAAGTTATCTGATATGATAATTCAGTAAGATGTTTTAAGGATAGATTCATCAGGATATGTAGTATGTCTATTATTTACATGGACACTCTGGAAAGGCTTGTTTGATAGCTCTGGATCTTCTTTTTGAGGCCAACAGCCTGCCAGTCTAGCCTGCTGATCTTGGATTTTTGTCCGCCTCTGTAGCTACGAATCAAGGGAATCTTCCAAGCGATATGTGATCCATAGATTTGGGACTTGCCAATCTCTACAATTGTCTGTACCATTTCATTAAAATAAATCTCTCTCTCTGTTCTCTTACACACACACACACACACACACACACACACACAAAGGGGATTAAATATTGTGAAAAACATCCTTTATCTTTTACCTTCATTTTTCCCCATGAGCTTCTGACTTCATATTTATGAAAATTGAACTTATGAAATTTACATTTATTAATTTTTATTCTGTCATAATTTTCCTATTTTTATTCACTATTATTTGCTTGTACACTTCCCCCTCCTTCTTGCCATTTACTGCTTTTTTTTTCATTCACCTTTAATACCTTTGAAATTTTACCTTTAATTTATATTCCACTAGAAATTACCCTTTAAACTTGTATCTTCCTATCACTATATAAAATGAATCAATATCCATAGCTGGTAGTGAACTTACTAGCACACATATTTGGCCATGTTGGCATTAATACAGAACTCTTCAATAGTTTATATTGCCTTGGGATAAAATACATCTCCGAAGTTAGTCTTCTGACAGTCTTTTTCCTACATTTGTCTACTCTGACTTCTGAGGACTAGAACTTTCTGTTACTATTTTTAAAGGCTTACAAGTAAGATATGGTGTTTTTAAAATTATCTTTGCCTTATTTTCTATAAAAAATATCACATTTACTTATGTTCTTCTTCTCCCTGGCAAAAAAAGAAAAACCAGAGAGTCTCAGTTAATAACAAATCAAGAATCTAGTATTTTTAAAGGCACCTTTTTATTAAATTCATAGACTATTATTAACTTTTAAAAATTGTCTAAAGACAAACATGTTTATGAAATAAATTCTTAAATAAAATAATTATAGCTTAGATAGTAAATGACTAGTGAGTCATAGAACCTCTTTCCGATTACATCCCCTGCTTCTTTTCACTGTGAGCCACTTTATTTTATGTAGGACTTATTTATTGCCATATCAACATTCTCCATGTAGAACACTGAGGCACAAACAAAAATCACCTTAGTATGACATTCAAAACCCAAGAGAACAAATGCACTGCTGGCCATCAATTTTGGCTCATAGAAACATTAGGAGAGAGAACAGAATTGCCCATAGGGTTTCCAAAGCTGAAAATAATTACAGAAGCAGATTGCCAAATTGTACTCACATGGAGCAGCTGGTGGGTTCAAACCTCTGACCTTTCAGGTACCTGCTGAATGATTTTAGCACTGTGTTACCAGTTCAACAGTGACAAAATGAATTTTTCTGAGATCAGACTAATTTTTAAAATTTTATTTTTGTCTACTTACAATTCAATTGAATGGGTTTAACAGAATTATCATTAAGGTATTTTATAGCTCTAATATTGCAATAAAAATATTATAACTAGATAGGTTCTAGTTATTTTCCCACATGGTACAATTCTAATTGTAATATTTAAGGAACATTAGAACTCTGAGAAATAGACACATTTTTTGACCCTATAATTCAATCTGGAAAGCATAGACTCAATAGAGATTTTTTTAATTAATTTTATTGGGGCTCATACAACTCTTATCACAATCCATACATATGCCAATTGTGTAAAGCACACTTATACATTCATTGCCCTCATCATTCTCAAAACATTTGCTTTCCACTTGGGCTCCTGGAATCAGCACCTCAGTTTTCTTTTTTTCCCCCCTCCCTCCCTGCTCCCCACTCCATGATTTATTTTTAAAAGAATGGTTTAATACACTTCTCAAACTCAAAACCTCACTGTCAGCAAGCCAGTTTTGACTCATGTTAACAGTATAGAGCAGGCTAGAACTGCTTCTGTGCATTTCCTGGATCACCCCTCTTTGTGGAAACTGAAAATGCCTGTTCTCTTCCAAGGGCACCTCGCTGTTTCTAACGGTGGACCTTAAGGACTCCCAAGGAATTTCTAGCATAATGCACTTGAGAACTCTTGATATAAAGTAACCAAAAGGGAAAAATAAAAAGACATTTGTAACAGTGAAATAAGGAAGACCATGGCTTACCGCCCCACCTCCGCCCCCCATCAGTTAAATGTTCACAAACTTAGAAACCTGCTCTCTGATCTTATGTGGGCAACACTTAACACCAACTAACAAGATATAAGAATACATTTAAAAACATGTGACTGTTATTCCTTTTTTTCTGATGACTCCGTGTTTCAAAAGCATTTTATTCATTTTTTTTTTTTTAGGATATAATGTTCCAGGATAGCTTGGTGAGAGTAAAGGTGTCTTTGAGAAGAAAAAAATGTATAAAATTTATTATAGCTAACTGTGTATTTACTGAATATTTACTGAAACAACAGTCTCTTGATTACAGTAGACTTTAATTGCCTTTATTTAAAATAATGACTGCATCAGTTGTCATAGTAACCACTAGTGTACTACTCAATAACCATACTCTCAATCCATATGAATGGATCTTTGCTTTTCTGTGGATGTATAAGATCAGGTCAAATCCTCAATTCCCAGTCTCTCTAGCACCCGGTCCTCCCTTAGACATAGTCAATCATGAACACATTTTTCATGTGGCAAAAAATGAAATCCTGTGGCAAAAAAAATCCTGAATAGCACTGAAACAATGTAAAATGAGATTTTCCTAATAAAGTGATTCTTCACCCTCTCATATTCTTAAAGTCGGTATGTTCAGTGACAATAATTTAAGATGCCATACTTTAATGACTTAGTCAAAAGTAAGGTGCTAAAGATGGCATCGAACAAGATGAGTGGGGCCTGAGGGTTTTGTAGAAGAATCCCGTTAAACTGTGAGCTCTACAGCTTAGTTTCTGAAGGTTCGAATCACTCCACGACACATAACAACAGGCCAATTGAAACAGTCCAACATAGCCCTTAAAGTAGAACATATTAAAAGAAAGGGATTAAATGCGGAACTCCCTCACTTTACTTCTCTGAGGTCACACACCCTGTCACACGCCCTTTAGCATGCCAGCCTGTTGATCTGCACTCAACTGTATTGTAACCTATTTACTTTTCTCCACCTCATATGACATGGCAAAATTCTCCATGCTCTGTAGTGAGCACATCTGTTTAACTTTAACTATTGATTCTTAGTAAACTTCATCCCCTATAAAATAAAACTTTTAATAGAATTCCAGCCTTACAATGTTGCTATGGAAACTAAATACAATCACTCGAGTTAGGCATTTGTGCCTGTCAGTGAGCAGTAAGTAAATAATAGCTAGAAATGTGTTCATTTAACCTAGCCTCCACAGGAATCTTGAAGAATTTACTGATAAACATCAAAGATTACAGCCTTCGATATGGATAAAGGAAGCAAAAGTTCTCAAAACTGGAGCAATGAGTATTTACAGAAAAATACATTCAAAATACTCCTTAGAAGGGAGGGTGGACAGAACCCATGTGATGTATTTTTCACATGTTATTAGGAGCCCTGGTTGTGTACTAAGTACAAGTTGTGGTGCTAACCACAAGGTCAGTAGCTCAAAACCACCCGCTGCTCTGTGGAAGAAAGGATGTTTTCTATCTCAGAAAGAGTTACGGTCTCTGAAACCCATGGGGGCATACTACCTTGTCCTATCTGGTGACTATGAGTCAGGGTCGACTCGATGGCAGTTTGAGGTTTTGAGGAAGGATAACTCCTGCAGGAAGACATGGTGACTGATAGAATGTGATTGAAGAGAGGAAAGCCTTCAGTGTGATGAGTTGGCACAGTGGTTGCAAGGACGCACTCAAGCATAGCAATGATTGCAAGGATGTTGCAGGACCAGGTAGTGTTTCCTGTTATACATAACGTCATTAAGATGCAGAAACTGCTTGATGGTACCAAACAACAACTTGATTAGCATTTTAAAATGTAATTTTTTAATATGCATACATTTTTTAAATGTTAAAAATTTTATGATTGATAATGAAATTTCCATTTTAATTTCATAGGTCTTTCCCTATCAGTACGTTATAAATTTTATTAAATAGTCTATCTTCAAATAGAGGCAAGCCCAGACTTTAACTGTTTTGGACAATCTATCACAATGTTCTTAATAAGGCTATACAATATCCTTATATACTGATAATAATCACTTGGTATCATGTTTAAATATACACATTGATAATATCCTTGCGTACTATGAATTTAAAAAACTTGATAAGTCTGAGATGTGACATTTTATCAGGTTTATTTTGCATTCTTTTATTCAGAAGACTAGGCCCGTGGCAGCATGTGACTTCATTCATCCTAAGACACATCTCCGTGTGAGGGTTTCATGATCCCCTCAGAGGGTTAGAAGGGCTGCCCTTGTTCTGTCTTTCATGGGAAGGTTCTGACAAGCTTTCTCAAAGGAGTTTTAGCAGTATAAATCAGAACTGACTTGATGGCCATGTGTTTGAGTGTTATCCATCAACTTAAGATTAATAGAGAAATATTCCGAATTTTTCGAGTCCTTCCCATACTGTATGCATGCTGTCTACTCAACATTCAACCATAGTGTCATCTTTCTAAGGAGGATGACTCAACATTCAACCGTAGTGTCATCTTTCTAAGGCGGATGAAGGAGATGACATAGAAGGAGTAAACAACAGCAGGCTTCTGGCAGACTTTTGGGGAAAGACGGTGTCACAAGGAAAGCCTTAGCTGGAAAGGAGTGCCAGAGGACAGCTTCCCTTCCCCTCACATGTAATAGGAGAAATCGAACAAGAAGGAAGTCAGGAACGCACACTGAGGGGGTTATCTTCACTTTATCTCACTTTCCTTTACAAGATTGAACTTCAGACTTCCTCTTAGTATTTTTGTTGTTGTTTTTTCCCACTACTTTTAGTATGTGTAAACCTACCGGCAGAAAGCATACTGAAAATCTTAAAAGCATGGGCCATTTTGTTTGTTATTATAATGAAAAAGATTGAATGACTCAAACAATGACAGTACATTTTATTTTTTTATTATTATTAAAAGATCATTTTATTAGGGGCTTTTACAGCTCTTTTTTTGTTTAATTGATTTTATTGGTGGTTCTTACAGCTCTTATAATGGTCTTTACATCAATTGGATCCAGCATATTTGTACATATGTTGCCATGATCATTTCTAAAACATTTTATTTCCACTTGATAGTACATTTTAAACAGTTGAAAAAGCCACGGACAATTCCATGTAGCAATCTTAAACTTGCAGTCAGGAGGGGTGACCTGGATCCAAGGACTAGCGACTTCAAAATTGCCACTTTTAAAGAAGATATTCGATTTTGTTGCCCAGCCCTGATATCGGTCTGTGGTGGGAAACAAGGACAATAAAGTATTTTCATAGTCCACATGTCTTCAAATTGACGTGACCCTTATTTGAGAAATTGTATATGAAAGGATGTGAGCTTTGGGAGTCTTATACATACCAGTAGCTGCCATGAATGATACTGAGAGTTTTATAGATAGAGGAAAGTAAATTATCAGACATAGAGACAAAGTATGGTACCTTAATAAATGACTATAATTTACATTAGGTGTTACATTTCTAACACCTAACGTTTTACTGCTATGTGACGCTGCCAATCCATCCTCAAAAATATGGGATCCATGTTCCACCCTCTTACATTGAAGCAGATCTTCAGTCTCCTTTGACCAATAGAACACAACAGATATTATACTTTGTCATTTGAGGAATATGCCTTAGCTGGAATGAAAATTGTGTATCCAGTTTCTTGGCACGCTCATTTCTGAACAATACCTCTGGCTTTGAGCATTTCAAGTAAAGATATCAATAGAAGCAGATCTCATTCATCACCTGCCTGTATAGCTATCCAGAAGCAAGAAATAAATAATATTCTTTTGATGTTCTTATGGCACGTGGATGAAAAATAACCCAATATAGTCAACAAAGATGAGAATTTTCAAATTAATAGAATATCATTCAATGCTTTATGAAATGATATACAGAGTATATTTTCTGAAAATATGTAAATAATTACTACAACAACAAAAAGAAACTTTTGTACACATTTGTGAGTGTAAGTAAAAGGATATTTGGACAACATCACATAAATCTTTATTAAACGAAAGTTATCAAAATGTACATCTTCTGTTACTTACATATCTATCCTATAGCTTGTTATGTTTACTGTTGAAGGCAGTGTTGCTGTCTGTTTAGCCCTTCTCTTAAATAATCCATGCTTTTCAATTTACAAAGGCACCCTCGTGATGTAGTGGCCTATGTGTGGCACAGCTAACCACAAGGTCAATAGTTCTAAACCACTAGGAGCTCCTCAGGAAAAAGATGAGACTTTCTACTCCCTTAAAGACTACAGTCTCAGAAGCACACAGAGGCAGTTTTCCTCCATCTGCTGGGTCCGTAGGAGTTCTAATCTGTTTGAAGGCAGGAGGATTGGTCAGGTTTGGTCTTCAATTTACACTACCCCTAAATGGGAGTTTGATATCCCTCATTTTCCTTCTTTTGAATGATCTTTGAAATTTGGGAATAAATAGAAGTGTGACAAGGAAATATCGAGTGAATAATGTAAAGATTCCCAATGAAATTGTCCTAAGACATCCCTTGCTACCCTACGCCCCTCGCCACACACACACTAAAACAAGTAGATTCTCGATTTTATGCTCTCCTTGTAATTGTTCCCATGCCTGAGTCCATCATGATAGGCATTTATCAAGCAGGTATCTACTGCTCCAGTTGTGATGGTTTAAGTCTTCTTTAGATTGAGATGCAATCCATACTGAAAGCTGCAATCCCTGATCTACATCAGCAAATGCTTCCAGTCCTCCTCATTTTCAGCAGGCAAGGTTGTGTCATCGGCATATCTCGGGTTCATCATAAAGCCTTCCTCCAAACTCTATGCCACATTCTTCTTCATATAAGCCGACTTCAATGATTTGCTCAACATACAGGTTGAGCAAATATGGTTAGACAATACAACCCTGACACCCACTTTTCCTGATTTTAAACCATCCAGTTTTCACTTGTTATGTTTACACAACTGCCTCTTGATCCATGTACAAATTCCCCGTGAGCACAATTAAGTGTTCTGAAAATTCCATCTTCTCAAGACTCTCTCTATTTTGTTATGGTCCAACCTAGTCTAGTGACTTTGCATAGTCAATAAAACACAAGTAAACGTCTTTCTGATAGTCTCTGCTTTGAGCCAAGATCCATCTGACATCAGCAATGATATCCGTTGTTCCATGTCTGCTTTGAATTCAGCCTGAATTTCTGGCAGTTCCTTTTCAATGTACTGCTGCAATTATTGTTCAATTGTGCATAAGCAAGGTAGGAGAAAATTCATGGCTGCAAGCAAGATTGTCTTTAGAAGTCATTCTCAAAGTTGTATGCCCAACACACTCATGTCGGCATCATCGAAAGACTTGTGAGGATTTCAGACTTTCAAGACTCCTCCCTCTCATTTGAACCTGTAGATGAAACTCAGTAATCTGTCTTTTTATTTTTCCTCCAATTGATACTTCTGCATCTTCAGAGTTTAGTGCAACTACCCTAGAGGTCGAATGATAACACCTGGGATTCCCAATTTAGCTAATAAACCAATTAATGAATGACTATATACATTGATGAATGAATAAAAATAAGGTACATAAGAATATAAATATATGCCCAGATAGACATCTGGCATGGGTCTTTTGTGTCCATTACATCAAATTCATCATCACTCAGATCCAGAAGTTAACATCCCATTAACTCTGACAGCTTGAACGTATAAGAAAGGAGCTAAAACACACCGGAGAAAAGAATGGAAAGAAACAGCTATACCATATGCACTTTCTTGTTTGAAAAGAAACAAGTTTGAATTGGGCATGGTAGGCTCCCTATAATCCCTGAGCCAATTTCATTCAACTAGCAGCTCAGCCGTCACTCCCCCAAGGAAGCAAATGAATTCAGAAGATTCAACTATTAAAGGATATTCATAATTGTGTAGGAAACAACAACAACAAAACATAAGGCAGGGCTATTTCTCTTTGGATGCATCTTCAGGAAGCGTTTATACAGGTTGCTTCAAGACTGCGCATATTCTAATAGCGTTTTAGGGTTATCCATTGTTCCAAAATAGCAGACTATTTTTCTCTCAAAACCACTTGCTTTGTTGATTTGTTTTCTAAAGAAAGTCTAAGCCTTAACAAGGCATCAAAAAGCCATATAAGCCTAATAAAAATCAGACAACTTGGTATTCTATTAGAAAGCATTATAGTGAATAATTAAATAGTTTGTTTGCTGAGCTGTTAGTATCAATGATGCTTTAGGGAAACAAAATGTGCTCCATAATGTGTTGCCTGAGTTTGCATTTGCAAAGAGCTAGTTGAATACCATTAATCAAAAATGAAATCTCATTTTCTGTGACTTGTGTGGCAAAGCTTCCAGGCCCAAGGCACATTACCACAGCCAAGGAGTAGAAATGCAAAGAACAAAGGCAAAATGATTTTGTATCACTATGCCTCTATGTTATAAATATGGTTGAACACAGAGAAAACTGAACGAATTCCTTTGACAATTTACCAAAATGCATTCCATCTGACTCACAGAAACTCAGCCCAAAAGCTTTGATATTGTGAGTTAAATTATAACCTCCTTCCCCTCAGGTTGTTGTGAGCTGTCATGGGACTCCATGCTCAAATGGCTGTATCATTGTGAGTCATAGTCTTTTCAATGGCTGATTTTTGGATTAGTTACCCATAATTTTCTTTATAGTGTTTTCATTTGGGCAATCTGCTGAAATCTAAAGAAAAATAGGCAAGAGCTTCGTGAACAGTAAAGCATTATTGTGCACAAACCTCTTTTGCAGGTCAGGGGGCTCGCTTTCCTTTGGCGTCTTCCAAAAGGCAGTACTTCATTTTTTGGGATGCAGGCTCTGCTAGAATTACAACTTATGTCTCTACAACTAAGCAGACTAAACTCTGAGCTCTAGCACTGCTTAGGAGAGCAACTCATTGCCAATTACTTAGTATCTCTTTGATTCAGCTTCCCTTTATCTAGCCATAATTATGTAAAAAACACAACAAAATAACTAACTCCACTGCTCTCAAGTTGCATCAATTTACAACCTTACATAAGATATTAGATGCTGTAGATTTTTTAAAGTATTTTTATTAGAGGCTCTTACATCTCATCAAAATCCATACATTCCTCCAGTGTGTCAAGCACATTTGCACATATGCCGCCATCATCATTTTCAAAGCCTTCTCTTCCTACTTCAGCCCCTGATATCCACTCACCATTTCTTCCCCTTTCCTCCCGCCCACCCTACCTCACAAACCCTTGATAAGTTATAGATTATTTTTTCCATATCTTATATCATCCTCTGTTGCCCCTCACACACTTTTCCATTATTCATCCCTCTGGGAGGGGGTACTAGATTGAGTCTTGTCATCAGTTCCCCCTTTCTCCCCGCACCCTACTCTAATCTTCCTAGTGTCTCAATTCTCCTTGTTGGTGCTGAGGGGTATATCTATCCTGGATTCCCTGTATTGTGGGCTCTTATATATAGCAGTGTGCATGCTTTGGTGAGTTAGTTAATTTTGCCAACCTGGCCGATAATCACATGTGGGGCTAATTGAAAGGCAGAGGGATAAATAGGTGGTGAGCCTCTTGTTTGTGATGGTCGCACCAGGGTACAGCTGCCTTGGCAGTTCCCTGCTTCAGTTTGCAAGATTGACTTCCTACAAGACATCCCCAAGGAGAAGCCATATGAACCTATCCCGATGCAGCCCTGGTGCTGGAGCAGCCGTGTGGAGACCCCTGCTAGTGCTGAGATGCTTGTTCGTTCACTGACTCAGCTTTCCTCCTGCAGTCGGCATCATAGCCCCTGTTTTGTGAGGTGGAGGACTTTGTGGACTGGTGTTGGGTTAATGGGTTAATATTGCACTTGTGGGCTTGGGAAGCATTGGGTTGGTATGTTTTCGTGATGCACACTTTCTTTACATAAAACTGTCTTATGCATGAGTTGCTGTGGATTTGTTTCTCTAAAGTACCTAGACTAATACATCTGGTCTAATCCAATTTGTAAGGTCGATTTGAGGTCCTCATAGTGGGATGAAGGAAGCATCAAAGAACTAGAGGAAAGTTGTGTGTTTCATTGGTGCTATACTGCACCCTGACTGCCTCATCTCTTCCCTGTTACCACTCTGTGAGGGGATGTCCAATTGTCTACAGATGGGCATTGGATCTCCACTCCATGCTCCCCCATGCCCCAATTCACCTTGGGTATGGTTTTATTCTGGGTCTTAGATGCCCCATACCTGATTCCATTGACACCTCAAGATCACACAGGCTGGTGTGCTTCTTCCATGTGGGCTTTGTTGCTTCTCAGCTAGATGGCCACTTGTTTATCTTCAAGACCCCATATATCTGTTGATAGCCAGGCACCATCAGCTTTCTTCAACACATTTGCTTATGCATCCATTTTGTCTTCAGTGATCGTGCCTGGAAGGTTAGCATCACAGAATGCCAGATTGTTAGAGCAAAGTGTTCTTGTGTTGAGTCAAGGCCCAATGTCCATCTACAACCTTATATCTTAACATATAGATATGAGTACATAGTTCTATTCCCCTCTCATTATATTTTAAGGGAACAGAAAGTCTCATATTTATCATATGGAGCAGTTACTGGGCTGAAAACATTAGCAGTCTAATGTCTCACCAACAGCATCAGCAGAACTCTTCACAATTTATATGTATATTAATTACATATGTGCATGTGTGTATGTATATATGTATGTATATAAATATGTGTGTGTATATGTATACACACACACACATACACACACACACATATATATATTAGGTATATATATTAGGTGCTTTTGAGTTACTTCTTGATTCAGTACAACCTATGTATAAAATAAGTAAACACTCTTCAATCAAAAGCCAATATCATAATCATTGCTAGGTTTGAGCCCATTATTGCTGCCAGCGAGGCAATCCGCCGTGTTGATTGTCTTCCTCAGTTTTCCTGATTCTTTACTAAGTATGCTGTCCTTCTCTGGAGACTGGCCCTTCTTGACAATACAGTCAAAGTACATTAGATAAAATTTTGCCGACCTAACAAGGACTATCTGGCTATTTTTCATCCAAGACAGATCTGTTCATACTTGTAGCAGTACATTGTGTATTCCATATTCTACACCAACACCATAATTAACATATACCAATTCTTCCGTGGTTTTACTTATGTATCGTCCAGTTTCTACAGGTATATGAGGTCATTGAAGATATCATGACTTCGGTCAGGCAGCACTTAGTTAGTTCTCAAAGTGACAATATTGCATGCGAGCATGTTAAAGAGATTTTTTCCCCAGCAGATTTGCCTAATAAGCCATTTGAATTCTCAGTAGCTGCTTCCATTGGTGTTCATTATGGATCCAAGCAAAATGAAATCTTTGACAACTCCAGTGTTTTCTCTTCTTTTTGTGATATTGTTTATTGGCCAATTTATGAGTTTTTTTGGTTTGTTTTGTGTTTAAATGCAATGAATAATTAAAGCTCCTGATCTTCATCAGTAAGTACTTAAAATCTTCTTTGCATTCAAGTGCCTTTGACTTGGAACTCTAGAGAAACAAAACCAGTGAAGCTTAATTTAACAGTTTTTGTGTCAACTCCTTGGGCAAAGGCTCTCAGTGGTTTGGCAGTTAACAACTAATGACGGCATGGTGGTTAGCATGGAGCTGCTCACTGCAAGATCAGCAGTTCAACATCACCAGCCTCTTCCATGGAGAAAGATGCAGTTTCTACTCCTGTAAGGCATTACAGGCTCAGAAAACCTAAAGGGTAGGTCTACCCTGTGTCATATAGGGTCACTATGAGTTGGATTTGACTGAAAGGCAGAGTGACTAATACCCCATGGACTCAACCTAAGCCTCCACAATGGGATACGATTAGGGTGGAACGAAGCACTGTGACTTAGGTCACAGTGCTGAGTCGATCAAATGGAAAGATGTTTCCTCAGTAGATGTTGTTGTTATTGTTGGGTGGTATAACTCATAGCTGCCATATGCAGATACCGCAGAAGGAAACATGGCCCAGTCCTATGCCATCCCCCAAATTGTTGTTATCTTTAAGCCCACTGTTGCAGCCACAATATCAATCCATCCTGTGAAAGATCTTCCTCTTTTTCACTTGACCCTCTACTTTACCAAGTATCATGTCCTTTTCCAGGAACTTGTCCTTCCTGATAGCACGTCCACAGGATGTCTTCCCACCTTAACTACTAAGGAGCAGTCTAGCTACTCTTCCTCCAAGACAGCTCTGTTCTTTCTTGTGGTAGTTCATTGTATTTTCAGTGTTCTTAATGAGCACCATGATTCAAACGATGTATTCTTCTCCAGTCTTCTTAAGTCAATATCTAACTTTCACATGCTTATGAGGCAGTTGAAAAGATCATTGTTTGAGTGAGATGCACCTTATCCTTCAAAGTAACATTTTTGCTTTTCAACATTTTAAAGAGGTCTTGTGCAGCAGATTTACCCAAAGTAATAATTCATTTTATCTCTTGACTACTGCTTCCATTAGCATTGATTGTGGATCCGAGAGAGAGTAAATCTCTGACAACTTTAACCTTTGCTCCATGTGGGAGTTACATAATCTGTTGTCAAATTGAGATTTAAGAGTGAAAGGGTGGAGTCTACCCTGTCAATCAGGTTATAGCTTGATGACTTCATTTGATAGAGCTACGCTGATGTAACCAGAGTTCTGGAGCCGGAGGAGCCATGTGGAGACCCCTGCCAGCACTGAGATCCTTATACCACCACTGGATCCACAAGACTTCCCACCCACTGGGCTGTGATCTTCCTGCATTTAGCATCATTGCATGTGTTTTTTGAATCTGAAGAGGAATTTATAGACTGGTATCAGACATATGGGCTAATATGGAATTTATGGACTTGATCTGGACTGGGCTGGGATGTTTTCTCAATATGCAATTGCTCTTTTATATAAAACTCTTTCTTATACACATATGAGCATCTATGAATTTTGTTTCTCTAGTCTACCCAGAATAACACACTCCGTTTATCATGATGTTAACTACTAGTATGGTTTCTTTATATTAAATTGTAATCCATACTGAAAACTAAAAACCTTGATCTTTATTAGCAAGTGCTTCTAGCCCTCTTCAATGTTAGTAAGCAAGATTGTGTTATTTGCATATGAGATATTGTTAATAAGATTTCCTCAAATCCTAATGCCTCCTTTTTCATATAATCCAAATTCTCTGATGATTTGCTCAGCATACAGATTGAATAAGTATGGTGAGAAGAGACAACCCTGGCATAACTCTTTTCTTGATTTTAAACCATGTGGTATACCCTTGTTCTGTTTGTATAACTACCTCTTGATCCATCTGTAGATTTCTCATGAACACAATAAAGTGTGCAGGAATTCTCAAATTTCTAAAATTTGATATGGTCTACACAGTCTAATACCTTTGCATAGTCAATTCTGATGTTTGTTGTGGCCCACACTGTCTAATGCTGGACATAATTAATAAAACACAAGTAAACATCTTTCTGATATTCTCTGCTTTCAGGAAAGATCAATCTGACATCCACCGTGATATCCCTCATTCCATGTCCCTTTCTGATTCCAGCCTGTATTTCTGACAACTTCTTGTCAATATCCTGCTGTAACCATTGTTGAATTATCTTAAGAAAATTTACTTGTATGTGCTAAAAATTATATTGTTCTATAATTTGAGCATTCTGTTGGGTCATCTTTCTTTGGTGACCCATAAACTGATCTAGTCAGTTGGCCAAGTTGCTATCTTCCAAATTATCTGGCATGAATTGATAAGTTCATCCAGTGCTTCATCAGATGTTGAAACATTTCAAATAGGATGCCATCAATTTCAGGGGCCATATTTTTGGCGAGCTCCTTCAGTGCAGTCTGAATGTCTTTCTTCTATACCATTGGTTCTTGCTTGTAGATTACTTCTTGAAATGGTGCAGTGGTTTCAACTCGTTTTCTATTGGTACAATAACTCTGTGTACAGTTTCTCTCTTCTATTGATGCTTACTGCATCATTAAATGATTTGCTCATAGAATCTTTCAATATTACATCTGGAGGCTTGCTTTTGCATGTTTGTGGGTGCATGTGTTCTTCCAGTTTAAGGTATGCTTGATGTGTACTTCCTCTTTCGTTTTTAAATTCTAGATCTTTGCACTTTGCATTATAAAATTTTGCTCTGTCTTCCTGAGATACCCTTTGAAAGTTTCTGTTTGGTTCATTTAAAAAAAAATAATTTTATTGGGGGCTGCTCTTACAGCTCTTATCACAATCCATACATACATACATTGTGTCAAACATATTTGTACATATGTTGCCATCATCTTTTACTTCATCATTTCTTCCATTTTACTTGGCTACTGTCAAATTAAAATCAGTGTTTCAGAGTCTCTTTTGACATCAACTTTGATCTTTTCTTTATTCCCTGTATTTTAATGGCTTCTTGTTTCCTTTGTGTATCATGTGCTGTCATCCTGCCGCTCATCACCGTATTTTATCAGTAATGCTCAATGGTCAAGTCTGGCTTTAAGGTGTTCTTGAAATTCAGTTGGGATATACTCAAGATTGTATTTTGGCTCTTGCGGACTTATTTGAATTTTCTTCAGCTGAACTTACCTGTGAGCAAAATAATAGTTTGTTCATCAGTTGGACCCTGGCCTTGTTTTAGTTGCTAATATTGAGCTCCTCCATCATCTCTTCCCGCAGATGTAGTCAATTTGATTTCTGCGTGTTCTCTATGGAGAAGTCCAAATGTATATTCCCCTTTTGTGTTGTATAAAAAAGGGTTTTGTGATGAAGAATTGGTTAGTTTTACAAAATTCTATCATACATCTCCAATTTCATTCATTTCTGTCCTCAAGGCCGTATTTTCCAAGAACTATCTCTTTCTCTTCATTTCCAACGTTTGCATTCCAGTCTCCAATCATTATCAATGCATCTTGATTTCATGCTTGATCAATTTCAGACTGAATGCATTGGTAAAATTCTTCAATAGCAATATGACTTTCCTGATTTTAAACCATGCTTCATTCCTTTGTTCTGTTAGCACCACTGCCTCTTGATCCATATATAGATTTCACATGAAAACAATTAAGTGTTCTGTAATTCCCATACTTTACAATTCTATCCATGGTTGTTGTTTGCTTGTCTTCTAATTGTTGTTATGCACAGGCAACTCAATGCCATTTATTCGATGCCAACTCATGGTGACCCTACAGGGCAGGATAGAACTGCTTTTATGAATTTCTGAGACGATAACTGTTTACTGGAGTAGAAAGTCCCATCTTTCTCCTGTGGAACAGATGGTGGTTTTGAACTGCTCACTATGCTTATCACAGCTTATGCCACCTGGGTTCCTTTCCACATGTGTAGGCTGCATAGCCTTTGCATAAGCAATAAAATACAAGTAGATTTTTAAGACATTATTTGCTTTCAGCCAAGATCAACAATGGCATCCATCACTCCATATCACCTTCTGAGTCTGGTTTGAATTTCTGGAATTTCCCTGAAATGTTACTGTTGCAACCACTTTAAAACTATCTTTAGCAAAACTTTTTTTTTGCATGTGATTTTAATAATATTGTTTGATAATTTCCACATTTTTTTAAGTCTGTTTTCTTTTGAATGGGCACCAAGATGGATTTTCCTTGGTCTGTTGGCCAAGTGGCTGTCTTCCAAGTTTTTTGGCAGAGATATACAGATGAGTGAGTGCTTTTAGCATTGCATCCTTTAGTTGAAATATCTTAATTGGAATGGAGACCATTATAAATTCTTATCTGTATGTGTTAATGCCTTCAGTGCAGATTGAACTACTTTCATTACCATCGATTCTTGACCATATACAACCTACTTAAAGGGTTCAACTTGGACTAATGTGTGTGAAATCCATCATTTTTATGCTTTCATATTCATTATCTATCAATCTATATCTATCCATCTAAACACACATGCAGATGTACACACATAAAGATAGGGCTTTGTATTAGTCTAGGTACTTTGGAGAAACAAATCCACAGCAACTCACGTATAAGAGAGAGTTTTATGCAAAGAAAATGTGCATCACGAAAACATCCCAACCCAATGCTGCCCAAGCCCACAAGTCCAACATTAACCCATACCCAACACCAGTCCACAAAGTCCTTCACCTCACAAAACAGAGGCAATGATGCCGACTGCAGGAGGAAAGCTGAGTCAGTGAACGTGTAAGCATCTCAGCACTGGCAGGGGTCTCCACATGGCTGCTCCAGCACCCAGGGCTGCATCGGGATAGATCCATGCGGCTTCTCCTTGGGGATGTCTTGTAGGAAATCCATCTTGCAAGCTGAAGCAGGGAACTGCTAAGGCAGCTGCACCCGATGCAACCATCACAAAACAAGAGACCCGAGAACTAGAAAGGCGAGGCTTCACCACCCATTTATCCCTCCGCCTTTCAACCAGCCCCACATGTGATTATCGGCCAGGCTGGCACAATTAACTAACTCAGGCTTCAAAAAGTTCAGGGAAAATTGAATTAGGGATCATGCATTTATGTGTTATACACAAACACAGATATATTCATATATGTATAAACAGAACCTAAATTCTCTGCTATTGAGTTGAATCTGACCCATAGTGACCCTCTAGGACAGTGGAGAATTGTCCTTGTGCCTTTTGAGGTTGTAACTTTCTCAGAAGCAGAAAGCCTCATCTTTCTCCCCAAAAGCACACTTTCTAGCTGCTTGTCTTGCAGTTAGCAATTGAAGTCCAGCTTATAACCACTGTGCCACCAAGTGTCCTCTCTCCACATACACCCACACACACCTGTATATGTATATAATTATTAATAATATGAAGATTAGTATAATAGTTAGTCAGAAGAGCTTAAGTATTTGATGTTACAATAAATCAAAATGATATAATTTGGTACTTTTAAAGAAATGTAACTATTTAAATTTGCTAACATTGTTATTACTATGGTAATCTTATGGGGGTGGAGAGATTGAATGAATTCTTGAATCTCTTTGCAACAAAAGAATTGCATAAAACTTTAGCACCAAAACTATTTTTCATTTTCATAATAGCTGAACTGAGCAAGGATCTGTGGCGCAAAAAAGGAGTTAAGTAGCATAGGGTCTTCCTCTCTCTTTGAAGTTGCCAGCCTGTTGTTGGCAGCTGGATACACTGACATGGCTGGTGTTGCATCACCTATTGTATTTGAGGGCCCACATATTTCTCTCCAACTTCCACCTCCCAGTCTTTAATATATACATGGTAATTTCCTTCTGCCCAAATGGACTTGAAAAAATGCTATCACTATAGCCAAGTCTTTTCCAAATATAAAAAGAAAGACCTACATTGCAATATTTAATAGAAGCATTAAATATTGTAGATTTTCTCCAAAATCCAATGTGTTAGCACATGGGTTCCGTGGGTACCTGATTCTGAGATAAAGACTGGTATATAGGAGGTGTGTCACTGGTTATCTTTTAATTGTCACCTAAAAAGACAAGGGACAGACTCAGGATTGGGGGAGGGGGGTGGGTGGAGCAGAAAAGAGGATGGAAAAGAAGGAAGAAAACTCAGAGTCATTTTGCTAAATATAATTCATTTCATAAAATTACACTAAAGCAAATATCTATCCACATAATAAAACAAAATGAAGGAGAAACTAAGAATTCCAGACGAGTCAATAGATGCTATGCACTGGGTAAAATGGAGCTTTCTTGAGCTGGGAGGTAAGGTTGGGTTTAAGGAACACTCCCCATACTATCACAAAGTTTTCAAAAGGTACAGCACACCTGGGTCTGATTTGGGCAGCCATTTCTAGCACAGAAACACACACATACCTGCAAAATGAGAGCAAGTCAACTATAACCAAAAAATAGTTATTTTTACTTATTCTTAAAAAGAATCTAGTATTATTATTTTGTGCCCTGGAGTCGACTCTGATCCAGGCAGACCTTCTATGACAAGAGTGGAGCTGAGCCAGAGATTTTACAAGCTGTACTATTTATAAAATCACATGTCTGAGAATGATGAGGGCAATGAATGTACAAATGTGCTTTACACGATTGATGTATGTATGGATTGTGATAAGAGTTGTATGAGCCCCTAATAAAATCATTTAGAAAAATCACATGGCCAAGTCTTTTGAACTGCAGAATGGCTGATGGGTTTTAACCAGGGATCCTTTGGTTAGTAGCTGAGGACAAAATGATGACATTACTAGGGTTCTGTCTACATATTGTAGATGTACTATTTATTTCACTCTAATTTTTAGGTTGTTAAGTGTCTCAGAATAGCACGTTATCATTTCAAATAGTAATTCAAGTTTTAGAACAACATTTTTATCTGGTATTTTTATTCTCTAATGATTTCAGTCGAATGTAAAGGAAAGTACATGAATATAAGTCAGAATTGACGATGGCAGTGACTGGGTTTGGGTTCCTAAGAAATAGGAAAAATAATCCCAATACAAGAAAACATTGATGGAAAATCCCTCCATGAAATGACAATCATTAGCAACTTAAGATATTCAAAAGACTATCTTTCTTGTCTTTTTCTCTCCCCCATCTCCCCACCCAAAGCAGCTCCTCTTGACATTTGAGATACACTGTGGACATGAGAAACCAATCAAAAAATTATGTACTATGTATCTTCTTTCTAATAGTATGTGTTTGACCCAAATAGAAAGGATGTTCTTTGAGATATATTTGCAGTTAAAGATGCTATAAATCCTATACTTTTGGAGAATAAGCAGTTGGTGCTTTGGGATAAGAGTTACCATGCCTTTTCTGAAATTCCAACTACAACGTCATAAGAGTTGATTAAGCATTTCAAATGTTATGGACAGGAATATGAATGTTCATGTTCTCCTGTGGACAGCAATATGAATGATTTCCTGAAGTGCACAAAACATGGTTTCCCAAGGAGAGAAATGAATAATGGCATATTCCCAGTTCAATAGTGGTTTGTACTCTGCCATTTATCCCACTTACTTAGACACATCTGTAATCAGTTGGAGCGTGCCCTTAGCAATTGCTCTGCTTCACAGTAAATGTAAAATCTGTCATTTTCTCAAGTTGAAACCATGCCATTTATCATTAAGGGGAAACACTGGACTGTATGGATCGTTGTGGTTTAGCCTTGTCTCACCTCCTAACCTCCCAGCTTGAAACACTCCCATTCATCCTGAAGTAGAACACTGTACTGGGAGAATAGTTTAAACTTATCATTTGTTTCTGAAGTAGCAGAGCTATACCATTGAATCACAGAAATGTAAATGTCAGGAACATAAAATTAAGGTTAATTTATAGAACAAAAGTGCATTCTAAACCAGCCCTCTCCCTGCCTTCATTGGTAATAGCTCAGAAAGTTGACCTCTTCACAGCTTATAGAACCAGTGTAATTCTAGTGGAACCTACCTACAGTGTGGCTTCAACTGTTCTGGTGAATAAGTTAAAGAAGGAATAGAACAGAAAGTTTTAAAGGTTTATAAGCTCCAACTACTCCCCACAATGGATTTATATGTGGATCAAGAAGTCATAGTTTTTCAGATTTGGGAAAGGGTGAATGAGTAGAATTTTTAATAAACATTCTGATTACATAACATGGAAAGTTAAAAACAATCCCCCATTGTTGGATAGAAGAGATATTTTGGAACATGCTGGGCAAGGTATTTGTGGGAGCAGGTTAGTTGTAAAGAATAGTGCATACCTTTTCATTTGAGTGAGTCATGTTTAGATATAACTAATTTTCTTGTACGTTTATAAAATATATTTTTCTAGGGTTCAAGCAAAAGTTTGGAATGTCAATCACTATTTAAATTCTGTTTAGAATCCAATGGACCCCTCCAGATTGTCAGTCATTATACAATATTGTTAAGGAGCAAACCGTTAGAAAGTAGATGTCAGGATATCGAATTACAGAATTCTTCATTTATGTATTACTACATTTTCTGTACTTCCTGTGTTTTGGTGGAGTTTGTCGTGTCTCCATACTTACAGGCCACCTGCATGTAATATGTGCTTAGTATGGTTATAAGACGTTAATATAAATATCACATGGAAATTGAGATGTTTTGAGGACCCACTGGGCAGCTTTTGCTGCTGTCAATACTCCATTGACTAGTCACCCAGTAAGATCATTTTTCTCTTTCTTGGTTCCTCTTATAATTACACTTATCATTCCAGGGCATAGACCCCATAGTTGAAGTAAGATACAGACTAAGGCCTGCAGTCTTATGTACTTGTTCACTCTCCAGTAGGTAAAACAAAGGGGATGGGGGGGCTCTTTTATTTCAGCCCCCACAACTTTTAAATATAGAAATATTTGCTGATGCACTCTGACAATGACTTCTCCAAGAGTTATTTCTCAACAACCAAAAAAGTGTCAAAACTTCTAATGAGTATATTTCTTCAAAAGAACCCTTTAAAATCAAATCTCCAAACTCACTGTGCTTGAGTCCATTCTGCGCACGCGCACCATTAGGTCAGTGGTATTCAAACTGCAACGGGTCAGAATTTGAGAACTATCGATCAATTCTAGGGGAAGCAAAGTTCCATGTGATGAAAATCCCCATGAAGAGACTCCCACCTGCCCCCGCCCTTCTCAAAGCCCCTGAACCAGACATGCCGCCTCCCTCCGCTACTGTCCAGCTTCAACCCTCACAAACATCGTATGAGGCAGCATATTTCAGTGGTTAGACATTGCTCAGTTTTGAACAAATGTTGGATAACTAACAAAACAGCAAATGAAGCTCAATGCACAATAAAAGTGCAAACAGAAATTATAGAGAAATGTTTATCATAAATTGCAATTACACTTCCATCACATAGACTTGAAAAGCAAATGTACGGCTGACTTTTTACATATCAGAGTAGAACATGGGCTATTCTGGAAAAAATACAAAGAATCAATCGGTCAGACTCACAGGGACAGTTATACCCTGCCCTTTAGATCACTGAAAGTCAACATTGAATTGATGGCAGTTGTAATGATGCCCAAGGAAGATGATTGATAAGGTTCTTTAACATAGAATGGCAAAGTTGTTTCTAAGGTGATCCAAAGATTTATATAAACTACAGATGTATAAATGAATTTGGGCTTGCACTTAATTCTAGCCCCAATCTAAGAACAATTGGTTCTTGTGACATGGCCCTGCTTGATGCTTAACCTCATGAAGAGAACACTGAAGATATGGAAGTATAGTGAAGAAACTAGGTGGTGCTGAGTTATCAGAAAGAATAGCATCTTGGGAAAAAGGTTTAGTTTCAAATGAGCAGGCATCTAACTGAGACATCAACTCAGTCTACATGGTAGATGCACACCAGCCTGTGTGATCTAAGGACTGTAAATTATATAATCCAAATCTAAAAGAGGGAATGGCATCAGAATTTACATTGTTTTTGGTTTTCAGAAAGTTATGTATGACAGTGGAAGCCCAAATTCCATTTGCAGGGCCTACACATGGATTTAGTCTTTGATTAATCTCCTCTGATTATGGTTGAGAAATGTGAATAACACTGTTATCAGACAAAGAGCATGGTACAGTCTATTTTAGCAGACATAGTTAAGTCAAAATACAGTACTTCCTCATTTGATTTCCCCCAAGACCATTTCAAAGCTGTTTCAATCTTTGAAATACATGTGGATTGATCCCTTGGTGAATGTCCTCTAACTATGGACCAGGTATATAAACAGCCTTGCACCATGCAGAATGCAGTTGAAAGTGGATTGCTACAGTTAGGTTAAATTTAGCACCACATCATTTGATCTTCCTTATGTTCCATTTATATTTGTTCTAGTTTTTAATATTTTCTGCTTTGTTTTATATTGAGGTTTTTATTTATTTTAATTTGTTACTTTTTAGGTTAGTTGTTATTTGTTTGTTTGCTTAATGTTTTTATGCATATGAAATCCAGGATATGTAATTGTATAGAGACAGTGACTGGATTAATGTCACCTTGGGGATATAGCAGGAGAAGTTTGGGGAATAATAAGGAGCTAATAACAATGAGTACAAGATTGGAGAAAATGTCCTAAAACTGATTGTGGTGATGATTGTAAAATTATTCTTGATGTGATTGAATAACTGAAATGTATGAGATGTGAGTTATGTGCCAGTGAAAGTCTTGGGAAAAAATAAAGACAACTATATACTAAGAAAGAGAGAGAGAGAAACTCTCAAAGAGCCCTAATGGATGAGAAAAAGCTGTTTTATCTGTTCACTGTATCAGCGTCTAAAATTAATAACTCATATAGATTTTTATAATATTAATATGTATGTTCATAAATGTGTAAATTTGTGTTGTCTACAAAACAAGTATGCATACATATGACAAGTTTAAATTTATTTGTTTTATATACCTGAAAGTTGTATTCTAGATAATTCTTCAGTTATATTCAGCTAAGAATATAGATTTCTCCACAAGGATGATTGCTAAGACTTTCTACCATAAATTAACAAGGAGGTTTTGAAATGTAACCAAAAGAAGATAAAAGACAAACAAACAAACAAAAACATAGGTCTAGGAATGGGTTCTTGGCTCCCACTAAATTCTAGCTCCAACTTAAGAGCAATTCGTTCTTACATCATGCCCCTGCTCAATATTTGCCCTCAGGAAAGAACACAGAAGACATGGGTGCTATAACAAAATGTGGTGAAGAAATTATATGGTGCCCGGCTGTCAGAAAACATAGTGTCTAGTGTTTTAAAGACTTGCCTCCAAGCAAGCAGCCATTGAAGTGAGATGTCAGATAATTTCACATGGAAAAAACATACCATCATCAGTCACCAAAGGATTGTAAATCATGTAATCCAAAATCAAAGGAGGGATTCGTATCAGAGTCTAAATTTTGAGAATCCAGTAAGCAGAAGGCTATGAATGACAGAGGGAGCACAAGATATATTTGTGGGATCTACATGGGGATAAGTCTCCAGGGATCTCTGTCTATCCATAATTGAGGGATGGGAGAAAAGTGGTTACAAAACGGAGTGCATTGGAGAGATGAGTACAGAAGATCAAAGGGCTAAACCTGCCCTGAACAGTGAGAATTTTGTCAGTTGGGCCCGGCTCTGATGCACACTGGACCTGATCTGGTTTTCAACGTTTTCTGTATTTTGTTTTTGTTTGTTCATACTTTTTATCTCAGAGGTGTTATGTCACTGGTGGGTCACCCTCTTGCAGTGGTGTTATATGTTTTCCTGTGTTTCAGTGTATGAAACCCAGGATTGATGAACCTATAGGGACAGCAAGTAGAATAAGGATTTTGGGGTGGAGGTGGAGTACAGTGGGGGGGTGCAAAAAAAGGGAGACAAAGTCAAGGAGTCCAAGAAGGAGAAGAATGTTTGGAAACTGATTAGGAAAAGAAAGTAAAATACTGCTTGCTGTGAGTGATTGAAGTATGGAATGATATATGTGTGAAATTTTAATTACTAATAAATTTAAAAATATATATGTATAGACTTTTCTCCCAAATACCAATGAACTCCTAACAAGCCAGGATGAGATTTAGATTTCACGTCATAAAACAACAACATTATGCAAAAGCTCAATGAATCGCCTTATTAAGAACTAGTAGCCCACACCCAGATTTAATGAGAAACTTGTAGAAATCTTTTACACATGTCTGTCTGTCTTGGACCTAATCTGAATTGAGTTTACTTCATTAGAAGTATAAAACTAAAATTATAGGTGGACTCTTGTTCCCCTGGAGAAATGGAACACATAAGAAACATGTATGGGTTTGGCTACTTACTTGTTTGGGGATGTAGCAAATACGATGCAACTTGTTATTGTTGTCTGGGGGTGAGGGGTGGGGTGGGGAGGGAGAACCACCCTCACAACTATGAAGTTCATGCTAACGCATAGGTTGCTGTGTTGTTGTTTGAATAATTTTATTGGGGGTTCTTATAGGTCTTATAACATTCCATATATCATTTGAATCACTACTTAAGCACTTGGTATAACCTCCTTTTCCCACCCACCTCCACCCTCCAACCCTTGATCAATTATATATTGTTAATATATCATATCTTACACTGACTGTTGTCTCCCTTCACCCACATTTCTGTTATCCGTCCCCATTTTTGGAGAACTATATATCCTACCTTGTGATGGGTTCCCCCAGTTGCCTCCTTACCCTTCCCATTCCAGACCGTCCTCTTACTCTCATGATATCACTCCTCCCACTACTGTTCTTGGGGGGATTATCTGTCCTGAATTCCATGTGTCTCAAGGGATCTTATCTGTACCAATGTGTGTTGTCTGTCTAGCCAGATTTGTAAGGTAGAACAGGGTCATGGTAGTGGAGAGGAGGAAGCATTCAAGAACTAGAGAAATTTTGTGTGTTTCGTCGGTGCTATACTACACCTTAGTTGAATCAACCCTTCCTTATAACCCTTCTGTGAGGGTATATCCAATTGTCTATAGATGGGTCTCCACTTCAACCCCACTCATTCGCATTGATATAATTGCTTGTTGTGGATCTTTTGATACGTGATACCTGATCCTGTCAATACCTCATGATCACAAAGGCTTGTGTGCTTCTTCCATGTGGACTTATTTGCTTCTCTGCTAGATAACTGCTTGTTTGACTTCAGGCCATTAAGACACCAGATGTTATAGCTTTCGTTAGCCAGAAACCATCTGCTCTCTTCACTACATTTCCTTATGCACCCATTTTGTCTTCAGCAGTCATATCGGGAAGGTCAGTACCAAAGAGTGCCAGGTTATCAGAACAAAGTACTCTTGTGTTAAGGGATGCCTTGAGTAGGGGCCCGGAGTCCAACTGCTATCTTAATTCTTAACATATAAATATATGTACATTGGTTTCTATCCCTCTCATTATGAATTAATATATTTACATGTATACATGTCTAGAGCTATACCTTTATAAGTAGCTTGTGCCTCCTATTTCTTTCCTCTATTTCCTTTCACGTTCCTCTTATCCAACCATTATGCTCACCCTCCATTTGGCTTTCAGTATTTCCTCTTGGATACATTGCTCTTGATCAAACCCCACCAGACATGGCCCTCCTCGCCATAAATTTTAGATCTCTTGTTGTTCCTTTATCTTTAAGTTTGTTGGCTCCCACTCCCATTCCCCGACCACTCCTCTCCCATGTCCCCTGGAACCACCTGTCTTGTTTTCTACTCAGGATTGTTCGTCCAGCCTGTCTTACATAGATTGGCATAGGACATAAGAAACATAATAAAACAAAAAGAAAAACAAAACTAAGCTTAAAAACAATAGATAGTTCTAAGTATGTCTGCTGACCTTTGTGTATGTGTTCTGATCAAGACTGATGAGGTGCCAATCCCTGACTCACAATACAGAGATCTGTTTTCAGGATTCCTTAGGGACTTGGTTACTTTGCTCCCCTTACTGCCCAGTTGCACTCCCTTCGTGTTTCACCCCACTATGCACACTTTCTGCACAATGTCTCCAGTGCTGTCCCTCATAGCGCTTGGGTCAGTGAGGGAATGTCATGCCTCGTGGTAGGCCCAACCCTTCATTTGGTCCTCTCTATGTATTGGTTCCTCAGAGCTGAGATGTCATCCCTGGGGCTTGGTGAGCCATGATGAGGTTCTCTCTCTTTCTCTTTCCCAGTTCACTCCTATATGATTTGGACTGACCCTCTTCTTTCTCCGGGCTATATCTTCAGTGCTGTCTGCTCTATTGCATTATTCTGGGGAGGTGGTCACCATAACTCTGATTAGGCCCGGCCTCATCATCCTCTGTTAGTTTGATGCTCCATGCCAGGGTATTGTCCTAAAGGCTCAGAGTTCTTGGATGGAGTCTGGCCCTTCTCTTCCTTTCCTATGGAGACATACACAATACCTTCCCCTTGGGTGTATTAGTGCCCTGTTCCCCATCACCATCATTTGTTTTGTTTGTTTGTTTTCTTCCCCCTCTCTTTTCCCCTCCTTCTTAGTTGGCTGCCATATGCATCCCTGAGTTGGGTCAGACCCCTGTCAAAGTGCCTGGAACTTATGCATTAAGTAGCTTATCCTCTATGCCGATTGGACTTTTTGAGCTTACCTCAGTAGACTCATGTTGTACTTGTCCCATTGTGCTTGGCTAACTTTGCTTAGCATAATTTCCTCAAAATCTTCCCATGAGAACATATGCTTAATGTGTTAATCACTGTTTTTTTCAGGCTGCATAGTACTCCATTGTATGTATATACCAGAGTTTTTAATTCATTCATCAGTTGATGGATATTTAAATTGTTTCCAGGTCTTCGCGATTGTGAACTGCATCACGATGATCATTAGAGCCCTGATGTCTGGTCTTGCTCTCTTTCTTATGTCTTCTGGATATGTGACCAGTAGGGGAGTTGCTGGATCATATGGTAGCTTAATTTCTATTTGTTTTGTTATCCCTAGATCAATCTCCATAGTGGCTGCATATATCTTCAGGATCACCAGCAGTGGATGAGAGTTTCTATCTCGTCACACCCTCTCCAGCATCTGTTGCTGTCTGATTTTTTAATTTGGCTATGTTTGAGGGTGTTAGGTTGTATCTCATAATTCTTTTAATTAGCATTTCCCATATGGCTAATGGTTGGGAACATTTTCTCATGTGTTTATTTGGCCATTTGGGTTACTGCCGTTGTGGAACTACTTTTCAAATCTTTTGTCCACTTGCTCAATGGGCTCTTTAGTCTTTTCTTTTTGTAGGTTAACAGGGTATTGTATAATTTAGTAATAAGCCCTTTGTCTAATGTGTCATTGTTAAAGATGTTTTCCCAGTCTGTGGCTCTCTTATTACTCTCTTGGTAAAGTCTTTCGATGTGCACACATGCGTTTTCTTCAGTATGTTCCACTTGTCAATTTATACCTCATCTGTGTTAGTGTCCTTCCCTATTTCCAATAGCCTGTGTATTCCTGCTCCAGAATTTATAGGCTTATCCCAATTCCCTCACTGATGGCCTTAATACTTTGGGGTTTTACTTCGAGGTCTGTGATTCACCTTTGCCTTATTTTTGTGCATGGAGTGAGGTGAATGTCTTGCTTCATTTTTCTAGGTAGATATCCATTTTTTTTTCCAGCACCATTTGTTGAAACGGGCTCCCAATTCCCATTTGTATTTTGGGGTCCTTATCGGAGTTCAGTTGTCCCGTATGCTTATGTTTTTATTTTGGGATTTTTCTGTTCTTTTTATGAGTATCTGTCATTATACCAATACCACACTATTTGACAAATGTAATATAGTAAGTGTTAAAGTCAGGTAACATGCCTTCCTACTTGATCCTTCTTCTTAAGGAGTTCTGGGCTAATTCTGGGCTTCTTCAATCTCTATATGAATTTGGTTTTTCCAATTTCTTGAAAAGAGATGTTGGAATTACATTGGTATAGCATTAAATTTATATAATGCCTTGGGTAGGATTGGCATCTTTACTATATTGAGTCTTCTGGTCCACGAGCACTTAATATTCTTCCATTTGTTGAGGTCAATTTTGGTTTCTTGTAATAATGTTTTGTAATTTTCCTCATACAAATCTTTTGGGGTTTTTTTGGGTAAGTATAGCCCTAGATACATCAATTTGTGTTTTGCTAGTGTGAAAGGTACAATCTTTTTTCTCACTCCTTTCATGACCTTGTCCAGTGTATAAAGTAATCCAATGGACTTTTGTTTGTTGACCTTGTATCCTGCCACTCTGCCATATTCTCTATCACTTCCAGCACTCCTCTTGTGGACCTTTTGGGATTTTGTATATATAAAAAAATCACATCATAGGCGAATGATGATAGTTTCACCTATCCTTTCCCAAGATGAATTTATTTAACTCCTTTCTTTTGCTTTATGTCATTAGCTATGACTTCCAGTACGATGTTGAATAAAAGAGGAGACAACGAGCATCCTTGTCTGGTCCCTTTTTTCAATGGGAACGTTTTCATCTTTTCTCCATTCACTACTACATTAGATGTTGGTTTTCAATATATGGCTTCTATTATATTGAGGAACTTTCCTTCCATTCCTATATTCTTGAGTGTCTTAAACAGTAATGGGTGTTGGATGTTGTTAAATGTTTTTTCTACATCTATCAATATTATCACGTGGTTTTTATCCTTTTTCTTGTTAATGCGGTGAAAAATGTTGATGGATTTTTGGATATTGAACCATCCAGATATCCCTGGAATGGATCCCACTTGGTCATGATGAATTATTCATTCTATATAATTTTGTATTCTATTGGCCAATATATTGTGAAGGATTTTTACATCAATGTTCATTAGAGATATCAGTCTGTAGTTCTCAATTCTTGTGGGATTCTTGCATGCTTTAGGTATCAGTGTTATTTGTTGACCCTTTCTATGCTGTGGAAGAATTTGTGTAGGATTGGTGTCAGTTCTTCCCTGAATGCTTGGTAAAATTCTCCTGTGAAGCTATCTGTCCCACAGGATTTTTTAGTTAGTAGTCCCTTGATAACCTTATCTATTTCTTCTATTGTTATGAGTCTCTTGAGGTTCTTGACATCCATCTGGGATAATCAAAGGAGGTATTTTTTCCCAAGTATTTATCCATGTCTTCCAAGTCGTTAAATTCATTGGAGTACAGGCCTTCATATTACTGGGTAGTTAACTTCTTAATTTCATTAGGGTTCTTTGTAATTTTCCCCATTTAATTCCTCATCCTGGTGATTAATGTTGTTCCTTCCTGTCTTTGGTTAGGTTGCCAAACAGTCTATTGATTCTGTTAATCCTTTCAAATAACCAGCTCTTTTTGCTAAATTAATTTTTTTTTGCATTATTTTCTCCTTTTTGTACTCATTTATCTCGGCCTTGATTTTTATTATTTCTTTTCTCTTGCTAATGGTAGGGTTATTCTTTAGACTCTGCTCTAATTTCTGGAGGATTCATGACAAAGTGTCAATTATATGTCTCCCCTCCTTTTTCATGGGTGCATTTATTGCTATCAAGTCTCCTCTCATAACTGCTTTTGCTGTATCCCAAAGGTTTGGGTACTTTGTTTTCTCATTCTAATTAGTTTCTAAAAGCTTCCTAATTACATCTCTAATATGGACCAGTACCCATTCATTTTGCAGTAGGGAATTATTCATCCTCCAATTATTTGCCATTGTTTTCTTAACTTTCCTTTTGTTGATTTCCAGCCTTACTGTGTAGTGGTCTCAGATGGAAGTTTGGGTTATCTCTTTGAGCTTGACTGTACTCAGGCTTAACTTGTGTCCCATCATGTGGACATGAAACTAATGTTATTTTTTTGTTGTTGCATTTGGGTGAAGAGTTTTAAAAATAGCTATTAGGTCAAGTTGCCTAATCGTAGAGTTTAGTTCTGTAGCTTCCATGTTAAGCTTCTTTCCCTGTGATTTATCTTTCTCAGAGAGCAGGATATTAAAGTCACCTACTATAATTGTTGAGCCTGTGATTTCTTTTTTTATCCTTTGGATCAATTGAATGACGAATTTTGCAGGTCTCTCATTGAGCACATATATATTTATTATGTTCACTTGTTCTTGGCCTACTGTTACCTTGAGCATTATATATTTCCCTTGTACCTTGAGATCAGTTTTGTCAGAGATCAGGATTGCAATATATCCTTTCTTTGAATTGCTATTGCCTTGGTATATTTTTTGCCAGCCTTTAATTCTCAGCCTATTTTTCTCTGTGAGCTTGAGATTTGTCTCTTGTAGACAACAGATTGATTGGTTATCTTCTCTAAGCCAGTCTGCTAGTTTACATCTTTTAATGGGTGAGTTCAGTCCATTGATATTCACAGTTAGGACAACCATCTGTGGACTCTGGGATGTCATCTAATATCTCTAGTGTTGGGTATTTATCTACCTCCCTTCTTATCATTGCATTGTGTGTGTGTGTGTGTGGGGGGGGTGCTTCTCTTGCAGTCTTCTCTACATTGAATTAATGTTGTCTTGGGGACTGTTTTCAATGTGTTGCCCTCTGGGTGGAGTTGCTCTGTGTGGTGGTCTCCTATTTGTGCTCAATGAATGTGGTACTTCTCATCATAGTGCGTTGGTAGATATTTTTTGTAGAGCTTGGTTTCTTTTAATGTATTTTCCTTGTCTGGGAAGACTCGTACCTTTCCATTCATTTTGATAGATAGTTTGGCAGGGCAGAGGATTCTTTAGTTGGCATTGTACTCTTTCAACTTTTAGAAGATGTTATTCCACTGTTTCCTGATCTTCATGATGTCTACTGAAAAGTCTGAGCATATTTTTATCTGAGTACTTTTTAGGTGACTACCTTTTTTTTCCCTACCTGCTCTTATGATTTTCTCCTTTTTAGATAGTTTAACTACTATGTGCCTTGGTGAATTCTTCCTGAGATTCAGTCTAGCTGGTCCCCTCTCTGCTTCCTGAATGGTTGCCTATTTCTGATTTATTAATCTGGTGAAATTTTCTTCCAGGAATTCCTTCACTATTTTTCCAGTTGACTTGTTCACTGTCTTGTTCTGTAATCCAATTATTTGGGTAATCCAACCTTCAAAGATTGTTCCTCTTCATGATATCAGACATTTTGCTTGGGTTTTCTTCAGCTTATTTGATTAACCTGTTTGAGTGTCTTTACCATTTGATGAATTTGGCCTGCTTGTCTTCAAGGTAACTGGTATGGTTCTCTGATTCTTCTATATGCTAATCATGTCTGTTGACTTGTTATTTGCCTTTGTCACCTCATCCCTTATCACTTTTATTTCCCTTTGATGCTCATCACTTAACTCGTGTGTTTCCCTTTGGTGTGTGGCCTTTATCTCCTCTGTTGCTTCATCGTTGTTCTATATTGCTTCCCTCATATCCTGTATAATGTCAAGTGGCATTATGAAGATTTCTTTCTGTAGTAGGCCAATGTCTTCTTCTATGCATGTTGTTAGGTTCAGGACTTCTTCCAACACTGCCTTTTATTTCACCTATTTTTTGATAGAGGTTGTTGAGGCTACTGTTTGCATGTTGTTTTAGAAGAGCTTGGTGCCATTTTCCAGAGAGTCAAGGAGCACAGGGATCTCTCTTTGGAATAGTCATGGGAATGCTTCTATAGACTGCTTGAAACTAACTGTGCTGGGGGCTTGGCTACTCATTTATCACACTGTGGTTTCAGTCTCTCCCTAACCAACCAGTATTCTGTTATTTGGAAGTCAAGTTGGACGGTCCTCTCAGAGGGGCTGGTTGGGCAATTGAGAGCCTGTGAGGATGGCGCTATGCTGGATGATCTCATTGAAAGCCATGAGTGTTATTCCCATGGTGGCTTGGAGTACCTCATAGGGTGTGTGTGTGGGGCACACTTTTTTATGAGTACCATGGAGGGTGTGTGGTGTGTCAGCTTTGGTGTAGAGCACCACAGATGGTGGGCAGAATTGCTCCAGTCAGCAACATCACTGATGAGTTCAGGTGGAGGTTCCCAAATCATTGTGGAGTGCTTCAGAGAGTTGACAGGACTCCCTTAGTCCAGGTGAAGCACTGCAGAAGGTGGCAAGAAGTTCCCTCAGCCAAGTGTAGGTCTGCGGAGGGCAGGAAGGGGTTTCCCCAGTCATGTGGAGCATGGTGGAAGGCGGAAAGAGGTTCCTCCAGCTGAGTAGAGTGCAGGGACGTACAGGCCTCTTGGGGGGTGGGGTGGATGTGCCCCCAGCCGTATGGAGGTCAGATGGTGTTCCACAAATTGCTGTGGAGAGTGGCATGAGTTCCTCCAGCCACTTGGCCAAAAGGGGTGGGACTTTCTCCAGCCATTTGGAGTGTGGTGGGAATTGGGCTTGAATTCCTCCAGCCACTAATAGGATAGCAGGAATTCTACTAGCCATGTGTAGGGCCATGGAAGTGGCCAAAAGCTCCCCCAGCTGCTAGGAAGTTGCAGGCATTCCCCCAGCCATGTGGATTGTGGAGAACCATGGAAAGTGGGAAGAGGTACCTCTAGTTGAGTAGAGGGCAAGTAAGCATGTATGGAATTTCTGCTAGCCAATTAGAGTGCCTTGGAGGACAGGAAGGAGTTCTCTTAGCTGCTTGGAGGATGGTGGGAGTTCCCCCATCTGCTTTGTAGAGAGAAGGGAGTCCCCTAGCTGTTTGGAGGGTGGTGGGCATTCTGCAAGCCATGTGTGGGACAGCAAAAGCCTAGCGGGTGTTTCCCCATCCCCTTGAAGTGTGGTGGAAGGTGGAAAGGAGTTCCTTCAGCCCCTAAGAGGTTGACTAGAGTTCCCCCTGCTGAGTGGAGGGCAGTGGAGTGCACGTGGGAGTTCCCCAGCCACTTGAAGGGTGGCAAGGGGTAGACTGGAGTTCCACTAGTGATGTGGAGAGTCGTGGAAGAAGGGAAAATTCTCCCAGCTGCATGTAGGGTGGGCACAGTTGCCCTTGGCTGAGGTTGAACACCCTGGAGGCCCACAGTGGCATGTGAAAGGAAACAGAAAGAGGACGAAGAAAAAAACTGAGCCAGTTTCGACTGTGGCAGAAAAGAGAGAAGAGGAAGTAAAAGTAAAGAAATCAGTGATTCCCAACTGCCTGACTTGGGGCTGGAGTGATTTAAACCCTGCCCAAAGGTGGCAATAACTGTGTCACTATTGAAGTAAAACCCCTGGGACAGCCAAAGTAACCTGGCTCTGTGACTGTGGCAGTGCTGAAGCTCAGCCCCAGCTGGCCTCTGCAGTGGTAAGCCAAAATCCCACAGCTCTTCAAAACCTAGTAGATCTAAATCTACTTATCTTTATGATCCTCTTCCTGTGACCTGGAAGAGTGAGTTTCCCTCTCAGTGGCTCTTCTTAGCTGATTTCTGTGGGGTCCCAGTGTGTGTTACTTGGCTAGAACCCCCAAGGGTGTCTAGATTGATGTTTTGGGTTTCTAAGCTATAACTCTTTACTTGAATAGAAATAAGTTTTTCTCCTCAGAGTGGCTAGTGATTTTGACCTTTTGACCTTGCAATTATGAGCCCAGGAGTCACCAAGGCTCCTTTGTTACTTTTATTGATTGCTGTGCTGTCTGGGTAGACTAGGATGACAAATTCAGAGAGATTCATGTGTGAATAAGAAAGAGATTTATATACAAGAACAATTACATATTAAGAAAGCATCCCAGCTCAGTCCAGATCAAGTTCATAAGTCCCATATTAGCCCATATGTCTGATAACAATCTATAAAGTCCTCTTCAGACTCACAAAACACACAATGACACAGAAGGAAAGAAGATCACAGGTGAGTAGGCGGGGAGTCTTGTGGATTCAGTAGTGTTGTAAGTATCTCAGTACTAACAGGATAATCCATGTAGCTTCCTCAGCTCCAGAGGTCTGGCTCCGTCAGTCTTTCTCCATGTGTCTTCTCCACAGGGATGTCTTTCAGGGAGTGAGCCTAGAAAGAGAGTTTCTTCCACCTCCAAGGAGGAAATACATGAGTTTCCAGAATCCTCAGGAGAAGGCCATGCCCACAAAGAGGCCTCAATGGCTATATCCTAATTGACAGGCTAGACTCCATCCCTACCTTCTTAATCCTCAAATTGGCACCAGATTATATAACTACCACAGATGCTTCAAATCAGCTCTAACTCAGAGTGACTTTTTGTCCAATAGAATCAAACTCTGTGTCATCTGTCTTGTTCCTGTGTTATCCTCATAACCTTTGTATTTGATACCATTTTTGCAATCTCTGTGTCAGTACATATCTTTGGGGCTTTTTTTTTTTTTAAACAGACCTTTGTACTTTACCAGGTATGATGCTTTTTTCCCAGGACTAACCTCTCCTGAGAACATACCAAAGAAGGTGTGTCAAATACAGCCACCCTCATTTCTAAGCATGTGGGCTGGACTTCTTTCAAAACAAATATGTTTGTTCTTGTATTTCACAATACTTTCAATATCATTTGGCAACACCATGATTCAAATTCATCAATTCTTATTCAGTTTTCCATATTCATTGAACCACTTTCACATGCATATGAGACAGTTTAAAATGCCTTGTTTTGGATCAGGCACACCTTAGTTCTCAAAGTGATATCCTCTTTCTTTAATACTTCAGTACTTTACTTGAGCAGCACATTTTCCCAATCAAAGTTGACAACTTTGATTTTCTCTCTTTAATCTGGTGTCTATTGGTCCAGATGTAAGGTTTTATGTTTCTTTACATTGAGTTTTAATCTGTGATTGCCACTGATTTACACCAATCAATTCCATAGAAATGCTGTCATAGAATGAAAATCACCTTTAATGTATGGTGTAATAGTATACATAACGAGATTTTATATTGATTTATCATTAAATATTAAAATAAAAATGAATATAAAACTTGACCTTTTGCTTTCTTGGGAATAAATCAAACCAATATGCACTCAAAAAAACAGTAACAGGAAAGCAAATTCCTTTCTCCTTGATATGATCATTACAACCTCTATGCTCTAGCCACTTCAAATATCACACATAATTTAATGGAAGGCCTAGCATTAAAAAGACACGGTGATATATGAATTCAATGATTTAATATACAAAGTTATGACTCATAGAGTTATGAAGTCAACTCTAAAATGTCACCTGTTCTCATGCTCAGGAACTCATCAACTTTGCTGTACCTTGATCTTCATAATTATTTTTAAGAAAAAATTGTCCTTACTAATTTTAGGGTGTGTGTGAATCTAACCATAGCCTTTGGCCTAAAATAATAAAAGTGGAACTATGGAAACACTCCTGTCCATATATTTACACCCTAATAAATGTTTTAGCTGATTTTCCTCATTTCTAATAAGGTCTGCGTTTGATTTTAATGGAATTCTTATGCTATATAATGCTTCTGTGCTGTTTGTAGCTTTATATGAATCCATGATTAAACTTTTCAGTGTCATCTGAACTTGGTTGATTCTGACTCACAGTGATCCTGCAAGGCAGAGTAGAACTTCTTCTGTGGTTTTCAAAACTAGAAATCTGAAAGGGATAAAAAAATCTCATCTTTCTCTCATGTAGCATCTGGTAGGTTTGAACAGCTGATTGTGTGGTGAGCAGCCCAACACCTACCCACCAGGAATCCTTTCTGACAATAATATATGAGCAATATTGTAAATCACCTTGTGGTTCTCCTTTCACCAGTAAGGATATAAACTACTCTGTATGTTACAGTGCAGGAAAGGGCTGGGAAAGGGACTGCTGATGAGTGGTAGACATTGTGATGTAAGCATTCTTATTTTTCTTTTAATTATATTAAAAATATATGTAACCAACTGTCTAGCTTTGTAACATTTTCTCATGTACAATTCAGTAGTATTAGTTTTGTATATCATGTAGTTAAACCATTGACATTGTCCGTTTCCAAATTTTCCTATCACCGTTAATAGAAACTCCGTGTCCTCAATACAAGGAGTTCACTTTTTCCTGTCTTACCTGCCCTGGTAACCAATAATGAACATTAACTTCTATGCACTTGCTTATTCTAGTAATTTCATGAGTGAGATATTTCATAGCAGATACAATTTTTTCCTTTTGTGATTGATTTATTTCATTCAGCCCAATAGCATGCATGTATGAAGACTTCATTTATTTTTGTGATTAACGCTCCATTGTATATATGTACTACACTATATTTATCCATTTATATGTTAATGGGAATTTAAATTCATTTAACATATTTTGTTCCAAGCATTTAGAAACATAAATATGAATACAGATGATTTGTTGGAATTCCAGTTTCTGAATTAATCTTTCAGAAGTGTTGACATTGAATTCCACCATACAAAGTTACTGAATTGTAATAAATAAAAAACAAATAACTAGCTTGGAATGATTTTCATTAAGTAATGATAATATACTAAAGGCAATTCGGTGGCAGTCTTCTCATCTTCTCTGGGGGTAATTTTGGTTCTATTCCCATTGAATGCATCACATGTGAATCCACCACCTGCTTATCTGTTTGGTTTGTAGTTAGATATGACAGTGCAGTTTGAAGATAAGACAAATTAGGATGAAAGACATGGCTATCTACCTCCAGAAATCAGCCAAAGAAACCCAATGGATCACAATAATCCAATTTGTGACTGACCCTGGCATTGGAGCAGGCCAACATTTCATTTCATTGTGTATGGAATCTAATGTCAACTCCACTATGGTCAACAACAGCATAATAATGTATTTTTCACATAGAAAAAAAGCAATGGAGATTGAGAAAGCGTGGTTTCAGCTGATCTACTTGATGATCTACCCACCAATATAAATAATTTCTGAACTATTACCATTACTAACCTAATTTATTAAAACATGAAGAGAAATACTATACATTATTAAAGAAAAACGCCTCAAGTTGAATGACCTACTTTCCTCATGGGTCAGAAATAGCACAGACCTTTCAGAATTTTATGAAACAATGTATGTGCTGTCTCTTGGATCAAGCAAGAGTTTTAGTTTAACACCACACCAAACTAGAGACAAAGGAAGAGAATGAGTACTACTAGATACAATTTAGTGAGCTAAGCATTTTTTTTTTTAATGGAGTAGATCTGGCAAGATAGTAGGAGCTAGACAAAAACTCAAGGGTCATGGAAGACACAGCTGTGAATTAAGAAAGTAAATCAGAGGGTCAATTAGAACAGTCCATTGAAAAATCAGTGACAAATATTAGAGCAAATATGGCATCCATTGTATATGAAACATTATTTTTATAACTATTTTATTTTGACAGGAGTTACTCAGGACTCAAAAAATCCCAAACAAACAAACAAAACAAGATCATTTATGCAGTTGGGCAAATAATCCGAAAGGTATATTTGGTAAAGTTTGTGAGGAAACGGCCATTTATATTTCTGTAAATGGGAATTTTTAGCATTGGGCTGCTAATTCCAAGGCTGGCAGTTAAACACATAAATCTTTTCTATCAGAGACAGTTGGGACTGTCTGCTTCCATAAACATTTACACTTCCAGAAACCCTGAGATATAGTTATTTCTGTCCTCAAAAATTTCTGTGAATTAGAATTGATATCAGCTTGGATTATTTTGGTTTTGAATCAAATGAATTTCTCAGGTAGACTAAATGCTTAAGCATAAGGCTACTGACAGAAAGACTAGTGATTTGAGCCCTGGTGATGTAGTGGATTATGTGTTAGGGTGATAACCTAAGTCACAGGTTCAAAACCATTAGTGACTCATCAGAAGCTTTCTACTTGAAGAGTTACAGTCTCCTAAACACACAAGGGCAGCTCTATTCTGTCCTATAGGTCAGAATCAACTTGATGGTAGTGAATTTGGATTTTTGAAAGTTTCCTTAGGAAGGGAAAAAACTGTTCATTTACTTTTTGAAAGGCCATGGCTATTGAAAATACTATGGAATAGTTCTACTCTTCAATATCTAGGGTTGTGATGATTTGCAATTGATTTTATGGTAGCTGTGTTGTTGTTGTACTTGTTTGTTGGTTAATAAATAAATAGAAGGCAAACTTCTTAAGCCTTGTAAGGAATTGATCTTCTATATCCCAGAGAACATGTTCATGTAAGTAGAGCTGATTTATCTCCCAAAATACAACTGTCAATGTATAAAATAATCAATTATACCAGCAAATATATATTAAAAAGTTCTTACCATTTTTTCGTTACTCACAATGTTTCATTTCCATGGATTGTATTAATATTTTTTGCATATGCATTAATGGTTTAAAAATTAGTTATTCTTTCTACCTTACAAATTACTCCAAACTTAACAACAACCCTTTTCTTATGCTCCAAATTTCTTTGGTTCAGGAGTTTGCAAAGAGTACAGGAAAGATTTTTTGTTTTTTTCTGTTCCACATTATCTGCACTGGAGCTGGGAGGCACTGAAGGTTGAGGTTGACTTTGCAGCTGGAAAATGTAATTTATCTGAAGGTCCATTCATTCACATTTCTGACATCTTGATAAAGGGAACTAAGAATTTTAAAACTGAAAGGCCTTTATGTTCCTTCACCAAATAACTTAGCTTCCTCAGATTGTTTTGCATGATTGCTCAGGGACCCACATTTGAATGTGACAGTGACAAGAATTTGCATAGTCCTTTCCAATCAAAAAGAATCCTTGTGGTGTAGTGAGTTAAATGTGGGGCTGTGAACTGTAAGGGCAGCAGTTCAAAACCACCTCTTGGCATTTTCTTTGCCTATCAAGACTGACAGCCTCTGAGACTATAGGCCAGTTGTGCTCTGTCCTGTGGACGACTATGAGTCAGAATCAACTGCTTGTCAGTGAATTTGATTCTTTAGAACTTTTGATCAAGATTCAGAATGATCCTGTGCCTCTTTCACACAGCTTTTATCAGTTATCAGTAAATCAGTTGCCCACTCAAAGAGAAAAGGACAAAGCCTTAGAAACAGATCCTGGGGATAGAGTGATCCTGTTTTAATGTGAATATATTTATGTATTTATTATACAGGAGAAACTCAATAAGTTATGTCTAAGTAGTTATCAATCTTAAGTCTACTATCATGCATTGTTATTTTCCTCCAGGAATGCAAAATCCAATTAAACATTACAACAGTGGTAATTTTATTAATTATTCATATTAATGGGTTGTGTACTCTTAAGATACATGACAGTTCGGTTGTGTGCAAAGTTGTGCCAGGACCCTCAATGGTTTGGTAGTCACCCTTCATATTGGAATTTAACATAATATGATCCATTTCCTGATGAGATATAATATAGTGTAATGAACTCTGTAAGCATCAACTGTGGTAGAATGCAGGGGATGGGGCTTGATTAGATCACAATCTTGATACAAATGGAAGAAATACTCATGGGATATGACATACTCCTTTTCAAGCAGACTCTTTGGGAAAGCTTTACTTATGCTGGTCTGGATCCTGCATCTGCTTCATTGACCTGCTGTCAGGTTTCCTGCTGATCTCAGCGCCATTGGTTGACTTAGATTCATTCAACTACATCCACCAGGCTGTGTTCATCTTGTTTCATCTTGCTTCCTGGTCCATCAGCCCCTGTAGTTTCGTGAATCAGGAGAGGCCTGCAACTTACTATCTGACTCACAGACTTCTCTGTGTCTACAACTGGGTGATCGATTTTTTTTGAAATATATCTCTATGTATATATACTCAGTACCCATGATGACGTAGTGTTACACATTGACCTGTTGTCTGCAAGGTAGGCAGTTAGAAGTGACCAGGTGCTCAGTGAGAGAAAGATGGTGCTTTCTACTTCCATAGAGAGTTACAGTCTTGGAAACTCAAAGAGGCAGTTCTACCCTGCCCTGTAGGACCTCTATAAGTTGACCTCAACTCAATAGCAGTGAGTTTGTTTTTTGTTTAGAAATATACTCATATATGAATAACTAGTCAGGTTTCCCTAGAGAACTCAGCCCAACACAGGTGTTCTAAGGGAATCTCTAGTAGATGAATATAAAAATAAAGTAGTTGGATAAAGTAGACCCAGAGGGCAAAGGGAGGAGGAAAGGACACAAAAATGGATAGAATTGAATTGGCATTTATCTGACGCATGCTAAATGTTCTCTTTTTTGGTACTCTCACAGAGTAATTGTGCATTCTCCTTTTGTCTTCACCACTGTTGGAATGAAATGAAAATGAAAAGATGAACATGAAAACCTTGATCCAGTGGTGCCAGTTATCAGGAACAATAGTGTTTGAAGTCTTAAATTTTATCTTAAAACAAGTAGTTGTGTAAGTGAGATATCAGTTAAGCCCACATGGAAGAAGCACATCAATCTGTGTGATCCCAGGATTGTAAATAATAAAGCCAAATCCAATGGAGGAAATTGTATCAGACCTAAATTGTGAACACTCACTTTGAGAAAGGTGATGGATGAGAAGGGAAACCCACTTGGATTAAGCCTCTGCTAAGTCCCCTCTGATGATAGGGCAGGGATGTGAATAGTCTTGCTATCAGACACACAGCATTGTAAAGGCTATTATGGCAGAGGTAGTTAAATGTGACGTGTAAAAGTTGTCACTTGATCTCTCTTTTGACCCATTTAAAGTTTTTTAGTTTTTTAATATTTTTTGCTTTTTTTATTGAAGTTTCTCTGTTTTGTTTTGTCATTGTTTGCTTTTTGGTTTGTTTGCTTGCTTCCCTGTTTGTGTTTTCCATGATTTTCTGAATATGAAATTCATGATATGGAGTTCTATAAATAGTGACTGCACTGATAATTGCCTAGCAAGATGGTAGGAGAAGGCAGGGGGAATAGCTCACAAAAATGAGTACAAGAAGAAAATGTTCTGAAATTGATTGTGGTGATGATTGTACAAATCTTAATACTATTGAATGATTACATTGTATATGTGGTAAAACATGCAATAAAACCAAGCTTTAAAGTTCAATCTGGGCACTACACACTGTTTAAACTCATATATATCCAAAATATCTTACACGCAAACATGTACTCAGTCTATAAAAGAAAGAAAAGAAGGAAGCAAAGAACAAAAGAAAGAAGGGAGAAAGGAAGGAAGGAGGGAAGCAAAGTTTGCATCATTAACATCCATTACACCCATCACAAGACAAGGCTCGCCAGGTCGGAGAAGCTGTGCTGTTGTTAGGTGCTATTGCGATGGTTTTGAGCTATAATGGAACAAAAGACTACCTAGTCTTGCTTGATTCTCATCATTTTCTCTATGCTTGACCCCACTGTTGCAGTCACTGTGTGAATCCATAACTTTGAAGGCCTTTCTTCCTTCACTGCCCCTTTACCAAACATGATCTCTCCTGACAATACGTCTGAAGTGTATGATACAAAGTCTCATCATCCTTGCCTCCACAGAGCACTCTGGCTATACTTCTCACAAGACAAATTGGTTTATCCTTTTAGCACTCCATAATACTTTCAATATTCTTCTCCAGCACCACAGATCCAATGCATCCATTTTTCTTCAGCTTTCCTTATTCAATCTCCAACTTTCACATGCATAAGAGACATTTGTTTTTGTCTAATGCTTTCAATGCACCTGGAACTTCTTCCATCAGGAATTTTGGCTCTTCCTTATATGCTACCTCTTGAAATGGTGGATACAATGACTGTTTATTCTACCTTACTTTGATGATTTTTGAATCACTCAATATTTTGCCCATAGAATCTTAAATATTGGAACTTGAAGCTGGAATTTTTTCTTAAATTCCTTCAGTTTAAGATATGCTAAGCATGTCCTTCCTTTTTGATTTTCTAATTCTAGGTCTTTGCACATTTCATTATAATATTTGGTCTGGTATTTTTTAGATGTCCTTTGAAATTTTCCAGTTAGTTCATTGATTTCATCATTTCTCCCATTTGATTTAGCTTTTCCACTATTAAGAGCAAGTTTCAGAGTCTCTTCAGACACCCTCTTTGATCTTTTCTTTCTTTCTTGTGTCCTCAATGACCTTTTACTTTCCTCATCAATGATGTTCTTGATGTCCTTCCACAGCTTATTAGGTCTTCTCCCATTCTTGTTTAATGCAGAAAATCTGTTCTTGATAGGTTCTCAAAATTAGGGTGAGATAGAAGCAAGGTTGTATTTTAGCTCTCTTGGACTGGTTTTAATATTTAATAGTTAAGAAATATTTTTCAGCTTCAACCTGACTTTGGATATGAGCAATTGATGGTCTGTTCCACAGCTTGCTTCGGACTGGTTTTAGCTGCTGGCATCAAGCTTCTCTATCATCTCTTCCTACAAGTGCAGTCAGTTTGATTTCTGTGTATTCCACCTGTAGAAGTCCATGTGTAATCTCACCTTTTGTCTTGTTAAAAATAGGTAATTGTTATAGACAAGTGGTTGGTCTTGAAAATTCTATCATGGATTCTCCTCCATTTTATTTTTGATCAAGGCTGTCTTTTCCAACTACTGTTCCTTCCTCTTCATTTCCAACGTTTGCATTCCAATCACCAACATTTATGAATTTATCTGGATTACAGGTTTGATCAATTTCAGCCTGGAGACATTGGCAGAATTCTTTAATTTTTTCATCACTAGCTTTTGTGATTGGTGCACAAATTTGAGGAATAGTTGAATTGATTGCATTTCCTTGAAATTGGATAGATATAATCCTATCACAGACAACATTGTACTTTAAGATTGACTTTGCAATATCCCTTTTCACAATTAATGCAACACCATTTCTCTTGAATACAGCATTCACAGTATAGTAAAGTGTATGGTTTTCTTATTCAAAATGATCAATACTAACCCGTTCAGCTCACTATTGCCTAGGATATCAATATTTATGCATTGCATTTCAGTTTTGATCGCCTCCAATTTTCCAGTTTTTCTTTGTGCATTCCAAGTTCTGATTATTAATAGATTTTTGCAGCTGCTTCTTCTCACCAAATTGTGCTCCACCAGCAAATGAAGCTCTAAAAAGCACCCCTCCCCCAGGATTCACTCTGTTCTTGCCACCATGGTGGAAGCTACTCTGAGACAAGAACTCCTACTCAGTTACATTCGGAGTGCTTTCTGACCCAAGGGCCAATTCTCTGGCACTTTCCAACAGTATTCTGCTCTCTTTCAAAATGCTTTCAGTTACTTCCTCCAAAGTGGGCAGGCCTGAAACTGTACAACATGATGACTCAATGTAGGTAATGTAATGAACACCAAATTAGTGGCTATAATGTATAAATTCAACCACATTAAATAACTATCTTTCAATGGAAAAGGAGTCAAAATGCATTTTTATAGAACCTCTTAAGCTGGTTTCTAACTATCAATCATTCGATTATTTTCCCATAATTTCTTTTTTTAAGCCTATTATGTCTGAATGATCAGCAAACCTTATAATAAAAGACAAGCGTGTTCTTCCAGTGACTGCTAGGCAGAAAGCTGAAGAGCAGCATAAGTATGCAATTGTAGGAGGCAATCTACAGGCAGAGATATATTAGTGTGAGAGAGTTGAGAAGGGGGAAAGGGGCTTCTCAGGGCACACGCTGCAGAGGTGCACTTATACCAGGTACACTTACACCAGGTCCTTCAACATGGTAAATCAGAACTTTTTAAATGCAGTACGTCCCCTTCTTTATTTGCTAAGGAACTTCATAAATTTCAAAAATTATTGAGATCTCTACCCTTTTTATTACTGATCCAAATAGACTTTCTCTATATTGAAGTTGGCAGCCAAGATTAACCCACTCTACCACCAGAGTTTCTGTTTATCAAGACCAAGCTCACTGTCACTGAGTTGTGTTGTCAACTGTAAAGTCACTGATTCTAACCTCCTAGAAGATTTAGAGCCTTTGAAGCCCTGTACATTTGCATATAAAATCCACTTGATGGCAGGGGGATAGATCAGTTACTTAACTTGATGCAAGAGTAAAGAGAAACAAAGAGATTTAAAGATGGCCAAAACCATCCCACAACAAAGAAGATCCTATTAACTTTTAAAATTGTATTTCTTGTTAGTTTCCATTGATGTGGTTCCAACCCATAGTGACTTTGTGTACAGCAGAATGAAACAATGCCCAGTCCTGTGCCGTCCTCACCATTGTGCCTGTGCTTGATCCCATTGTTGCAGCCACCGGGTCAAGCCATCATCTTCAGGGCCCTCTTCTTTTTCACTGCCCCTCTTCTTTACCAAATAGTATGTCCTTCCCATGTCCAAAGTATGCAACATGAAGTCGTGCCATCTTTGCCTCTAAGGAGCACTCTGGAAATACTACTAATTTGGCATGCGTTGAAATAAGGGGCAAGATGATTGTGTTCTAAAGGGCCAATTTAAAGAATAATCCAATGCAGTCATGTCAGTTCTGACTCACATTGATCCTTTAGGAGAGAGCAGAACTGTTCTTAGGGATTCAAGGCTGTAAATATTTATTGGAACAGAAAGCCTCATATTTTTCCCCATAGAGCAGCTGGTGACTTTGAACTTCATCGTTATCAGCACACCTAACCCATTGCATCATCAGGAAGGATTGTTGTACTGCCTACTGACAAATGAAAGCCAATAAAGCAAGTTTGAATGAAAAGAACATAAACCATGGGAAATTTGGAATAAACTTGATATTTTCAAAATTCCTTCTAACAATTAGGCAAAATCTGGTCCCATGAGAATCAAGAACATACTATATGAGGAAACTGGGATCCACAAATGAGAAAATTGGCAGTAATATCACACTTTTGTATCTTTAAAGAAAGTTATCACATTTTGAGCATTGAAAAGAAAACCAGTACCTCAATGTTATGATTGAGCCTAGCCCTTATTGAGTTCCTCGTGTTAAGTGCAACACTGGAATGGATCACTATGCCAAGAAATTTGGACTGCATCTACATCTGCTTAGCTAGAAGAGACCCATATTTGTGTCTGGACCACAGAAAAATTACTTAATAGAATGGGTAAACTATCCACCAGTGCCATTACTATAGCATGCAAATAAAAGTGAGCTGAAGATAATTGAAAAATGGTTGCTGCTGTAAACTTGCAGGTAGCTGTAAGAAATTCCAGCCAGATGCAGAAGATGTGGTCCAGGGAAATACGTCCTGATCTCAGATGGATCTTTGGTAAAGGAAGATGATATAAAATATATTATAAAGATGATATAAAATATATTAATAAATATGCTTAATTATTTAGGCGTCCAGAGGGCCCTATCAGATAAGCATTGGACTTAACACACTGCAAGGTTGGCATTTCAAACCCATTAGCCACTCTGAGAAAGAAGAGGTTGCCAGTTAAAATTGACTCAATGGCAGTGTTTTTTGCGTGTGTTTTATTGACTTTCCAAAAGTGTTTGATTGTATAGATCATTAAAACCTACTGTTAACATTGAAAAGTGAGAATTCCAGAGCACTTGATGATTCTCATGCAGAACATGGGCCAAGAGATATTTGTTCAAACAAAACAAGCGAGGCATGATGTATTTGCTTCTCTAAATAACGTATAACAACTAATAGATGATATTGCCAACTAAAAAATAAGATGTTACTCTGATGATCATAAAAGGCATATCACTTTCTGTAATTTGTTTCTTTAGACATATAAGTGTCAATACATACACATATAGATAATTGGATGTTATTATCTGTGAGTCTCTAATTTGTATCCTTGTACTACTTTTCCTTTGAGTTGTGTTTTTTTATCTCATTGATTTGAAGTAACTGATATAATCAGCATATTATCTCTCTTCATCTCATATAATATTACAATTATAATAATTATAAGTCTTTTCTGTGGGATATTAAGTTAAATTAGTTTATAGTTTCTGTGTGGGTTTGCTATAGGTGGAAGAATCTAGATTTAGTTTAGCCCCATCCATATAAACTTTATCTAAAGCATCTAATATTTACCTTCTGCAAAAATCAAGTTACAGGGATTGTTTCCCTGACTGTGTGAAGGTTAAAGTCCTGTTAGAGTTATTTCCACTCCCTATGCTTTCTAGTTTTTAGGTTTTCCACTTAAATGTTTCAGGTAATCTCTGGAGATTCTCTTCTTGAATTTTAATTTGGCTATGCTATTTTCTTCAACGTGGAAAAAAATATATATATATATATTGCAAACAATTAAATGGAAAGGTTTCAAAGTATGTTCAATTTGTTGTATAATTTAAAATGTTTATTACATGATTTTTCTTTAATTCTTATTTTCACATGAAGTGCACACAGAGGGTTTTTAAAAATCTGTGGAAAAATTGAATGAAAAGATAATAGAATTATTTCATGAATTTTTTTGAAGCATAGAGAAATGGAGAGAGGAGACAGCGTTTTAATGCTTTTTTCTTTTTGTCTCTTTTGGGGTATTGAGGGGAGGAAGCAGCACTGATCAATTTATATTGATTTCCTATTTAATATTTTTGTTGTCATTAGAATAAATTCCACGATAATATATTTTCACTTATATCTTTTATTATTTATAGTATCATTCATTATTTATAGATAGTATAATTTAATTTTAATGTTTTAATGATAGTATGATTTATTTTAAAAATATATAAATGATTAATTTTACTTTGACTATGATGTAAGATTCAATTTCAAATTTCATTTACTTAAGATATTATACAAATTCAGTTCTGTTTATGGCAATTACTGAGCTAGTATGTGTATTTTAAGGAGTACCTCGGTAACTCAAAAGGTTAGATACTTGATTCTTAGTGGAAAAACTGGAGATTAGTACCCACCCACATCAATTTACTGCTACATAAAGCCAGTACCTCCAGGAGTATAAATGTCAACCTGGAACTTAAATTGATTGCTGGCATTTTAAGACCACAATTAATCACAAGCCTATCAAGCTAATAAGTCTCTTGGTTAATATCTTTAAGTCATAAAGAGATTGTTGTTCTGTGAAATCTTCCTGAAGTTCATTGATAAAAGCACATCTTGATTTTGCTTGTTGCACTCATTTGTAGTTTTCAAAGATTGGGAGGTATAACTTGTTTAATATCTATAGTGTATTTTATAGCTATATGAATCCAGTCTTTGAATAGCCTAACAAAATTACACCTCATTTTCATTGAAATTGTTTTTTAAAGGTAAAAAAGAGTTTTCAATTGATAGAAAAGAGCTGTGGTCTCCAGCTGTGGTGCATTTTTAGACTTTAACACATCAAATGATTGAAAAATGTTTTGGTTTTTTTCACTGATGCTAACCATTGTTAACCTTTAGTAAGGTATGAATCCAGTTGTTCTGTGCTTTCTTCAAAGGTGTTTGACACTACCCAACGCTCAAAATGTGGTGTAGTGGTAATACATTGGCCTGTGATCTGGAAAGTCAGCAGTTGGAAACCACCATGATGGGACTTTCTATTCCTATAGACAGAGAATCAGAAACTCACAAAGGCAGGCCTATCCTGTCCTATACGGTAGCTATGAGTTGGCAGTGATTTTGGTTTTTGTTTAAAACTCACAATGAGTCTTTTCCAAGAGTTAAAGGTTAACTGCTTAGTAGGAGAGTGGTTCAAGTTAACCAGCAACTCCTCTGTAGAAAGACGAGGCTCCCTGCTTCTTTGAAGATTGACAGTCTCAGCTACCCTGTCAGACAAGCCTCCTCTACCCTCTAGGGTTGCTATCAGTTGAAATTCACTTGACAAGGGTGGGTGACACAAAGTTCCAGTCATTCATATAGGGGATCTTCAATAGGATATGTGCACTGTCGTTGTTGTTGTCAGGTGCCACTGAGGGGACCCTGACTCATGATGATTCCAAGTGAAACAGTAGAATTGCCCACGTGGTATTTTCTTAGCTACCATTTTATAAGGAAGCACAGTGTCAAGTTTTTAATCTATGAGTTTATTTTGGTGTGTTGATCTATGAAATTGTTGGTTTCAGTCAAACATTAACTGTTGCTTCACTAGAGTTTCTCATATGTCAACAGTCCAATACCACACTCGGCCATGGAGTCCATGCTTATTCACAGCAACCCCCATGGGTTTCAGAGACGGACTTGTTGACAAGAGAGGAAAGTCCAATTTTTCTCCCACAGAGCTGCTGGTGATTTTGAACTATGAACCACATAATAGACCTCAAAGTATTCAACCTAATGTTTCAGTTTTTAACTTGATGATCTTTTCTCAGCCCCCTCCCTTGGTGTCCTGTGTTGTTTTTAAGCAGTTTTGTTAGCATTATCTTTCCATTTGGATGTTTCAGAAAACATGCATTAAGACGAGGGAGTGCCTAGGGAAGCAAAGCTTTCTCCCACGGTGTTGCCTGTGTCTTAGAGCATATCTAATTCTGGGGAATCACAATCCAATCCAGAACAGTAACCCAGGAACATAGCAACTGAAAGCAATTGAATAGCAATGGTTTTGCAGACATACAAACAGCAGTGAAAGAAGTACCAAGGTCTAGAATCGCTGGAGCTTAGTTGAGTCCTCTAGGCCTTGTCTTCACGGAGTGTACGTAACAAGAAGCGAACTCTTAGCCTCCAGAGGCTCTTTCTGCGTCTTTCAATCTAACAAATGACTTGGGGATTTTGAATTGTTTTTGTCCATCGAGATATTGTGAGAATTCAAGGTAATTCATCTGGTCACAGCTAAACAGACACAAGTCTAATGCTTAGGTATATTTATATGTCTTCATAGCAAGCATATACAATTTTATTAGCCATCTTGTTTCCTCTATTTTCTAATTAGTGGATTTCTAACATGTATAAGTCTCCCACTATGATTCTAAATAAGTATATTTTGCTTGTTAAGTATTTGAAATTTGTTAAACTGCTATATCCTACCAATTAAATATTTATTTTATCAATAGTAACAGTTCTTATTAATAGTGATCACATCGCCTTGTTCAACGAAGTTCTTTATAATGTATATTGTCGTTGTGTATTATTGATAGTCTTTCTTACATTATTTCCTCATGATATGTTTGATGCATCATGCAACTTCTTAATCTCCAATTATTGACATCTTTTGGTTTTAGATGCATTTCTCATACATACATAGCTGAATTTTATTTTTATAGTAATTTATTTCTACCTATTTAGAGTGATGGGTAAGAGTAACTGTAACCTATTAGTGTTGTATGGCCAGAGGTTCTTCTAAATGTTTTAATGTATTCAATGAATCTCCAGAACAAATTAAGGAGGCAGTTACTAAACCCACTTTGACTACTGGACAACCTTATCTCCCATGTTGGAGAGAGCACTCAAATTCCGTAGTCTGAATCCGGAGCTCACAATTTAACCACTGCATTTCTTCATGTTATTGTACATTTTCATTTATCCATCTATATTTATGATGGATCAAAAACATCATATCAATGAAGATTAATTTTATGTAATCCTTAGTGATACAATGCATAAGTATATACATGCTATCATTGCATGATATAATTATATATGTGCTATAAATAGCATGAAGTGCTTTGAGGGTGCAAATGGTTAATATAGTAAACTGCTTTCTGAAAAGTGGGAGTTTTGAGTTTACCTTCGGAGGGGCCTCAGAAGAAAAGGATTCTGACCTCTCCCGCAAAGTGAAACGCTGAAGACCTTGCGCAGCAGAGTTCCGCGGACCCACGATGTAAGTTGCGAGGAGTTGATGTTGACGTGATGACAATTAGTTTTGTTATTTCTTTGTTTTTTATTTTATGTATGCGATTGGGGGACATGTTGTGCCTTTTTCAAGGGACTTAATAGCTCCTCAGAAAGGTTGGGGTGGCAGATATTCTTATGAAACAGAGAAAAAATTTTAACAGTCTAGAATTTAATACGAAATGATTTTGTGCATGCTGGGTATGCTATAGAGCTCAGAGAAGATGGGAAACATCATAAGTATCATAAATACTTTAGATAAACTAAAGAATGACCATATATTCAACCTAAATATGACCTAATGCCCATCTTTACCTGTTCTATTAAGTGGTTACAAATGCATATTAGTCAGCAAAATTTTTTAGACGTATGCATGTATTAGTATAGAGAGAAATTGAAGGAAAGTCAAACTCAACTTTTATAAGCAGCTGTTGTAATCCAAGCAGTTATATAAGTTTATTCATACTTCATAACTATCCAAAGGGAGAAGGAACAAAAGGAGATGTAATAAGTACTTGTATGATAGATAACATACTTTTCATTTAGTCATATATTATGCATATATCCATATAATGACTTTATTTAGTAAATATGATTAAATCCTCCACTATGTTCCTGGAAATACTCGAAGTAATAAGAATGCATCAGTAATAACAGATTATGACCTAGGTTTGCATATACTCTATAGCAGTGGCTCTCAACCTTCCTAAAGCCATGACCCTTTAATACAGTTCCTCATGCTGTGGTGACCGCCCCAACCATAAAATTATTTTTGTTGATAATTCATAACTGTAATTTTGCTACTGTTATGAATCTGGTGACCCCTGTCATAGGGTCGTTCGACTCCAAAAGAGGTCATGACCCACAAGTTGAGAACCGCTGCTCTATAGTATATTAGGGGAGATAAATAAATCTAGGCAATTTAATACTCAAAACAGTTCACTGCAATACTACCTTCTAATTATAGATTTCCATACATATACATAAAGTCTTGGAACTCAAGATCAGAGTAAACCAGATATCAATGAGTCAATTCTGATTCATGATGACTCATGTGTTTCATGGTAAAATGGTGCTTCATATGATTTTCAAGGCTGTTACTGCCTGTAAGAAAATCAGTAAGCATTTCCTTTGCAGCATCTATAGATTGAAGCCACCAGTCTATGAGTTAGCAGCCCAATGCCTAACCATTTGTGCTTGAGGAAAATCGTTTTAAAGAATTGTTTCCACAATGAAGTCAAGGGATCATGATAATAGACAATATTCATTACTGTTTTTAAGCATGTTATTGTATCTTGCCTATTATATATTTACTGTCATTGTGCTTTTCAAAAAATTATCAGGAGAATTACATTTTCTCATGTCTTTCAGTTACATGGCAATGTCATTTTAATCAACAATATTAAATATTAGACAATACTTCAACTCCATTTTTATTTTGATGGACTAACTGTATTTTTCTTTCTTTACACAAATATAATGTAAATAATAATATGCTTGAAAAAGTATTGTTTAGGAAATGAATCTAATGAAACTTTCTTTGTTTCTACTATGCCGAATGGCAACAACAAAATAAATTAAATACCTGAAACAGACATATCATCATATTTTGTAAAAGATCGTTAGAGGCCTACAAGCAGGATCACTTGGACTTATTGAGCCTTAGGACCCTGGAGAAAGCAAACATCAGACAACCAATTCTTTAGGTCAAGTCCTCCACGAAAGTAGCAATAAGTTCATACTTTCAATGCTAACCTGTCCAGTGATTTCCTTTTCCTTAGTTATAAGTGTGGGTTTTTTAAAAACACCTGATGGGGTGGTGCTTTTCTAGAAACTTTTTAGAATCTAACAACTATTATTTTCCTAAATAAAAAATTCATAGTTGGGTGGGTTGTGACAAAGGTGTGAAAATTGTGAATGGAGCTACGCCAGGTAATATCAAGCAAGATCACTTCCAATAAATTCAGTCTTGCTCCTAAAACTTGATGAAACCTTTGTGGTGTCCTTGGAGAGATGTCAAACACTCATAAATCAGCATGCAATTTAAACTGTATGTAATATATTTTCTAAGGAATGACAGCCATCTGTCTGGAATGGAAAATGAGCCCAGAAAAGTCTAAACATTGCTGTTTCATTTCATAACTGGCTCGCTCTTCTGCTTATTTGGAAAGCGGTGATTCTCATAAGAATCATAGATGAAGACTATACAAAGTGGGTTATTGAGTTTCCATGAGTTGATGTTAATTATTTTCTTGCTTTGTGGGGATTGTATCACCTATAAAATCATCTTAATGCCCTCAGTTTGATTCTTTGATTACTGTGGCTACTGGCCTGATGTTCAACTCTTTGATCAGTTCTAATATTATAAAATATTCTACAAAAATATTTGCAAGTCAAATATAACAGAATTTTAAGACATTTTTGTGTTCTCTTTAGAGATCTATTTTCTTTCCCTCCCTAGAGGTAATGACTGTTATAAAAGTGATATGTGTCTTTGCAGTAAATGTTTTCATAGTGTATTCCATTTGTATATCTCCATAAAGAATATTTATTGTTGTTTTGTCTATCATTACAACTATATTAAATTGATCATGCTCTGTATATCATTCTGGATGTTGCCATTATTCCAACACAAGGTATTTGTTATTTATTTATAAGTTGATTTGCTCTATATTTTTATGCTATGAATACATCATAATACAAGATTATTTTCCCATTGATAAAGATTTAAATTGATTAAATGGCTGTGATTGCAAAGAATTCTGGAATTACAACAGAGCCTAGTTCTGTCACGCAAATTAGCACTGTACATTATATCCTGAGATAACAGAAAATTGACTTCGTACGGTAAAAATGTTCTCCAAAGTACATACAACATTTTCCTGTGAGTTTCCCTTTCTCAATAATTTGACTATTTTTGAATAAGTCTTTAATTTTTCCTCATAAACTTTAAAATTGGATTTCTATGTTCCACAGAAATTCCTGTTAGAACTTTGATTAAAATGGTGAAATGTCTTTGAAATTTTGGGGTAAATGGTAAAAAATAATCTTTGTAAATGTTGAAACTTTCAATACAAACATGCGTGCCTCAGTTATTTATTTTTCTTCTATGGTCTCACAATTGTGTAGTTATTTCTTCTATGCTCTCCAGTGTCATTTTGAAAATTTCTCTCTAAGATTGTTGCATATATATGTGTATATCATTCAAATGAATATAGTATTTTTAAATAAATAACATTCACCTGAAAATTGTGATTGAGGTCTGTTTATTAAATGTTGTCCACATATATATGGGACCATTTCTCAGTTATGTTGGTTTCACTGTGATTCACCTCACTTTTTTTTATATAAATAATTCTGATCTTTTATATAAAAGTAATAAAATTATATATATGTAATACATGATATATAAGTCATAATATAGTGCAATACACTAAAACATCTCATAACATCACATCATATTACATATCATATATTATGTTACATATATGTTGCACATCTTATATTATATTACATATCATACCATCATATTATATATTATATATGAACCCTGGTGGCCCTGAAAGAATTAGACTGGTAACCACTAGGTTGGCAGCTCAAAATCTAGCTCCCCTGAATGAGATATACAAAACTATATGCTCCCATACACACAGTTAATATATACAAGCGTGTACCAAAAATATAAACCAAAAAACAGGAAAAAGCTCTGCTGGGCAGAACTTTCATAGTATGTATTTTCCCCACTCGGCAAGCATCTAGCAACTTGCTCAGAGTTAGTGCGCCTAGCAGCAATACCTTGCAAGGTATCTCTAGTCACAGTGAATGTTTCATCAAAGCAGTTTCGCAGGAATGTCGTATTTTTGTGTGATGACTGATTTTTTTTAAATCAATTTATTGGCGCTCATACAATTCATCACAATACATAGATCAATTGTGTAAAGCACATCTATACATTTGTTGCCCTCATTATTCCCAACATTCGCTTTCCTCTTGGGTTCCCGGAATCAGCTCATTTTTCTTTTTTCCCCTCCCCCTCCCTTCCACACCCCCTCCCCCCTGAACCCTTGATAATTTATAAATCATTGTTATTTCCTATATTACACTATCCGGCTTCTCCCCTCACCCACCCCTCTGCTGCCCATCCCCCAGAGAGGAAGCCATATGCAGATCCCTGTGCTCAATTCCCCCTTTCTACACCCCCCTTCCTTCCTGGTATCCAAGACAAGAATAGATAGATGCAGAGATGTATACATACACACAAAAGGATTTAAAATAGGCTATGTAGGAAAATAGAGTTATCTTTTGTTGCCCTTTCATTCAGCCTGTTAAACCAACCAGTACCTTCCTAGTCTTACAATAAAACATTAAGATTTTTTAAGAATGGAGTGGGGAAGGGAAAACATTTAGTGATTTCTGCTATCAGTCTTGTATTGTTTGGGGACAGACATAATATTGATGGTTGTCAATCCATTCCTAACTGTTCCTTTCTTTTGTCTCATTATGACTATAATAATTTCCCCAGGACAACTTCTGATGTAAGTGTCACAGGAAACCTAGACTGCAGGCCAGGAACAAGTCTATCCCTGTGAATGACCCATAATCTCAAGTCTGCTATCTCTTAACCTGATGGAGCTTGCTCCCCGTAGTGTACCGTAGTAAGAGAGATTTCTACTCATATAGGAAAAGTGATGATACTCTCCACCCCCTATAAGCAGGAAGTAACTACAAAAGAGAGACCTCCGTCCCTGATTCTATAAAAAATTGTATATGGAATCTTTCAGGATGGTAAATTAGATAAGGTGAGGAAGCTGTGACAGAGATTTGGACAGATCATACACAGACCAATGGCAACAGCTCACCCTGCTCTAGGGATTACATTTCCCAGAACCTCTTGCTACCCAACAGAGATGCCCAAGAACCTCATGAATCCAGGATCTATTAAAACAAATTCTATGTGCATGCTGGAGGCAAGAAAACTAGTCTGGCATTGCTGGCTGGGTAAAGTTTATTTCTTCCTGGGAGCTTCTGAATAAAATTCCCTTGCCATGAAAAAAGAAAGAAGGGCAACAGAAAAATTTAAAAAAGAGATGACAGGAAATTGAGAATGAGGTATAACATTAGGTCATATTATCAGGGAAATCCTTGCCCAAAATATAAGTGTATATCATTACCTGGATATTGATATGATTGGAAATAAATCAAATCATTATTTTAACTTTATTGATTTTTTTTGCTTTGCCTTGTTTGTCTTTTTTTTTAAAGAAGGAATTAACTGTTGCTTCTACCCTTCTATTCACCAACTGGAATTTATAAGTCTTTATCAAGAATGCTTTTTGGTGGATCCCAAATTTTAGGGTTTGTCCCTTTTGCTGTGAGACTGATACACTTTTTGTTTACTTTTTCAGTTTTTCATTCACAAAATGTTCAAAAACATTCTTAACAAATGTTCAAGAATAAGAGTAGGTCTTTAGCAAGTTCATCTCTTTTGTACATTCTTTTCCCAGAATCATGGACCCCTAAAACTCTAAATCTTGTAGAAAGTGGCTTATTCTGCTAGTTTGACAACGGAATACCAAAAACATATCTTACCTTTTCAAATACATGGAAGAAAAAGTAAACAGATAATGTGTTTTTCTGTAGCATGTGGGAAGTCTTGTTTTCTATACCAAGGAACGTCTTGGCCTGACCGGTCAGGGATGGGTCTACTGCTTGTCAAGTTTTCCTTCGGGTTATGTGAGTGGAGGAAGTACCTCTAGGCTCAGCCTCTTTTCTTCTCCCCTAAATTCCAAAAACAAAAGTCAGCAAAGCTTTACTTTGAGATTGGAGCTATTCCATGCAGTTTATTTGTTAGTGTGTCTTGGCTATAATTCCCACCACAGTTGGGAGGTAACCTACTCAGATAGGGATTCATCCATTTTTTATTTGTATTAATCCCTGGTGTCTATGCTCAACTATCCCCGTGACTCTGGAGTTTGCGTGTCTCCAGGGCTTTGCCAGTTCTTGCAGGCACAACAGTCTTCTCTAAAAGAGCTGTGTCATGTTTGTCTATTGTGAGTCAATCCATTTTACAGTTTTCAATACCACGTTAAATCTAACATTTACGGAAGTTATCTCTATTTGTAGCACAAGTGTGAATGGTTGACCTTCGATCATCTTATTGCTGATTAGTAGACCTTTTTGAGGTCCCATCTAAAACTGGAAGCCATTCCAGGAAATGTTGCGCAAATGCTTTGTGAAAATCAATTGCTGACTTCTTTTTATTCTTGCAAAAGGCTCCTCTTTAGAGTTAAGTATTCACTCATAATATACTTTATTTCTGACATTTATTTTTGACATTTAACAGCATTAGGCACTTGACTTTTTGGAATACACACAATTGACTCAAAAGCACCCAACATCAAGAATAACATATTAAAAAGACTAGAGTTTTAACTTTTGTTTTATGAATAAATGAGAAGTTGACTAGGGGACATTAGTAGAACAGCCAAACCTTGCTCATTTCTTATAAACAATCAAGTGAATTTCAGAGTACTTTGACTCATTTACGTATATTTTTGCCTATAGTGCACCATGTTAAATAACATGGAAAAAAATAGTGAACTATCATAGTTAAGGTTTAGTGTCTACTGCCTGGGCCAGAATTCTTATGGTTTGGGTATTAAGACATGGTAATCCCCATGATGAGACGCAATGTAATGAACTCTATGATCAGATCTGCTATGAGCAGTCAATCAATAATTGATATGATGTCTCATTAGAAGTATGGTCTGCTTCCAATGTAGATGCTCTGTTGTGGGAAAGCTTGCATGCCTTGGAGTGGGTCTAGATCTTGCATCTGGCTCCTCAACTGACTTGCAGTTCTTTGGACTTGAGGCAGTATGCTGTATTACCTGCTGATCCTGAAAGCTCTCCGCAACCAGCCTACTTATCTGCTAACCTTTAATTAATTTTCATCTACAGTCAGCCCCCTGCTATTTGATCCACTGTGATAGATAGGTTTATTGTGACACCTGGCCAATAGGAACATGTGGGATTGCTCAGGTTGCAGTTTGATTGGAAGGCAAAGAGATAAATGGCTCTACAAGGCCTGCCCCTCCATCTCTCTTGCTCTCTGGTGATCAGAGCGTGCTGGAACATGCTGGGGCAGACAGGCTGCTCCTGTAGCTAGTTCTCTGCCTCACCCTGTGAGCTGCACTACCTGTGGGTCTGAGCAATATGTGGATCATGTTGCTAGAGCTTGAGTCTCCTTTGAGACTTGCTTTGCCATGCTGCTGGTGTGTACATCACTTGAGCTTGAGGCTGATGGATTCTGTCTTCTTGCATTGCCGGCATTAGTTTGCTATCCCATCCTGGCCTGCTTCGCTAAGCTCCTGAGCTACTGATATTGGTGACTCGCCCTGCTGCTTGCTGCCTGTGAGCAGGCAATGCTTGCTTTGCCCGAGGGAGGACTCTGCTGTCTTGATCCCGCAGCCCACGTGAGTTGAAGGACTTCCAGTATATTAACTAATCCATGGATGTGAGTTGAACTGAAACCTCAGTACTACCGTGTGGACTGAATTAGCTGTTATATTCTTGCTTATAAACATATCCATATATATAATCATAAGTATCTTGGTTTCATTTCTCTATAGAACCATGCCTAACACATCCACTGATCTTATGTTCACCAATCCCTGCAGCTATGTGAATCCTGAGAAGATTCTAGCGTGTTATCTAACCCAGGAACTTGAATTCCTAAGTCTTTACAACTGTGTAGACAGTTTCCTTGGTAGAAAGCTCTGCATATATCCATAAACAAGATTCTTTGGTCTTGTGTTTCTAGTGAACTCAGTTTAAGACCTATCCACAGTGCACAACAGGAAGAAATGCGCAAAGTCGTGTTGTAGTTTACATAAAATTTAACATGTGAGTTATTTAAATAAATTATGGTAACTGAGTATTTATTACAACACATTACACTGTTTTAAGTTTTTAATATTTGATATGGTCATTTTTCAAATTTCTTAAATTAGTGTTCAAGTGTCTTCTTATAGTTATTTTTTTCTGTATTGCTGATGCATTCTCTTTCATGGTGTATCATCTGAGTTTGAACTTTAAGAGAAACTGTTTAAATTAGTATAGTGGTAGCATCCTCATCCAACTTCAGCATTTCAGTAGAGTGAAGAACAAATAATATAAGACAATGCACGGGACATGGAAGTGTTTTGTCTTGTTAAACATGGAGTCGTTATGAGTCAGAACTGACTAGATGACATCTAACAACAAAAACAACAATGTGACTAATTCCATGAACCCTTGACTCCACTTCAGATGCTCTCTTCATCACTGAATGAAATCTGACCTATTCACTGGTTTCTTCATATATATATGTGAATACATATACTAATATATATTGTTGTATACTATCAAGTTGATTCTGCATCATAGCAACCCCATAGGACAGAGTAAAACTGCCTCCATGAGATTTCCTAAGCTGTAATCTTTAAAGAAACATACCACCAGGTAATTTCTATCATAGAGGTTGGTGAATTGGAAATTTAGGTGTTTTCATTTATATCCAACTGAGTTAGTTAGTTTATTGTGCCAACCTGGCTGATAAACACATGAAGGGTTAATTGAAGGGCTGAGGGATAAATAGCTTGGTAAGCCTCGCCTTTCGAGCTCTCGGGTCTCTTGCTTTCTGATGGTCTGACCAGGGTGCAGTTGCTTTAGCCGGGTTCCCTGCTTCAGCTGGCAAATCTCACTTCCTGCAAGACATCCCCTAGGAGAAGCTGCATGAACCTACCCTGATGCAGCCCTTGGTGCTGGAGCAGCTGTGTGGAGACTCCTGCCAGCGCTGAGATGCTTACACATTCACTCATTCGGCTTTTCTCCTGCAGTTGGCATCATAGTGTGTGTTTTGTGAGATGGGGGAGGACTTTGTGGATTGGTGTTGGACATATGGGTTAAGGGGTTAATGCTGGACTTGTGGGCTTGGGCAGCACTGGGTTGGGATGTTTTCTTGATGTGCACTTAGCCTTTATATAAAACTCTCTTTCACACATGAGTTTCTGTGGGTTTGTTCCTCTAAAGTACCCAGACTAACACACCAACTCTTACTCATTACTCTAACACGGTTCTTTACTGTGATTAAAAACTGGACAATATTATTATTTGCAGAACCTATCTCTTTTTCTTTCCTGAAATTTCAAGAATCTACACAGAATATGCAAACCCTTTGTTTGAATGGTTTTCAATAAATTAGAACTCTACTTTAAAAGGGAATAAAATAATAAGAAACAAAAAGAATTGGAGATTGTCAAATGTTATGGAGCTATATATTGGACTTCTTGTGTTAATGATACAGTGAAAAGCATTACAGATAATTTATCAGGTAATATATTTCTATAAATATAATAAAGATAATTGAAAGTTCTTACTAACAACTTAGAAACTCTGGGACATTTTTTAATTTGTCCCAGGCAAACTTTGTGTTTCTATACAGAAAACTTTGTATAAATTAAAACCTTAGATTGTGAGATGGGCCATGGGCAGTGTTTATTTGGAAGCAATAAGAGTTATAAACATGAAACATTTTTACTTATTATTTTATATGAAACATGGTGTGGTTGGCTGGAGTGTGAAACACATTTACAAATGTTGTCACACTTTAAATAAAAAAAAACTGCCTTTGCCATCACTAGGAAGTTATGTGTTTTTATTAATCCCAGGAAGTAACACTACTCTTCTGCCTGTGAACAAGAAGACTGCTTTCTGAACTGCCTGTCTTGAGTTTGTCGGCCATATGAGTCAAGAAAAACCTCCAGTCAGACATCTAACTCACAGAATTTGGATTTTCCAGACTCAAACAACCTTGTGAGTGAGTTACTTCCAGAGGATAAACCTCTTCACTTCATTGGTTTGCCTTAAGTAGATAACCAACCCTAAGATATTTTATACCAATAGTAGTTCTAGGAAAAACAAAATTATAAGAATGTGTTTTCAAATTTTTGGTTCGACTTAAAGGTGTTGATGAGTCTGTCTCTTTTAGTAAATATGGCATTGACAATTCATAGTATATGGTGGCAACATTAATATGCAATATATCATCAGCAATAAATCAAGTATTTGTGAGAAACAATACTCTGGGTGATTACATATATGATAGTTTCTTATAATTTTGTCAAAAATAAAGTGTAGGGACACTGATTAGGATTCCTACTAATGCAAGACAAAATGGTCAAAGAAAGATATGAGAAACATTTTTTAAAGTAAAACGATGCTAGAACAGTGTTTAGGAAAGTAGAAATATATGAAAATTTCCAGAGGAATGAAAAGTGTCAACACAGAGGACAATGTGAGATAGGCAATTATTACTCAGTTCACGTTTATCTCACTTTTGAAGTAGAATTGATACAGCATCATCTGCAATCAGCGCAGGCATGATGACAGCACAGCACAAGTAAGCCTAATCTGGGAGAGGGGTGGTGAAACCCAATAGCAGAGCAAATGGACCCTCAAGCTCTCTAAGGACTTGGATGGAAGGACAAAAGGAGACTCAAAGTTTGATCAGGAAAACGGCAGTACAATCATGATGGTGGATGAGCATCAGATCAGTCTGGGACTGAACTTTCAGCAAAGTAATAAAAGGAATTTATTTCAAAGGAATAAAAGCAGAGAAATGCAGTAAAAAGAATGAGTTAAAATAAGTCCTGAAATGTATGGTTAACTAGGCAGTGGACCAAGTGTTTTCAGACTAGAATATGTATTTTAGTTCAGTTAGTGACTTATCTTGTGCTTTTTTATAACAAAATAAAGTGCTTTAAGAAATAGATAGATAAACAACAAGATCATTTCCTTTGCCTTTGTTTCAATGTTTTTCAAGGACATGAAGCCACAATATTTTTCATATCTAAAGGAACCAGACCCTACCACAATGTCCTGGCAGCGTTGTGTGGTGAGCACTGGGCTTACAGCAGGAAGACCATTCAAATCCACCAGTCATTCCACAAGAGAAACAAGAGACAATCTGCTGTGAAAGATTGATAGCCTCAGAAACTCCATATGGGGTTGTAATGGGGCTGAATAAACCCAATTGCCCTGGGTCATGCGTTGGAATAGGCTCAGTAGCTGTACTTTTAGTGAATACTAAATAAGAATGTGTTATCAAATAGGCAAAAACAAGTGGAGAAGAGCAACAGATAGTGATATTTGTGTTCATTATCTGTGCTTGAAAATGAACAGTCAGAGGGTTACAAGTATGACTGGCCCTCTGTGAAATGTCAAGTGATATGCTACTCACCAACTCTAAGTTCTTATGTAGAGAAATATGTAAGTACTGTACCCCTAACAGAATGATTGACAGTTCGAACTCACTGAGATACAGCTTAGGGGAGAAGCTTGAAGATCTTCTCCTGAATGGGTGGGTGATCTACCTTGTGGACCAATGGGGCATATTTTTGCACTTCATCCTGGGGTTGAGATGAGACAGGATCAAAGCAACAAAAACTGACAGCAACTCCCAAATAGGAACCCTATTTATTCCTTAAGATTCCACAAATGAAATGTGCTCCTCTAGCTTTAGATTTTCTTTTCCATGAGAGCTTTTCTTTTAAATTTTGAGTAGCATTAAGCCACCTAAAGCATCAAGACTTCTCAAAGGCAAAGAGGCAGGGTAACATGGCCACCGGATAGTAAGCAGGAGAAGATTTCTTCAACACATACCAAAGAGGCTCCACCAGGATGAAAGGCCTACACTCCTTGAAAGTGAGAAAAACAACATGAAAGTCAAGTCCACCAAAGTTCCTTAAAGTGGAAGATCAGCAACACCTGCTAAGGAACTCCCTTTAAACATTGACCAAAAGCATTCGCTGCTTCTGTGAACTCCCCCTCTTCTGCACAAGTCAATCCTCCCCAGGTTTTCAGCCAACTCAGCCAGCCAATCCTCTCACCTCACTAACCTCTACATGAGTAGTAGACAGCATAGGCTTGGTGCAGACATTCTTAGTACCCTAGAAGTGCTTTGGGCCATTTTTAATCCTTTCTTTCTTGGTAAAGTGGAGAGGTAGTGAAGGAGAAGAAGGCCATCAGGAGATAGATTGATACTATGGCTGCAAGGATAGGCGCAGGCATAGGAACAAATACAGGAATGATGCGAGGCCGTGCAACATTTCATTCCGTGGTGCATGGGGTTGCTAAGGGTCAGAACTGATTGGATGGCATGTAACAACAACACAAATGAGATCTTGTCATTTATAGGGTGACATCAACAATATCATCAATGAAGAAAGAGTTTATTAAAGAAACAAGAAAAAATTATAAGACCAAAACGGACGCCAACGAAGACTTGCAAACATTGTTTTGGATGTACAGCAACTAAAATAAATGGAATAAATGACAAAGAAGTTGAACAGGAAATTTCATAAAGCAACTCAAGAGAACATATCATGAAATGTGCAAAGACCTCGAGTTAGAAAGTCAGAAAGGGAGAACATGGTCATTATATCTTACCCTAAATGAACTGAAGAAAAAACTCAAGACTTGAGCTTCAATGTCAAAGGAATATATGAGTATGAGACGGAATAACAGAGAAACCATCAAATTAAGATGGAAGGAAGACACAGAATTACTGTACCAAAAAGAATTGATCGACATTCAGTCATTTCAAGAAAAAAACATATGATCAAGACAAGTCTCTGCTACTCAATTAAATTCAGTTTCATGAACTGATGAACTAGCAATTAAAACATTTCAACAAACTGTAGCAGCTCAGTAAGCACTTAATAGCCTGTATCAAGTAATTGAGAAGAGAGCTACTTGGATAATCAACTGGATGAGATTCCTATTTGTGCCCATTTGAAAGAAAGGTGACCCAAGATAATGCAGAAAGTATGGAATAATATTTTTAATGTCACATGACAGTAAAATTTGACTGTAGATGATTTTAAAATGACTGCATCAATCCATGAGTGCAGTTACCAGAAATACAAGTTGGATTCAGAAGACCTAGAAAAAGAGTTTCATTGTTAATGTCCAGTGTCTCTTGACTAAAAGCTAAGAATACCAGAACCACACCAATAGGGTTTATTGATTATACAAAGGCACTTGGTTATGTGTATCCTACCCAACTGTGGGTTAACTTTTCAAAGAATGTAAATTCCATTGTGTTCATGCAGAACCTAGGTATTGATTAAAAGGCAGTAATTTGAGTGAACAAGGTAATGCATGATTTAATATCATGGAAAGTGTGTGTTAGGCTTCTATACTTTCATCATACTTATTAAATTTCTATCCTTAGTAGACTGAGACACTAGACTACGGGAAGAAAAGCATGGAATCACATTTGGAGAAACACTTATCAACACCTTTGGCGTATCTATGCCACAATCTTGCCTGTTGAAAGCAATGAGGACTTCAACTGTTTTCTGATAAAATTCATGAGCACAGCAGTCAGTCTGGCTGGAAAGTCAATGTAAAAAAATCCTCCAAACTGGACCAATAGACAGCATCAAGGATAAATGGAGAAAATATTACAGTTGTTGAAGATTTTACTTTACAATGCTTACGAAATTGGCAGTCAAAGAATCAAAATATGTATTGAATTAAGTGTTCTAGAGCACTTTAATCATTCAGGTGTGCCTGGACTGTACTGTAGTATTTTAATTATCCTATATGCTTGTGAAAGTTGAACATTTAAAAAGGAAAGCTGCAGAATAGTTGTTACATTTGAACTATATTTTTGGTAAAGATTATGGAAAGTAGTGTGGACTGCCAGAAGAACAAACCAATCTGTCTTAGAAGAATTACAATCAGAAAGCTTCTTAGAAACATTGAGAGTTCATCTCATCTACTTGGGAATGTTATTATGAGACTGGTCTCTGGAAAGGGATGTGTTAGTGTAGGTAGACTAGAGAAACAAATCCACAGAAACTGATATGTATATGAGAGAGTTTTATATAAAGGGTAAGTGTACATTGAGAAAGCATCCCAACCTAGTGCTGCCCAAGCCTGTATATCTGACACCAATCCACAAAGTCCTCCTAAATCTCACAAAACACACAGAATGACGCTGATTGCAGGAGGAAAGCGGAATCAGTGAATGCGTAAGCATCTCTGCTGACTGGGGTCTCCACGCAGCTGCTCCAGCACCCAGGGCTGCATCGGGGCAGGTACACGTGGCTTCTTCTCAGGGATGTCTCGCAGGAAGTGAACCTTGCCAGCTAAAGCAGGGAACTGGCTAAGGCAGCTGTACCCTGGTCCAACCATCAGAGAGCAAGGGACCCAAAAACTACAAAGGCGAGGCTCACCGAGCCATTTATCTCTCTGCCCTTCAATTAATCCCATGGGTTTATTGGCCAGGCTGGCACAATAAACCTTAACTATGTCAGGGACATTGTGCTTAGTAAAACAAAGGTTGAACAAAAAGGTGAATACCTTCAATGAGATGGATTGACACAATGGATTCACACATGAGAATCATTCACATATGTAAACATGGCACAGGACCCGGCAGTGTGTCCTTCTGAGGTGTGTTGGGTCTGTGGGAGTCGGACCTGACTGGACAGCACAGAACAACAATGGTCATTCATACGTTTCTAACTCCATCATCTCTCTTGTGAAATGGTGGTAATAGAATTATCAAATAATCATAGAGCCGTTGCACAGGTTAGAATGTGATAATATATAGATAATATACAATGACATATAACTAATATACAATAGTGTCTCATCTATGGTAAATACTCTATAAATGTTCTATATTTCCTTATTTTATCACTATTCTTTACTGTTACAAAAGTAGAATAAAATGAACATTCATTTGGTGCTCTGATTTATTTGCTTAAAAATGTGCAATGCCATCATAAACTGATAAGCTATCATTTTGCAGTGCTGCGGCGGCCTTGCGGAGGGAAGACGCTTTATGAGACGGACTGACACGCTGGCTGCATCTGTGGGCTCAGGCACAGGGACTGTCGTGAGGGTGACACAGGACACGTGGCGTTTCATTCTCGTACGCGTAGTCGTATGAGTCAATGGCAGCTAACAACAAACAGCAACATCTATGATGGAGTACTACCCCCCCTTAAGAAAACAAACAAACAAAATGGAAAAAAGCTTTCCTGAGTGCCTTTTGTAGTACGCATTCTTCCCATTAGGTGAGCATCCAGCAACTCACTCTTAGTTAGTGCACTCAGGGGTGTTGCCTGGGAAGGTTCTCTTTGGTCACAGTGAGTTTGTTCGTAAAAGCGGTTCCACTCGAACCTCATTTTTTGTGATGGCCAATTTAATTGAATGTGTGGCTTGAAATTTGGTTTCCTGGCCAGGAAAAAAAAATCATAGAAACTGTTGTGATGTTGAACACAACTTACAATGACAGTGCTGTGGGAAAAACTCAAGTGTATGAGAGGTCTTCTCATTTGAAAAAATGTGAAATGTTGATTGATGACAAACCTAGTTCTGGACGTCCAAGTCAACTCCCCCACTGGATGAAAATGTCGACTCATAATGCATTTGGAGTACATGCCATCAAGTCAGATTGTTAGTCAAGCTTTCTATTTATAGGCCCTGAAAAAAATAGCGTAACATTGTGTAAGAACAACAAAAAAGGCCTGATTTGTGGCAGACAGGGGACTGGTGTGGCTACCACAATACACCTGTTCACACAGCCAACTCATTGTGCCAGTTTGTGGCAAAAAACAGCATGCCTCTTGTGCCCCATGCACCTTACTCACCTGACCTCACTCCATGCATTTCTCTTGTTTCCTTGAATGAAGAGGGACATGAAAGGACAGCTATTTGATGATATAAAAGAGGTGAAGAAAAAACAAGAGAAGTGCTGTCGGCCATCCAAAGAGATGAGTTTGAAAAATGTTTCTAAGATTGGAATTGCAGATTTGGCAAATGTGTTTAGTGTAATGTAGAGTACTTTGAAGGTGATAAGTTTTGTAAAAAAAAAATTCAAATACATAGCTTTGAAAAAAATGTTTCCCCATTTTGGGGGAGTATGCCTTCATATATAAATATCAGATAATAATACATTCTCTTTGTGTGATAGTTAAAGTCTATGTCAACTAGAAACTTCTGGGTGAAGGTAGAGATGGAGTCCAACCTGCCAGTCTGCCTGATGATACCTCCTTGGGAGTGTGGCCTTGAATGTAATGGAGAGATCCTAGGCAGAGCCAAGACCTCTTTGGCCCTTCACCTTCTTCCGAGCTGGATACTACATCTCGTTCTTGAGCCCCTGTTGAGTCATCTGCAAATGCCAGAAGCTGTCAGCATACTGCCGACCACTGATTCATTTGGCTGACTTGATATTCATTCCCCTTTGCATCCACTAGGCGGTGCTCCCCATCCCTGTCCCCTTGCTTCTTCATCCTGCGTCTTCCTCCTACTTCCTGTCTATGCACTGCCACAGCTACGCCAGGCAATGGAGGCCTGGAGGCTGGACCGGATTAGCCACTTCTACAACTATAACCCATTTATTATTATTATTAATTGGCAGCTAATACATATATAATATCATTCCACAGTTCAATCACATCAAGCATAACTGTACAATTGCTCCCACAATCAGTTTCCAAATATTCTTTTTCTTCTTGTACTCCTTAACATCATCTCCGTTTTGCCCCTTCCCCACTGTACCTCCTACCCCCACCTATCCTGAACCACTTGTTCTACTTTCTGTCCCTATAGGTTCATCAATCCTGTGTTTTGCATACTGAAAAACAGAAAAACATAGAACACAACTTCAAGAGGGTGATCACTGATGACATAACATCTCTGAGATATACCCTAATATGAATGGAACAAAAACAAAACAAAAATAGGGAAAATTTTGATAACCAGATCAGACCCAGCATGTCTCAAAGGGGGGAATCAACTGACAAAGTTTTAACTGTTCAAGTCAGATTTATGCTTTTGATCATTTGTATTCATCTCTCCAATACCCTCTGTTTAATAATCCGTTCCTCCCATCCCGCGACTGTAGATAAAGGGAGTTCACCCGAGGCTTGTTGCCTATGTAGTTCCGACAAATGAATCTTGGGCCCTCACTGTCATCTACATCCATCTGCAAACCAGATTCTCACAATTCGGCCTGTGATACTCATCCCTCCATTGACTCTGGATTATATGATTTACATTCCTTTGGTAACTGACGATTGTGCTCTTCCATGTGGACTTAGTTGACATCTCACAGAGATGGCTCCTTGTTTGGAGACAAGCTTTTAAGACTCCAGTTGCTATTTTTCTGATAGCTGGACGCCATCTAATTTCTTCACCACATTTTTCCTCTAGCACCCATATGTTCTGTGTTCCCATTCTGAGGGTGAGTATCGAGTAGGGCCATGATGTAAGAACTAATTGTTCTTAAGTTGGAGCTAGGAATTAGTGTGAGCCCCAAACCCAATTTTCTTTCCATTTACTATTACTTTGGAATTGATACATATGTCATATCATTCCATAATTCAATCATGTCAAGCAGAATTGTACAATTGCTTCCAAAATCAATTTCTAAACATACATTTTTCTTCCTGGACTCCTTGACAATGTCCCCCCACCACTTCTGTACACCCTCTTTCTGAAAAGTTTATTCTATTTTCTGTCCCTATAGGTTCATCAATTCTGGGTTTAATTTACAGAAACAAATATACACAATTTCAAGAGGGAGACCTCCAATGATGTAACACCTCTGAGATATGTCCTAATATAAACAAACAAAACCAAAATAAAACAGTATGTCTGTCACAGAATTGGTGGAATAATACATATATTAATACAGCCTATATGACATTGATGTAGCAAAATCTTGTTTGACTGCCTGCATTATTTTATTTTATTTTCTTAGCATTTTATTGGAAACTCAGACAGACATTATTAGAATCCATAGTTCCACTAGATCAGATGTAGCTGTACAATTGTTGCCATCATCATCATTTGCAGTCCAATTTCATTTTTGGAACTCTATGATATCAGCTCCCATTTATCTCTTCCCTCCCCCACTCCACTACACCCCTGAACCCTTAATATATCATTATTATTATTTGGATTCTTGTTTTTTATTTGGATAATTTTTATCATAACTTACATCATCCAAAGAATATTCACCTAAAAAGTTCGTTCTCCTTGAGTGGGGTTATACAGTCCTTGTTGCTATTCGGTCTCTCTCCAACCTCCCCTTTCTGAACCCTCAGGGATTCATTACTTCCATTACTGTTTCTGATGAGTTGATCTATTGTGGATTTTGTGCATCGAAAGATCTTATTAGTACCAATATGCATTGCATACACTGGTCTAGCAAAATTAGTGAGGTAAAGCTAAGGCCATAATAGTGGGAGGAGGAAATATTAAAAAGCTAGAGGCTAGTTATGTGTTTCAAAATCACTCAATTGCATGTTGGATGTATCGTCCCTTCCATATAGCCCTTCTGTGAGGAACTGTCCAAATATCATACAGGTGGGCTGTGGGTCTCCACTTTGCCTATGCTCCTTCATGTCATTTTGATTACTTGATTTGAACTTCTGATGCCTATTCCCGCCAACACCTCATGATCACACAGGCTTTTGAGCTTCTTCCATGTTTAACTGTAAGCCTTTAAGACCCCAGAGATGCTATATCGTTGAATAGTCGGCCACCATCAGCTTTCTTCTGCACATTTGCTTATGCACCCATTTCATCTTCAGTGATCATGTTGGGATGGTAAGTATCACACAGCGCCATATTATTATAACAAACCATTCATGTACTGAGATAGGATTTAAGTAGAGGTGCCAAGCCCATCTGCTTCCTAGTTGTATTAACATATATATACACATACATAGACAAATATACCTATCTTTATTCTTTACATATATACATACCTTTAATTATACTTATATATAATACCTATAATTATACTTATGTATAATTTTTTGCTTCCTTGTTGTTTCCTCTATTTCTTTTTCCCTTCCTCCTATCCCACTATCATGTTCACCCTTCGTTTGTCTCTCAGTATATCCTTTTGGGTACATCTCAATTGGTCAAGCATCATCAGAGACCCTACCCCACCCCACCCCACCATCAATTTTAGATTCCTTACTATTCCCCAGTCCCTGATGTATTCTGCCTACATTTCTTGAGATAAGGCTCTTTCTACACACAAACACATACAGGTGTCCCTGGTTTGGATTCCTAGAGAATCGAACCTAACACAGTGGGCCCCACTCTACTCTGTTCCTCCTGTCCCAGTGCTTCTCAAGCTCATATAGGCATGCCTAGCTCGAGTGAAATCTACATCTGCAAAAGAAGTCATGGCTCGACTTTCCTTATACGTACATACTTAGAGAAGGTAGGAACAAGAGACAGTTGTACTTAACCCAAGCAGGAGGACTGCTTCTGTGGAAAAGGGAAAGGAGGGAAAACAAGACCAGCTGAGTCCCAGAAATAAGCTAATCCTTCTTACGGCAGAGACTAAAGCACGGATGTTGGAATTTCAAGTCAGGACAGTGTTATCAGAAATCATGATTCACACATCTTAGTCTCCAGATAATTCATTTAGAAATCTCTTCCTTGTGGAGAAAAAGATGTGGTGACTAGATTGAACAAAGGTAGAATTGGTATGTGTTAAGGACAGATTTCTTTTCCCTCTATGTCTATAAAAACACAGTTCTAAAATAATTCATCAATGCTCAAAGTAACACAATTTAAGAATATATTATCACTTTATTGTTAATAATGAAGTTTTAAATTTTTATTTATATTGTGAATTCGGTGAAGAATCAATTAGCAGTTTTATATCCAACACTTTATACACATTTGGTTTCAAGTTATTCACTGAAATTTCCTCAATGGACCACCACTTATGTCACTCTCTCTCTATGCTTAATGTTGCCAAGGTATTTCTATACGGACAGGATACCTTTGATCATGGGGTATCAGATGGTGCTACTTGATATTAACAGGTTAACAATCTAAAACTAATGTAATTACATATATAAACTAAATTCACAATATATATACTAATCTAAAATTTATAAGGAAACAAGTTGAATAAATGCAAGGAGTAATCATTTTAAAATCAGCTTATGGTATATACATTCTTATCTGAGGCAATTACACAACTATTTGGCTATACGCTTGTATATTACATCACCTGTGGAATTTGTGTTGAGAGACAATTATTTATAGAAATAGACCTGAGAACTTCAGTATATAACAAGAAAAGGAATATTGGAAAGCACGTTTTTAGTTCTTTTAGACCCACATGATTTCAGCTGAAACAAAGTCATTTTGCAAAAGAACTCCAGAATTTAAGAAAGAGATAAAGACTAGGTTTATGCTCTAAGGCCCTGATCAGTTTCACAGCATGTAATAAGTAGCCCTGGTGCATTTTTATAATATCTCTTTCTCCAATTCCCAGCAGCACAGGATGAATAAAAAAGGCTTCAAGCTATAAAACAAGATGGATAATTGCACAAAGGCTCTCCCCCCTATTTCAAGTCACAGCATAAACTGCTGATCAACCACTATACTAGTCACCATTGAACTAAGATATGGTCTTAGAATACTACTTTTTGCAGGAAGTAATTACCAGTTGATAGAATCATCCAACTGAGCTAAATCCTAAGATTCCATCCGTAAGAAAATTAGTCTTCATAGGAGCCAGGTTTCTGATCTACAACTCAGCTTTAATATTTTGATAGAGCACTTGGACAGATGCTTCAAAACTTCTTGGCTTTTAGTTGTTTCTTGATGGCAACTGGGTTGGTTACTGTTTCTTGGCTTTTAGCTACACCATTTGTAGAATAAAACACATAGGCTGGATTTTGCTAAGCTACAGACAGGTCGATCATACTGTAACTCTTAAAAAGAACATATTTTATCAGGCTAAAAGATTAAAATTCTGTACTAAGGACATTCTTTTATGAGGAAATTCATTTTTCATTGATTCACATGTTGGCCACAAAATCTTAGAATTCACTTAAGATTACATTCACAGGATTCCTTGCTACTAATTTATGGGGGACCTTGGACATACACCCGTTACATGTGTGGGTGACACAGTGGTGACATATCAGTTAGCCATAGGTTTATGCTACATTTTAGAGTAATGGACAAGAAGACTATGGTTCCCCAAATATTTGTGGCTGAGTATGTCTACTCCAATAAGGACTTTTGATGCTGGGGACATTGTCACAGGATGGGTTCAGGGACCCACTGGGCCCACTGTGACATGAACCTGAGCTAACACTAATTAACGACATGACCTCCAGGAGCTCCAAATATGACTGGTGGGCCTTCAAAACAGTCTGCGTCTTTTAGGACTAATGTCAATTCAGAGTCAGTGTCCAGTAACCCCTGAAAAGTCTCGTTATTTCATTTTTCCCAATGAGCAGTGACTCTTGTGGAAGACCACAAATCCTTTTGTGACAGCCCAAGAAAAGGACTAGAAGTATAAATCTTCGGTGGTATAGTAGGGTATTTCCTCAAAGGGACTTAGTCTCACCTTCATTCAAGGTCTTTGGGTCTTTAAACTAGGTCTAGTTTGGGAATTGATTTACGGGTAGTATCTCTCTATTCCAGCGACTCCAGTTTACACTGAAACTCACCTGATCTAGATTTTTCTTGATTTAGGAGGTCAAGTAATTATTTAGTAGGCTTTCCAACTATTTCAATTTTAGGGACACCCAGCATAAGTAATCAACACTGAAAGTTCACATGAATTAGGCTCTTCTGATTACTACTTTGACTCTGCTGCCCATAATGATAATAACACCCAGCTTTTCTCTGTTTGTGGGGTCCAGCCTCACAGTTGAACAGGGTCCTGAGGAGTTATGACACAATTATAGAAGAAAATAAAAAAGATAGAAAGTGGAACACATTGAACCTCTCTCTATTATCCAGAGAAGTGTTCGAGAGTTGTTTATTCAACAATAGGGCATTAGAGTAAAAAAGCCTCTTGGTAATCCATACAGAATAAAGTGGGCAATGTGTAAACTTGAATATCCAGAATCCACAAGGGAAAAACTCAGGAAATACTAAGCTTGGAAGATGCAAAAGGTGCTGACTGCTCCTTAAGCATAAGGGACAAAGGAGTTGGACACTATTAGAGATAGGCATCTTTGAACTGTATAGGTGAGGAGCAGACACCTGTAGGCGAAGCTTTACATTAGCATTTATGGAGAGTAGATGTGATTGGGGTTGGGGGGGTGATACAGCCTTCCTGGAATCTATGCATTTGAGCACTCTCCATAGTCTCCAGACTGTGGAGCTGTCCCGTTCGCTAGTGCTGGTGTGCCAAGCCCTGTGGTCATGAGTGCTAGCAGGCCACATACACTTTCCTCCGGGTCTTCCGTTTCCCACATCTGTTGACTGATGCAACATGGCTTCTATGTCCCTGGGTCCCAAACAGCCCATTGCAGACAAGTGTCTTAACATAGGGTTGTTCCTACTGTCAAGTCTGGCTGACATAAAATAACAATCATGGAAGTCCTCAGTGGCTCCCTTCACAAATTTGTTCTTACAGTTTGGGCAAAGTTTATATTCTCTGGGCACTTCCTTTGTGAATCTATGGGTTTATTCTGGTAAATCCACTCTAATATTAGCTTCCTTAAGCTTTTAAATGCCTTCTTTCATGGCAGACTAAGGCAGGCTTGTTAATTCAACTTCACTTAGTGTAGGCCATCTTGCAACACATGCTTCAGCAAGCCAAACAAATGAACGATTTGATCCTCTCCTAACATCTCCAGATAAAACATTAATTGGAGAATTTGTGCTTAGTGGATACATATTAATTGGGATGCAAAAGTTGGAAACAAAGATGTAGGAACAGTATTTGGAAAATATGGTCTTGCTGACAGGATAGAATGTTGCAAGACCATTGACTTGTTCATAGCAAATATCTTTTTTTAGCAACACAAATGGCAACTATGCACATGGGCTTCTCCGGATGGAATACACAGAAATAAAAGTGGCTACATCTGTGGTAAGAGAAAATGGGGAAGCTCACACCACGTCTGGGGCTGACTGAAACAGACCATCGATTGCCTACCTGTAAATTGAAATTGAAGTTCAAGACAATTAAAACAAGTCCACAAGAGCCAAAACATGACCTTGAGTCTATCCCACCAGAATTTCAAGAAAATCTCAAGAACAGATTTTCTTTCTTGAACACTAATAAAAGAAAATCTGATGAGCTCTGGAGGAGACCAAGAACATCATTTTAAAGAAAGCAAACAGTCATTAAAAAGACAAAGACTAGGCCAAAACATTCAACTATGAATCATAACAAACTATAAATAACCTTAAGAAAATTGGGAATTCCAGAAGGCTTCATTGTACTACTGCTAAACTTGTGGGCAGTTGTGGGAATAGAACAAGGGAATATTTCATGGTTTAAAAAGTATAAAACCCTCAGGAACAGCAGTAGGTGTAGCGATATCATGAGAGTAGGGGGATGGTGGGGCAATGGGTGGAGGGAAGAGGGGGAAAAAGGGGGAACCCATCACAAGGTTGGATATATATCCCATCCCCCGGAGCAGTGAATAACAGAAACGTGGGAAAAGGGAGACAGCAGACAGTGTAAAACATGAAATAACAATAATAAATAATTGATCGAGGAGTCACTAGGGTGGAAGGGTGGGGAAGGGAGGGGGAAAAGAGGAGCTGATACCAAGGGCTCAAGCAGAATGAAAATGTTTTGAAATGTTGATGGGAACATATGTACAAGTGTGCTTAATATAATTGAATGATGGGTTGTTATAAGATCTGTAAGAGCCCCTAAATTAAATGATTAATAAAAAAATATGTGTCAGGGTTGTATCCTCTGACCATTTTTATTCAATCTGTATTTTGAGCAAATTACCAGAGAGGCTGAGTTATTTAAAGTATAATATGGGCTCAGGATTGTAGGAAGGCTTATTAACAACCTGAAATATGCCAATACTCAGTCTTACTTGCTGAATTGAAGGGGACTTGAAGCACTTGCTGATGAAGATAAAAGATTAAAGTTTCAGTATGGATTATGATCCAATGTAAAGAAGACCAAAGTCCTCACAACTGGGCAAATTGGTAGAGTTATGATAAATGGAGAGGAAAAATGGAAGTTCTCAAGGAATTTGTCTTGACCCACAATCAGTGTTCATGGAAGACACAATCAAGCAATCAAAAGACATGTTAAATGTTTGGCACAAAACCTCTCTAGAGCAGTGGTTCTCAACCTTCCTAATGCTGCGACTCTTTAATCCAGTTCCTCATGTTATTTTCGTTGCTACTTCATAACTGTAATTTTGCTCCTGTTATGAATCATAATGTAAATATCTGATATGCAGACTGTATTAGGTGACCCCTGTGAAAGGGTCATTTGACCCCTAGAGGGGTCGTGATCCACAAGTTGAGAACCACTGCTCTAGAGTATTGAAAAATAAAGATGTTGCTTTGAGTATTGAAGTGTGTCTGACTGTGGTAGCTACATTATCTGTTGTCAATTTCAGTTTTATGAGTGAAGGGGTGGAGTTTATCTGTCAATCAGGTTGTAGTTTTATGACCTCATTTGGAGGCACTAAGGAGATAGAGGAGAGACACCTGCTCAGTCCCTGAAAGACATTCTCATTGACAAGCCACATGGAGACAGGCTGATGGCAGTGAGAGCCTCAAAGTTGGAGAAGCCACATGGAGAGTCCTGTCAGTGCTAGATGCTTACACCGTCACTGGACCTACAAAACTTCCCCCTACTTTCCTGTGATTATCCTACATTCAGCATCATTGCATGTGTTTCCTGAGTCTGAAGAGGAATTTATAGATTGGTATCAGGCATATAGGCTAATACTGGACATATGGACTTGTTCTGGACTGGGTTGGGATGTTTTCTCAATATTCAATTGCTCTTGTATATAAAGCTCCTTCTTATACACATGTGAGTGTCTATGAATGTGTTTCTCTAACCTACCCGGACTAACACATTATGGTACCGTGGGAGTGGGGTACTAGAGAAACAATCATAAAGATGGAGAGCGGACGTTTATTTGACTTTTCCCTCATGGTAATGTTTCTTCTTTGGTCAGCCATACATCAGATGTGTCCATGAAGTTTACTTTGTTGTTTTTGGAAAGAATATGGGAAGTTAAAGTTTTTATTCTTTTGTTAGGTTGTTGTCTTTGGTTAATCCTATCTGAAATGGTGAAAATGATTGTGATACATGTGAATCGTGAGAGCATGGGTGGCAAAGTCGCCTGTTGAATTTCTCAGAGCTGTTTAGGGAAAATGGCTGCCAGAAGGTCAAAATGGCTGACAGAAAGCCTGACTCTGGCTTGATCCTACTGGAGGCCTAGGCCCATATTTTTGTATCAATAGAATAGTTTAGATAAAGAATTAGTATAAACTAAGGTTTAAACTTGACTGTTTTAAGAATTGAGTTTAGTATCTGATTCTACTTTGTTTATATAGATTTCTTCCAATTATTATTGCTGATATAAGGGTTTATATAAATGATTATTGGGGATTATGAGAATAGAGAGTTTGCAAGCTCTCTTGCCTTGAACCATTAATTTGATCTTTAAATGGGTTTAGGACACACCTGCAAAGAGGGCTCTGAAATGATAAGCCCCACCTAGTGCTTTGGAGTACTCAGGATATTTGCATTACAAGAGACATGCCTAAGGGCCATTGACAGATTGAAGAAAAAGGAATTCTGGATTTTTGAAGTTTAAACTAGTGGCTTTTGTCAGAAGCTTGAAAAAATTTGGAACCAAGGTAATCAAGTGGCCATCAAGCTCAGAAGCAACAAAGCCCACATGGAAGAAGCACACCAGCCTATGCAACCACGAGGTGTTGAAGGGATCAGGTATAAGGCATCATCAGAACAAAAAAATCTTACCATAGTGAATGATGGGGGGAGTGCGGAGTGGAGATCCAAAGCCCATTAGTAGGCCACTGGAGATACCCTTGCAGAGGGGTCTCAGGGAGGAGATGAGCCAGTCAGGGTGCGATGTAACAACAATGAGAAATACAACTTTCCTCTAGTTCCTAAATGTTTCCTCCCCGCTCCCACTACCATGACTCGAATTCGACCTTGCAAGTCTGGCTAGACCAGAGGATGTACACTGGTACAGATAGGAACTGGAAATACAGGGAATCCAGGATGGATGAGCCCTACAGGACCAGTGATGTGAGTGGCAAAACAGGGTGGGTAAAGGGGGATGGGTAGGAAAGAGGGAACTGATTACAAGGAACTATATGTGACCTCCTCCCTGGGGGACAGACAACCGAAAAGTGGGTGAAGGGAGACGTCAGACAGGGCAAGATATGACAAAATACCAATTTATAAACTATCAAGGGCTCATGAGGGAGGGGGGAGCGGGCAGGGAGGGGAAAAATGAGGACCTAATGTTGGGGGTTTAAGTGGAGAGAAAATGTTTTGAGAATGATGTACAAATGCGCTTTACACAATTGATGTGTGTATGGATTGCGATAACAGTTGTATGAGCCCCTAATAAAATGTTAAAAAAAAAAAAAAAAAGAAAAAATTTGGAACCATGAAGAAAACTCCTCTCTAGGACTGGATGTTAAAGGGACCTTGTGGCAGCCTGAAATGCTTGTGAGGTGACGACCTGAATCCACTCATTGGGTGGAAGTGAGAAAAATGCAGCAATAGAGACAAGTTGAATCTGGTCACTAACACCATGGGCCTGGTTTACAGGAACTAGAGGAGAAGATGAGAGTGGGTTGAGTAGTCTGAAAAGTTCATTACCTAGACCAAGGGGTCTAGGGTTGCTGGAAATTTTTGATGGGGCCATGGTCCAAAGACAAGATGACCAATGGGCAGCCTGGTGAGGCTAAGTGGGACAGCCCACATTGAGCTGACCAGAATCCGACTAGATGAATAGAAGATATTTGTTGAATAGAAGATATTTGAGCCTGTGAACTGCTGCAAACTTTATGGATGGCCTGTCCTGATTTGACTTTGCTTATGGATGCAGACTCATAAGGTTCCAACTGGAATGAAGATTCTTCACATCAAAGATGAGAGCATGGGGTCGATGTAAGTGGGCAGTATAGAAATTGGATACCCCACACTGGGAGCAAAAAAGCATGAAGTGGCTGGCTTACACAAAGGATTATAGGATTAAGGTGTAAGTGTTACTTAACTGCAATTGTTAGGCATAGAATATTTTTGTTTTATTCACTTATAGAATGTTATGTTTTAATGAGGGTGACACATAGCGAATTGTGTGCATTTTAGTTTTATCCTGTTAGGTACAGAGATGATTGTATTATTGTTTGGTTGAACATTATATATGACTAAAGAGTTATCTGAAAGTGTCATATTGATAAGGGGTGGTCTGTGGTAGTTACATAATCTGTTGTCAATTTGAGACTTATGAGTGAAGGGGTGGAGTTTACTTGTTAATCAGGTTGCAGCTTGAAGAGCTCATTTGGAGGCATTAAGGAGATAAATAGCCTGCTGGAGATGGGACACTTGCTCAGTCCCTGTGAGACATTCTCATTGACAAGCCACATGGAGACAGGCTGATGGTCGCCAGAGGCTTGGAGCTGGAGAAGCCACTAAGAGACCCTGACAGGATTGAGATGCTTATGCTGCCACTGGATCCACAGGACTTTGCATTCCCTGGCCTGTAATTGTCCTGCAATCGGCATCATACATGTGTTTCCAGACTCTCAAGAGGGATTTATAGATTGGTATTGGACATAAGGGCTAATATTGGACTTACGGACTTGAGCTAGACTGGGTTGGGATATTTTCTCAGTATTTAATTGCTCTTGTATATAAAGCTCTTTCTTATACACACATGAGTGTTTATGAATGTTTCTCTAGTCTATCCAGACTAACACACTGGCTCAAACCATGGTGTTTTCTGTTGCCTTATGTGCATGTAACAGTTGTATACTGAATAAGGAAGACTGAAAAAGAATTTATGTTTTTGAATTGTGGTGATGGCAAAGAATATTGAATGTACCATGGGCAGCCAAAACAATAAACAAATCCACCTGGGAAGGAATACAACCAGAACACTCCTTGGATGCAAGATTGGTGAGACTTCCTCTCATTTACTTTGGAGATGTTGTCTGATAGATCAGTCGCTGGAGAAGGACATCCTGCCTGGTAAAGTAGAGGGACATTGAAAAAGAGCTAGGCCCTCAGTGAGATGACACAATGGATACAACGGACTCCAGCATAGGAACAATTGTGAGGATGTTGCAGGACTGTGCAGTGCTTCATGTCGTTGTGCATATAGGCGATATAAGTCAGAACCAATGCGATGGCACCTAACAATAACATCATCTCTAATATTTGGTTCAAAAACAGAGGTTTCTCTGTGATTTTTCCATTGTCTGTCCTTTAGTGGAAGACTCCACATACAGGGAAACTTACCATCTGCTCTGCTTGCAGTATGTTCAGGTACTAAAAATGTCCCCATAGTTATTTAAAAGTCTGATTGCTTGCTGAATCACATAAGCCTTCTAAATCTCATCTTCTTTTTATAGAGACAATTTGTTCAGCCTTTTTCTCCTCACTGAGTCCCTCTCCACACTGCAAGTATTGCTGTGAGCGGGCTCTTTCTGGAATCCACCAGTTCATTTGCCAATCCTCATCCCAAGAGTAGAGCAGCCTACTCCATTAACTTCTCTCTGTCTGCTTTTCATTTTCACCCTTACTTACCTGAATATTTCACAAAATATATTCCATGCAATAATATCATCACATGTCCTGTAAAAATTAGTTGGAAGGAAAAAAGTCACTATAAGTATGTAAAATGGCAATTGGTTGCACAGAATTCTCAGGATTCTGTTAGTTGATATACTTAGAAAATAATAATTTTTAAAGTGTATAAGGAGCAGGCTATATGTTTTTTCTAAACTTTTTTTTCTAAACCCTTAGCTATGTTAAAATATTTTCTCATGGCAGGTTCTTTTGAAAATATTGATAATAGTTTTTAACAACAACAACAACAAAAAACTATTTTTTTGTGTAGCAGCACATGTATATCATCTAAACTCTCAAACTCATGAAATCCTGAACCTGAGCAAGTAGAAACCTACCAGGTAAGTAAATATCAAATATTCTCCACAAATTGAAAGTGCTAAAAAATTGCCCTTTCAAAGGCGGGAAAACTGTCGGATATGGACAAACAAGGCAATTCCATCAAGTTCCAGCCCTCATAACTTCCACTTTATATTTTTGTACCTACACTTCCAAGTGCAGGGGGTGTTCAAAATAATCAGATAATCAAGTAATTAATGAATTAATAGATTATAGATTAGTTCTCTTCATAATCTTAACTTCACTTTCATTTCTTTCCATTGCACCATCCTTTCAGATCAAGAAATAATTTGCACAAATCATGACAATTATTATTCTCAGTAATCCTATGATGTAGAGATGATTGCCTTTATTTGCAGAGGAAAGAAATGGCTTTAAAAATGTAATGCATTGTCAAAGGCACTACAAATAGTGAGTAACATAACTAGCATCCAAACCACAACATAACTGAGTCCAAATCTGCAGCAATTTAGAGCCCAAACATTTTACTATCTGATGTAACTATTCTCTCTTTGGGTACGTGTTGCATATACAACAGAGAGCACCTAATAAACATCAGCCTAATGTCTCCTGTATACAGATCATGTAATACTGTACATTGAGAAGTGACAGATTAAATCTAACATTCCAGCTAGATATTCAGTCCAAGTTCATAATAAAGTTTTTTTTCTCAGACACTATACAGTCATGTGAAATTTTGTGGATGAAGAAATTTGGCAGACCAATTAGTTGCTCCAGGCTCAGAGCTATGCCTGCATGGAAGGTGGGCACTTCAGAGAGCTGTATGAAGCGTGTTGGAAGAGGAACATTTCAATTAGCTGAAAATGTTTTGTCTAGGATGAAGTCTTTATGACACTCTTAAAAACACATCCTTACATTTAGTTAGTAACCTATTAATCATAATGGTAAATAGCTAATGAAATGATTAAAAGTTACAGTTAATGAAACTCTTGAAAGTGCTCATTCTTAAATTTTACTCCTTGTCTGTTACTCATAGTGCATTTTTTTATTTCAAAAAGTTTTTTAATACATATCCCTCATGTTAATTTCTTTCATTAAGTTATGAAAACTAAAGTTTAGTGATTGTGAGATTTCAACATTATCATAAGTAATATCAGAATCTTTGAAGTATGGTCAAGGTTTCCAGCAATATGGATTTTTTCTGCCCAACACTGGAAAGAATAGGATTTATAAAAACAAACAAGAAGTGATTTGTTTACACTACATGTTGAAGAAAACTAATTTTTCTATCACTATCAATATAAATGAAAAGTTCTCTAACGAATTCAGATTTTCTAATATTTAATTCATTGTAATGTTAAATCAGCACCTTGTAATCATATCCCTAATGTGTAGAAAGGTGTTTGAAATTTGAGAGGAGAAAGAGCATAATGAGTGTGTTACACAAGACAATGATGCTGTGATAAGTCGTCTCAGTCTGCTTTTTCAGCATACTTGCCAAACATTCAAAATTCAGGTTTCCTGACGCCCTGACATACTTGAAATATTGTATTACTATACTTTCTAAGTATCCCGTTCTGCACTTTCAAATGGATCATTGCTTATTAAATAGCATAGCTGCTGAAACGCTCAGTTTGTAGATCTGAAACTGCTTCTACGCTGTCACTTTCTTCCCTTAACCTCATGTCCTTTATTTGGCCCATGCATGATTTCCACTCTTTTCTCTTCCACTCTGTTTTCTTTTCATCTCTTCCCCTACGTGTGTAGATCCTTGTGTCTTTCCCCATTCCATCCTAGATCATTTCCCTCCTTGCTTTTTTAACTCCAAATATTTTATCTTAACTCCTTTTCTCCAAAATTGCCCTCAAAAAGGTCTCTCTACGTAAGGTAAATGGGTGAGAAAAACGCATTCTAGTCACTTTCAACTTCGCCATTGGGAGCTATTAGCAACACATAAAAGATTTGTGGTGTCTTATTTTTCTAGCACTACCACAACAGAAGCACTACAAGTGGACAACTTTGACAACCAGACACTAGTGTTTTTGTGGTTCATCGGCCTAGACAGCTGACTTCTGAATACTAGACTGAGAGGAGACTCGCTCCGTTCAGGCAGCTTTTGCTTCCTGGTTCCTTGAGGATCTCTGTGCGTCTTGGCATCTATCTTACCCCATCTCTATTTCTTTCACTTCTTGCTTAATCTCTTTTACGTCTCAAAAGATAGTCATTCAAAACCTATTCTATATTAATCCTGTGTAATTAGCATAATAAAGAGTACACATTCACTAATGGGGTTCTAGTACAGGCTTACAGATTATGACATATGACTTATTTCGGTGGGGGGGGGACACATGCAGTCCATAACAGTGCAGCCTTTGAACCCCCAAAAGTCATGTATTTGCCACAAACATAGCTCACTCTTTATCACATCAACCAAAAGTCTTTACTCCAGATCAAAAACTTATCTTCTGATTCACCTAAATCAAACATGGTTGGGATGTGGGATGTTTGGGTGGAATACTTAGGCATATTTCAAACTGGGGCAAAGTTTCTCTTTATCTGTGAACCTGGGAAATCTACTTTGCAAGTTAACTGCTTCCAAATGACAATGCAGAAGAGTCACAGGATATATATTTTCATTACAAATGGGAGAATGGAAGGGAAAGGAAGATTAGCTGGCAACTAGCAAGTCCAAAGCCCATCAGAACAATTTACATTAGCTCTCAAGGCTTGAAACTAACCCTCTCCTCTCTGAGACCGAGCCCCTTTGGTTCCATCTAGACTCTGCAGTGGAGGCTCTTTGGGCCTGCACTAGAGGTCCATCTTTCAAGCCCGCTGAGGCAGCAGTTCTTGCCCTCAGATTTGGGCCACCCCGTTCTCCTAGTCCATATGTTCTTTTCAACAATTCTGCTGCCTCCAAATTATTCTAGGGATGGTCATTTTCTGCTTGTGGAAGACAACAGATGTACCTCCTTTGCTCTGTGAGCTATAGAGTTGGAGGAATATAGTAGTCTTTCTTTTCCTCTTCCCTTCTTCCCCTCTCAGTCTAATCTGATGGCTTTTCTGTTCTGCTTAGTTCCATTAATACCGACCTCAATCTCTTTAATAAAATATATTGTGGCCTTGTTCTTGGTGGAGATCCTTAGAAATGTGTCCAGATTTAAAAAGCAAAACATTTGTCGTGTTTTCATTTGGCACAATCCATTTTAAGCCCATATGTTTCCTCGCTCTCATTTTGCTATAAGTGGCGAGGAGAAACCATGTGTCCCCTTTAAGATCTTGCTTAGAAATCTCATGAGTCAGATAGCCAAGTTCATCATTTACAAGTTCGACCTTACACCAAACACTTGAACCTCATTCAGACAAGGTTTTGTTAGTTTGTTTTCCTCTATTGTATAGACAGTGCCCCCCTTCTGCCACTATCCAATTATATGTTCATAATTTTCTGCTACAGCCTCACCAGAAGCACATTTATCTATAATTCTAACAAAACTCTTTTTCTGGCCTGATAAATATTTTCAAAAATGATATAGAATTTCAGTAGCTGTCCTCACTTCATTCTTAATCCTCACCAGAATTATCTTTGGCATTCTGAGTTCTATCAACAGTCTGCTAAAAACCATCTTGGATTTTAAGATTATTAAGATTTTTTTCAGCCCTACCTCTTACCCAATTGCAAAGCTACTTCCAGATTTAGGAATCTGTTCAAGCAATGCTATACTCTGCTGGTACTAAATTTTTTCAGTTATCTAATGCTGCTGTAGCAGAAATATTACAGCTTGATAGCTTTAGCCAACAGAAACTTATTTTCTCACAACCTGGTTGTCTAGACACATCATTGTGGAGTGTGACTGGGGGCAAGACTCTCCTGCTGTGTCTCTTCTGGAGCAGGGTCTCTTTCTTTTCAGCTTCTGCTTTCTGATTCCTTGGAGACCTTGACATGTCTTAGCATCAATTTACTGCCATATCTGCTTTTTTTGTTTGCTTCTTTAATCCCCTTTATATGTCAAAATATTTTGAATTACAACACTGGCTACACTAAACCTTCTTCATTAATGTAGCAAAGAAAACCTATTCCCCAATTGGATTATAACCATAGGCACAGCAGTTAGGATTTGCAACATGCATTTGGGGGACACAATTCAATTCAAAACAAGGTAGAACAATTCCTGGGATCTGAAAAAGCATGTATGGAATGCCTAGCCTCTGCTTAAATCTAGCCACTTATCATCCAGACAAATGACTTCCCCTGCAAATGCTGCCTAAATAGATTGTGTTCTGTCAGCAGCAGCTACTGGAGGGAGCATTTTAAATCACAGCAAACTTTGAGATATGTGACTGGAGAGAAAGGGTCAAAGCATTCCTAATTTCCCAGGTGAGTGCTGGCATCTCAGAAAAAAAGAGATCAAACAAAAGTGATTATGACCCAGATTGGTCTTTAGGGCCAAGAGTCACCATAGCTGTAGACAAACGTTAACCCTCGCCACCACTGTGTATTTTCTGAAGAGACAGTGCCTTCCTGTATTGGCTGCCCTTGCAGATAGAACAAGCTGTTATTACTCCCTTGGAACAGAGACTTTCATACTCAATCTCACAACCAAGCTACAGCTCTTCCTCCTATAACAGAACCCTGTAATTACTGTTATTAATCTTAAAATCATGGGCTCTAATTTCAAAGACTTCTGTAACCTGGATGTCTTTCAAAACATAATGGGGCAAGAAGTAAATAACCCTTACCAACTGGTGTCTCTGCTTAGGAACTGCCAGCACTTAGATAGATATAAACACATTCCACAAACAGGTACTATTACCCGGGGAATGACACAAGGTCAACCATAAACATATCTTTCCCACCATTCTCCTTAAAAATGTTCTCCCTCACAAACTTGAGAGAAACCTTTCAAATTGTTCTTCACAAAGGTGATCAATAAACCTGCAGAAACTCTACTTGCTTGGAAAAGTTTGAGACACAGCTGATATGTTTCCCAGTGGCATGTCTTTCCTTCCTTCATCACTCTTCTACTCCTTTTTAGTCCCTGCTCCATCATGGGCATATGACAGGTACCTCCCAGGACCGATCAGCATAGGGAAGACCTTCTATGCTGACAACCAACCCTCGTTCGATAGTATTTCACTTCCTGCCTGCCTGCTCCTCTTTCTGGAAGAAGAAAGACATTAAGCTATTATCAATTAGTTATGTGACTTAGTCCACAGCCCATCTCTCAGTGTGTCACACTGTGGTGGATTCTTCATTACTTGTAGTCTGGAAGTTAAGCCACTCACATTTCAAATGCCAACAGGCTCACCCATGGTGAACAGTGAAGCTTTCAGACCAAGGAAGCCTAGGAAGAAGACTTGGTAATCTATTTTAGAAATTAGCCAATGAAAACCTTTTGAATCATAGCAGAATATTTCTCACATACTTCCTTTGACTATGTCATCAAGAAGGATTAATTGATGGAGAAGAAGATCCTCTTTGGCCACGTAGAGGGCCAGCACAGATGGAAGAAGCACTCATTGATTTGGATCGGCCCTGTAGCTACAAGAAATTGGAACATGCTATTCTTTTGTGGATGGCACAGTACTGAGCAAAATACGTCAGAGTGAACTTCATGGCAGTTATTTATCTATCTTTGTTATTTCAATTTAAATTAACTTATTTGATTGACAATGTCAAAGAATAGGATTGCTAAAGAAATGGGGCAATTGGCAGATAAACATTCATGTAGGGAAAGCAAGGAAGACAACTCGGACATACAAAGTGACCTAACGCGGAAAGAGTACCTAAAAGTGGTATGGGTGGGTAGGAACAGAGTTGTGATCTGCCAAATCAGGTTTTCCATTCCCTTTGGCACCAGGGCTATTCATGTCTAGTTCTATGATATCGTGAAGCCTTAACGGACTGTCTGAAAGGTGATTCCTTAATGGCATACATTGATTGGTTATTCTTGTGGTTAGGAGCCTTCTTCAAGTTGGTTCTGACTCATGGTGTCCCTATGCACAACTGATCAAAATAATGCCCACTCTTGTGTCATCCTCACAATTGCTGCTATATTTTAGTAGATTTTTTCAGCAACTGTATCAATCCATCTCATTGAATGTCTTACACTTTTTTGTTAACCCTCCCTACTTCACCAAACATGATGTCATTTCTCAGGGACTTGTCTCTCTTGATAGCAGGTTCAAAGTACATGCATGAATATCATTGTAAATAAGAAATATTATGTTTCAGAAACTTTTTGTATTCTTTCATGCTCATATCAAATTTTGCTTCACAATCATGGGCAGACTTCAACAATGGGCAGCTGACAACTTTTCACATTGAGTTTTGATGTATTTATTCATATCTGCATTACGTGATATGTGATGGAAAGGCTTTAGGATATAGATCAGTAGGAAAGAAGAGAGCAATAGGAATATCACTGCATTTGAATATAGAAATAATTCTTTATCTTTTCAAAGACAATCTTTCCCTTTACATTTCTAAGGAACATAATTGGAGAGGATGTCAGATACTTTGCATTAGAGCCCTTTGTCAGCCTCCAAGGATGACACAAGTAAAGTGAACCTGAAGAAATGTAATCTGCTCAGATAATGTGTCCCTGCCAAAGAATTCTAATTGCGACTGGCGCCTTCACAGTGAGAACACTTGGGATCAAGAGACAGGGACCAGGTTGGATGATATAAGACAAATCCTAAAAATAAAAAAATAACATCAGAACAAACGTTATTGCAAACATGTCTTAGCTATTAAAAACATCCAGTTTTTTAAAGCGATATTACCATTAATATTATCATCATCATCACTATTATAATTACCTTGATTCTAGTCCCTTATGTTTTTTCGTGGAACAGCCAAAGGTCAACAAATCTATCTTGGGAGAAGAATGGCCAGAGTGCTCCTGAGAGACAAAGATGACAAAGTTTTGTCTTACACAGTTTGGAAATGATTGTCAGAAGAGATCACTCCCTGAAGAAGGACGTCCTTCTGGGTAAAGTGGAGGGACACTGAAAAACAGGCAGGTGCTCAAGGAGATGGGTTGGCCCAGTGATGGCAACAATGGGCTCAGGTAAAGAAGCAATTGTGAGGACGACAAAGGAAACCCATGCCTTGTTTCCTTCTGTTGCGCATCAGGTCACAGCGGGTCGAATAGAGTGGAAGGCACGCGGCAACAACAGCAGCACCATCAGAGGAATGATGTCAATGATTGTGTCTTATTTCTGTATTTCACTGTCTTTTTTTATCCGATGAAATATTTACTCTTTTTGAAAGAGAACTTTTGTTTTATCAATCTTTAGTGCACACTCATAATTTCTGGAAAACAGAAAATTTTGACAAATTATGTATTGGTGGTGTAAATAGCCAGATCCACCTCAAATAGTCCCTTGAGTAACTGGTCCATATATTACAATTATATGCTTAAAAAATACAAGAGAAAACCATTAGAAAATTAAGAAGCTCCTAGTTGGCATGGAGCCTTATATGCTATGTTGATATGCTTATCAACCAAAACACATGAATATATATTCTGTATCTTGTATGCTTCCAAATTTGTGTGTGTCTACTCATGAAGCGATTGGAACATTGGGTGGAATATTTTTCTGAATTTTAGGAACTGGATTATCCTTACCCTACTCAATTTGAGGAAGGGACCTGGCATCGTTATTGGCATAGTATCATCATGGAATAAAGGATTAAGCAGCAGAACCATACCTCAGCATCAGGACAGGACGATCCTTCTCCTGTGTCTCCTTCTCCCATTGCTATCTTTTGATAGTAAATCAGAGGGGAAAAGTGAAAATATTGAGTTGACATGGAAGGCATAGAATTTTGAAGTATAGCTGTACACATGAAATGGAAAAATCTTTGTTAAATAGTTTAATGAGTTTGGTAAATATTTATATTTGTATAACTAACACATTGGTCAAGGTATAAAATATTGCTCTCATCATAGATTGTCCCTTCTTAATCTACTTTTTACCTCGTAGAGACAACAAATATTTGAAATTTTTATCCCAATCAATTGCATGTGCTTATTCTTAACTGCCCTAAGCCAAGAGTGAGAGACATTCGTGTATGTGGTAGTAGGGTGGGGTGGGGGGGGGAGCGGGAGAGGGGTTGATGTGTTGTTTGGTTTATTCTTATAATGACTCTGTTCAATGAAAGTAGGGTTTCGTTTATTTATTTGTGTGTATGTGTGTGTGTGTGCGTGTCTGTGTGTGTGTGATTAACTAGTGCAGATTCCAGTTTATAGGAAGCACTAAAAGGATATGATGTGAAAGAAAATTTATTAGGACGTTATTTGGGTTGACATGGATTTCAGAACTCAAAGGGTATATTACCCCACAAAAGAATTGATAGTGATTCAATTTGGGAAGAATTTGGGACTTTGATGCTGTGAGAGAATACTAAGATTTAAAGGAAATTGTGACAAATATACTATGGTAATATGTTTAAACATTCAAGGACATCTGATCTAACCCACTAGAGAAGGATAAGTAATATATCAGAGTGAAGAATATTCTCAGGAATAAAAATTTTGGATCATTTCTATGTCACCTGAATATGGTGGCTGGGTACAAGTACTCAGAAAAGAAGGGTGTCCTGTCCCCCTCCACTACACCTGGTAACATTTATGGTGGACACCTTTGAGAAGACGGACATAGAAACCTAAAGTTAGCAATCATAGTGAAAAGTCACTGAAAGGACAGGAGATTATCATATCTGGAAGCCAGGACTTTTGACATATTTTGGCAATCAATGAATAATTGGCAAGGAATAGAAGGTGAACTAGAAATATTGACAAATATAACAAGCAGAGGAATGGAACAGCCTAGCACAAGAAAAAATTATGAATCCACTTGGGCACACAGTCACCATCAAGCAAGGCTGCCCTGCGTCACAGCAGGATTAAGTTTGAGACCTCCAAGGTTGCTAAGAACCAGGATTCCAATTTAGATCGAGTAGAATGTTATGTAGACAATCAATGCAGAAATTCAGAAACAGAACAAGCAAGTATTTAACATTGTGCATAAATCATTGCTTATGAAAATAGAAGGAGGGACTGCTCTCACCCAGAGTGCTAGACTGGAGTATCTTTAGTGAAAACCATACTACATGGCAAAAAAAAAAAAATCCTGAATAGTAACATAGACACGTATCTACAAGGGTGGAACAAGGGATTGTAGTTGTAGGAGGTCTTAACTAAGTTGGAAATTGCAGATTCCATGAGAACTGAAACAAAAACAGAATGTGCTCTGGAGACAGTGAAAATGAGAAGAAGGGGGCGAGGGAGGGGAAGAAGGCAGATCTTTACTTCACATTTCTTTTTTTTTTTTTAATCATTTTATTAGGGGCTCATACAACTCTTATCACAATCCATACATACATCAATTGTGTAAAGCACATTTGTATAT
>NW_022111368.1:39827924-39829919 GCF_000313985.2 Echinops telfairi
AACAAACCACTGACAAAGAACAAATTAAAACACAACACGAAAGAAAAGATTGTAGTTAGTTCAAGGATTGCTGACTTTAGGAGTGTTTTCCAGTCCAGTCTGTTGGGGCACCATGCCCTGGCCCCAAGTCTGCCTTCATCATTCCCGGGAGACCTTGCTGCTCCATTTCCTTGCTGTTCCGCTGCACTCCCCCAGTGCCTTGCCTCAGTGTGGCTGGATCAGATCGGGCGCAATTCCCACACTGTGTCTCTGGTTTTGACCCCCCGCAGGGCCATAGGTCAGTGAGGAGCATCATGTATCATAGTGGGGCAGGCCATTTGGTCCTCTCTGTGGACTGGCTGCTTTAATTGGGGTCATTGTCCTCAAGACCTGGTGGGCCAGGATGTGCTCCAGTCTCTCCTCCTTCCCAGTCATCTGCTCCTTTGTTCTCTGACCAGATATCTCCTTCTCCGGGAGCTGCAGATTCAGTGCCATCCTTTGAAATAACTTCTTCTCGGGGGAGGGGCAGGCATCCACTTAGTATTTGGGACTGGGGCCACATTTCTTTCTTAAAATGCTGATTACTGAGAATACTACATAAAACATTTCATATTTTCCTACAACGGTATGACAGATTCCTTATTGCCCCACATTTACTGATTTTTTTTTTAGAAATGACAGTACAATTGGGTAAATTACTAAGACACCAGAGATTGCAAATCACAGGATAAAACTGGAGTTCAGACCTTCCCAGATCAACAAGCTGTCACCTTATGGAATTGATGGCTCAGGTTACGTTTGAATACTTACTGGAGAATGATAAAACGCAGAAATGATCTACCACTGCCATCAAGTTGATTCTAACTCACAGTGGCCTTATAGGATAGCATACAACTGCCCCTTGTAGTTTTCCAAGGCTGTAATTATATGCAGGAGTAGGAAGCCTCATTATTTTCCCAGGTAGTGACCAATGGTTTCAAATTTCTGACCCTGTGTTTAGCGGCCCATCAAGTAACCAATATTCCACCAGGGCTGACTAGAAACAATCTACTGTAGGAATACTGGGGAAGGGAGAGGAATGGAAAGTCATTTAAATCAGCTATGTAGAATTGTGTGGGTCTGTTGAGATCTTAAAACCTTTCTCCAATATCACTGATAAAGAAAAATCTTGAGTGACTATTTATGAGTTTGTATTGATGAACAGCCTAGATCACTGAGCAGCCCTTAGTGAGATTTATTTGGACACTCACTTAAGAAAATAAATTAGATCACTTTTGTTGTTGTTGGAATAAGGGAGAACTCTAGCGCATGACCATTTGGAGTACTTAAGTAAAAGGAATGACCATTTACCACTGAAAGAGTACGCTAGGATTCAAAGAAGAAGTTTATAATTTGATAATGTGTGTTAGCTAATTATTCACTTTTAAAGTTATATTTTAGTTTATACCAGTGGATAATAGATTGACAGTAAAAAAATGAAATGATAATGATATTTCTTAGGATTACATTTTACTTATAGACTACATTAAAAACAAACTATGATAAATAGCTTTGATAGTGAAGAAAATTTAATGATATTTTGGTGTCATTTTGTTTGTACCCTAGATATTTACATGAGATTTAGTATGGATTTGTCTGATTTTTTTTCCACCTGCAGCACATTTTAGCTAACGAGATAAGTTGATTTAGTCCTTTCACTTATATTGTAATTCAGGTTTAATATTAGAGTCTCATTTATAATCTCAAACATAGAATGTATTCCTCATTTCAATTTCTTTTCCTTTCTTCTAATCTTTCTCTTTTGATTTACTTTGAATATTTTACACTCATGTAATCACTCAACTAAGTGTAACAGATAATTTTTGCACTGCTTGTGAGTTTTGTTTTAGTAAACAATGTCATCATTTTCTACCTCTAAACTGTAAACCTCTTTCTTTTATTAGCAATTATAGTCCTCAGCTTCCATTTGGGGTATTTATTCTATCTTCATTTTGTTCAAGGTTTTCTTCATTATCT
>NW_022111368.1:39830702-39863575 GCF_000313985.2 Echinops telfairi
TTGCTTCTGAGCTTGATGGCCGCTTGATTACCTTCAAGCCTTTAAGACCCCAGACGCTATACTTTTTGATAGCCGGGCACCATCTTCTTTTTATATTTACAGGAGAATGAGAAGAGTATGCTGGATAAACTTAGGATTTGACACCTGGTTTATTTATTTATTTATTTTCACCTGGTTTATTTTTAGACTTAGTTATGCTACTTATGAAGCATGTGATCTGAGGTTTCTGAATATCTTTGATTTTTTATAATATTCCTGCCACTGTGAGCCAATGTAGTGCTTCTGCTTCTGAACTCAAAATTTGTGGACAAGTAAATTAAAATATGACAAGCAATTACAAATTCTCAAACTGCATGTGATTATGTAGGCAATCAGATAACATCTATAGATTTCAGAGTCACAAAAATGTTGGATGAGTACACACACACACACACACACACACACACACGCACACACACACACGCACACCAGACATATGCTGCTGTTGTTTTCATAGAATCAGCTCTAATTCATGGCAATTGCATGTATAAAAGAAAAACATATCACATGACTATGCCATCTTCAGGATCATAGGTAAAGCTGGTGCCAGTTTTGCAGCTACTGTGTCAATCTCCCTTATGGAATATTTTCCTAATTTTTGTTTGCCAAACACTTTGCCAATCCTTTTTTCATCTTTGATTTTTTTTTTTACTGATGGCATGCACAAGGTAAACAAATTAATGTCTCTTTAAGGATTCCTCTAAGGAACATTCTGATTCTTTTCTTCTAAGATTAATTTATTTGTTCTTTGGACAGTCCACAATATATTTAATATTCATCACAAACACTGTAATATAAACACATATACATTTTTAAACTTCATTTTGCTGGTGTCCAACTTACTTGCATATGAAGTGATTGAAAAGCCATAGCTTGGATTAGGTTTACCTTTGTCCAAGAAGTGACAGCTTTCCTTCTGAAAAGTTTAAAGAAATCTTTTGCATTCAATTTCCCTAATACAGTGTGTTTTTTGTTTTCCTGACTGCTGCTTCCTGGGCTTTAATTGTTGATTGAAGTGAGATGAAACCATACAACACACACACACACAAATAATAAACTGCTAAAAATAACAAAGCTTCAGGGACTGAGAAGCCATATAATGTTCTTTCTTCTTATAACAATATTACAATAATCAAGTGCCAGCATGCTGAGTATGATCACAAGCTGATATTTGGGGGCAGCGATGCCTTTTCCGTGCAGTAGTCTCTGTATCAGAAGTCCTGGTAGAACATAAGGGTCATCAGAATGTGAGGCATGCGGAACCGGTGCCCTTGCTTTTGGAGAAGAGAACAATGAAATTCACTGAAGCCTAAAAACAAACAAACAACAACCAAACAGCATTCGAAGCTGACTTAAAGCAGATGCGTCTGAGTGTTCAGGTATCCTTGTGCATTATTGGGTTCTTTTCATCACCCCTTATGCCGATAAATATTCTCTAAATTAAGGGAATAATTGCATACCTGGAAAATGAGCAAACGATACCTGGGGAAGAAATCCTACAAAATGTTAGTTTGGGGTGACATCCTGTCAGAGGCAGCAAAGATTAAAAAATGGAAGGTTGACTTCTCTCATGCAACTCACATAGAAAAGAGACGCAAGGGGTTACTAGCTTTCTGGATTATTTCAGTAGAACAGGATCCCCATGAATGTATTAATTGTGTCAAGATAAGTCACAGAAAGACATACAAACAAATATAGCAAAAGTGTATAGTCAATAGCCCAAGTAGATAAGACTGTTTCTAGCAATATAAGTCATATAATAGAATGTCTTCTTGCTTTACATTCTTGAAATGTTTTTTCTAATACTATACTCCACAATGACCTCTGTCATCTTGAAGTACATAGTGGTGGCCATCTTAATCACAGATAATAGATGCTGATTATGTGTATATTATATAAGTTCAGAGGAGAATGAATTAATGAGAAAACAATTGTTTTAAACTAAAATACTGCTCATGAGACATCATCACCAGAACAGTAAAAGAATAATAATAAGAAGAAGCATAGCATAGAAGAAAAAGTAGAGAAAAACCTCTAAAATAAAACAAAGAAACCCAGAGAGAGTCCATCAGGACAACTACAGGATGATCAATCCTAAGAAAGCAAATTTGGGGTTATAGGTTCAATGTTCGGTGGGTGTTTTGTGAAACGGAAGTGGTAAAGTCTGAGCCAATGTCTGCCTCTGCATTTATAGCTACTGCTCAATACTCTAAGCATGCTTCTACAGACAATCTCTCAGTTATAGGCCTTCCATGACCTTTCTGTTTGAAATTAAATCTCCTTGTAGCTTTTTCTGGCTTAAAGAACCATTCAGCTGAAATAAAGCCAAACATTTAAAAATAATGACATTCATCCCACAAACAGCAACAGACTCCTTACTGACTAACTTGCTGATCCAAGGGCATTCTCTCCTAATACAATTGTTTGTTTGATATTTTAATGTGCAAAAAAAATTCCCACTGCTTACTAATGGTTACTAGGAAGGGAACTAAAATTTCTGAAATATGCACTCTTGTTTTCAGTTTGGAAATCCTGTAGGAAATAAGATAATTAACACACACAAAAAAGATTCAAATCTATTGATTTGATTATAAAAGACAGTTTAATAGATTGCGTAAGTTATGCAACTAATTTGGCCTCAGTTTTTGAAAATAAGCTGTGGCGTTTGGCAACATACTGAGATTTATTTTTCCTGTTGATAGATATTGAGCTTGCCATTCTCGGTTAGTGTTGAACCTAAATATGATCGTGAAGATTATGCTAAGGCCTTTCCGGTTCCTCCCCTTCAAGTCTTTGTGCGCACTATGCTGGGAATATGTCCATGGATTTTTATAGAGAATCAATTTATAAAGAAGCGATTTTCACTTCACTTAGATGAACTAATTTCATTTAAAATGAGCATATTAGAAAATTTGTTTGGAAAATACTGATCTCAATTATATCACAAAAAATCTAATATAATACATCTATTGGGTGATGCAGGCAAACTATTTAATAAATCTGCTGAATGCATGACTATATTTTAATAATAATGCTTTCTGGAAAATATTTTATTATAGCAAATGATACAACAGATTGGCAGTGGATTAATGACCTTCTGGATCTCCTGGGATTTCTCATTACTATGGCTATATTTGTTTCAGCAAATCTACCAAAGCAATTATATTTTAAACTAGAGATTCTTTTTTTTAGTAGTTTTCTTTGTTTTTCCTTTTAAGCTAACGACGTTAAGATGATTAAAATGCATGAGCTAGTAAAAGTCACATAAATATTTATAAAAATGAGACAATATGGGAGATTTTTAAGATAACAATGGCCACTAAAGTACAAATAAACATAGAAACTAAAGTACTTGCTTCATTAAAATACAGGGTCTGTAATTATAATAACAAATTATATTGTGGGCCTAAGCACTTATTTGCTGCAAGCAAAATTACACTTGGAAAAAGAATCGCTTCCATAAAAGAAACAAAGACGTTTAGCTTTCTGGTACTGGCTGAGCTGCTTCAATTAAATTAAACATAAATATTAATTTTACAACTAAAACAATAAACTTCTTGAGGGCAGGGACTTTTAAACACTTTGTTATAGACCTCAAGGTATCCAAAATACTTCCCATTGCTACCCACTGCTGCTGAGAAAATTCCAACTCATAGTGACCGACAGGGAGTCTGAGGCTGCAAATCTTTCTAAGAGCTCACAGTCTCATCTTACTCCTTCAGAGTGACTGATGGGTTTGAACTGCTAAACCTAAGGTAAGCTGTCCAAGGTTTACCTGGCAGCATCACAAGGGCTCCTTCTAAAGCACTTAGCAAAATGAAAATCAAGTCTATCATAGAAGAATTGGACACCAGTTTCCCACGCACGGCACCTCGGTGTGTCACAGTAGAATTGTGCATGGAGAGTCTTTCAGTGATTGAATTCTCAGAAGTAAAGCCTGAGACCTTTCCTCTAATCCACTTCTGTTAGATTCCAGCCTCACACTTTTTGATGGCAACTAAGCACCAGTGACTCCAGAAGGATTGCCTAGAGACAGCGTGATACTGCTCAGTACCAGAAATTGAATCTCCAAGAAAACGTCTGCAACATAATCAGTTTCCCTTTATCAGATGATCTATCCTGGCACTGTTTGACCTCCCTGCAGGATTAGAGGAAGGGCTCGTCGTTGTGCAATGGATTAGGTGTTAGGCACTAACCCCAAACACACGGCCACTCTGCAGGAGATAGATGTGGGTGTCTGGTTCCAGAAAGATTTACACTCCTGGAAAACATGTACATGGTAAATAGTAGCATCAATTTGATGGACGTGGGTGGGATGATTATAGGAAAGTATAAGGAAATGAAAATACTGCTTTTGGCTCATAAACAATTAAGTTCAAATCTCAACTCTACATCTTGATTCTAATTTGTTGTGTTTTGTTGTTGCTTGGATTTTAAATTGAGTATCAGGTCAAAGTTCATAGAACAATTTTAGACTCTGTGGTTCAAACAGTATGCAAGGCCTCCAAAAGCAACTTAAAGACTCACCGTGGAATATTTTTAATTTCCCAGAAAAACACACAAGTACTCCCCATCTGTAAGAATCTGGACAATTATTAATTTTAAGTAGTTCATAGTTTCATTGTTAGATCACACTGACAGAATGTGAAATTATCGAACAACAACATTAATATTACATTTAAGTAAAATTTTACCAAAGATCTTTCAACAATGCTTGTAGCAGTACATTAACAAAGAGCTGCCAGAAATTCAATCCAGATTCATAAGAAGAAACAGAACAAGCAATATTATATTACTGATACCACGTGAATCTTGACTGAAACCAGAAGATACAAGAAAAATATTCACTTTGGTTTTATTGACTATGCAAAGGCATTCAATTATGCAGACCATAATCAATATGGATAATATTGAGAGGAATGGGAACTCCAGAAAACTTGATTGTGCTCATGTGGAGGCTGTACATGGATCGAGGCAGCTGTGTGAACAGAACAAGGGAATACCGCTTGGTTTAACATCAGGAAAGGTGTGTCAGGACTGTCCACTGTTGCCATATTTATTTAACCTTTATTATGAGAACATATTGAAGGAGCTGGATTATATAAAGAAGAATTAGGCATCAGGATTGGAGGAAGGCTTATTCATAGCCTGTGATATACAGATGACACAATCTTGCTTGTTGAAGGAGAAGACTTAAACTGTGCTGATGAAGATCAAGGATTACAGCTTTCAGTATGGATTACAACTCAATGTAAAGAAGACCAAAATATTCACAACTGAACCAATAGGTAACATCATGTTAAATGGAGAAAATATTGGAGTTATCAGGGGTTTTATCTAGCTTGAATCCACTGTCAATGCTCATGGAAGCAGCAGTGAAGGGTTCCAAGGATACCATTGCTTTGTTAAAGACACTTAGAAATGAAGGACTTTGAAGACCAAGGTGCACCTGGTCTAAGCCATCTTATTTTCAATTGTCTCATATGAGTGTGAACGTTGGACAATGAAGAAGGAAGACCAAAAAATAATTGATGTGTTTGCATTATGGTGCTGGAAAAAGAATACTGAAAGTGCTTTAGCCTGCCAAAAGGACAAACAAAACAGTTTTGGAAAAAGTACAGTCAAAATCGTTCTTAGAAGAGAGTCTGGAGAGACTTTGTCTCACTTATATGATCATGTTACCAAGAGAGGTCAGTTCCTGGAAAAGTGAATCGTGTTTGGTAAAGCAGAGGAGCAGTGAAAGCGAAGACCCTGGACAAGATGGATGGACACAGTGGCTACAACAATGGGTTCAAACATAATAATTGAGAGGATGGCACAGATTTGGGCAGTGTCTCATTGTGTTGTACAGAGGTTTTTATAAGTGTGAACTACCAACATTCATTTCTATGATCTATGTTTACAGCATCTGCAAAGACGAATATTTTGCCTGGGTTAAAAATCGATTAGAACAAAAAACGACAAACGGTTCTTGTGAAAATTTTTTGTAAAACAGGAAATAGAATTGGTATCTTGTTAGCCTGGGTTCTCTAGAAAAGAAAACTAGTCGCTCTTATTTGTGTGTGTATATATAGAAAGAGTTATACCAAAAAATTGTTCACACATTGTAGAAGCAACCAAGTCCAGTCTGGTTCATATCTGTGGTTCAAGTGGTAATCTGGAATCTTTTCCTGAGTTGTGTAGCTTCAAGCCACACAAGTCAGGAGTCAGGAAGATAAAGCAGGAAGACCACCTGCTGATGGATGCAGAGTTGAATGACTTCAAGTTTGGCAATCAACTGATGGCTCCTGGGATTGGCAAGCAATAGAGTAGGTGGTTGAAGAAACAGATGCAGACTACAGATCAAGCAGAAGTCACAAATCTGCTTCAAAGGGAGCAGGCCACACTCCTGCTGACTCTGTCCTCCAATGACAAAAGAGATGGTGACTTCACTGTTGGCTGCTAACAGAGTTGATTATGTTAGATTCAATCATGGAGTTGATTACATTGTGTTAGATCACATCATGGCGACTTGCTGCCCATCTACTGGCCCAGCTAAGTTGGCACAAAATTTCACAGTGTCCAACCTAAATCCAAAATTTGATAAATCATGAGACAGCAGTAAGTACAAACATGCATCCTACTATTAAATAGTTGTAACTACTTAAAATTGCATAAATCTGTTATGTCTTCTTTACATTTATGCATATTATTGTTCTTTTAAACAGCTACTAAGTGATGAGAGACATTTTTAATTCTGCTGGAATCTAGATTTGGGGGATCATGTATTTAAGGTAACCCCACCGGCTCACTTTTATTTGAGGCCTTTTGAGTCATGATCCTTGAAGAAAATGACTTCATAAAAATCACCTGAGTCAAGCACAGATCTAGATGAGCTAGTAACATCCATTCAGCTTCAGACATCGATCTGTTCGGAAGCCCACCATATCTATGAACAGTCAATTTAAGGAACATAAGTCCCTCAAATAGCAAGGAGCATGTTTTAGGATAATTTTATTATAAGAACAGTACTCTAACCCCATTCCCATGACAATGTGATTTACATGAAATATGAGGCTCTTTGGAGAATCTCTCATGTTCAAATCCCTCATTCAAATGTAAGACTGATTTTTCAAATCATGAATGAATAAATTGTTAACAATTTATACTATTAGCTTAATATCATTTTTATTTAAATAGTTTTAAAAATAGAAACATTTTAGTTTCTATAAACATTCACTGAATAAGACCATTAAGCATTTATTTTGATGTAGCATATATAAAAATAATTGTGATTCTGAGAACATTGTTAACAGAGAGCATTTGGGAACCCCTGATATTAAAGTGCAATTATCTCCAAGAAGAATTAGTACTTTTAAAATATATTTTCAGGTGTATATTAAGGAATTTTTTTACAATGCTTTGAATATACTCAGAAATTAAAATATGAAAGAGTGGCTTTATTTATTATTTTATGTGCCAATGGTATTGGATAATTTAGTCCTCTCATTGTACAGGTAGTAGCCTCAAATTCTCTCTCTCTCTCTCTCTCTTTCTCTGAAAAGTAAATATAAAATAAAAAGTTAATATAATAAAAATATAATATTAGTATATATATATAATAAATTTTTAAAAGTTATTACATAAACAGACTAAAAATAGATCTGAGAATCGGCATGAGAGTTCCATTTCTTTGACTCTGCTTGCCTAACAATAAATTAAACAAATAAATATAAATTACTTTTAATGAACAGCATTTTGTCATCAGGATTTCAATAAATAGAAGTATATCACATGCAACAAAAAGTAACTGTGGATACTTCACTTTTAAAGAAAACTCCTTCTTAGTTGTGATCCTTTGAGTAGGACTTACTTTAACCACGACTTTAATACAAATTCCACTAGGCCTGAAACAATGAAAACTGACTACAGACAGTAGTGTCCAACAGAGACATTCAAGGTTTCAGCAAAGAAAAATTCAATTATCACCAGTGGATCGTAGTAGAAAAAATATGTGAAAAGATTAATTGTTTCTACAGAAGTAGTTTGAAGAAAGTTATGTGCCCCCGCCCCAACTAGCAAGCCCTTAATTTTCATTTAGCTGAAATGAAAATCATTTGGAGCCTAATTATTCTGTAAGTGTGTCCAAATAGATTTATCTCAACAAGGGATCTTTATTTCTTTCTTGACTTTCCTTAAAAATATGTTCCAGTTGTGGGATGGATCAATGATGAGATATAGCACAGCATTTACTTTAAGGCACTCATGATGTTTCTCATTTTGAAAATGAATCTGAACAATATACAAAAATCTGAGACTACCAGGAATATAAATTGTATAAGCTATTTCCTCTCCTCATGCAATCACGTCTATTTTATGATGTATCAGAGCTTGAGACATTTCTGAAATGATAAGTGGCTTAGACTGTGTAGATCATAAAGAAGAGGAAGCCAAATGAAGGAAGAGAAGGGATCTAGAGGGATGTACTTACCGGTATCTTATCTGACTTGGTGTTTTAATTTTATCAAGTGGGTTATAAAAAGCCACTGAAAGATTTTAATCATAGAGATGATCTTATATAATAATAGAGATAATTCTTATTCAGCTTAAGAATTATCAAAAGGCATTGTCTTAATTTTGACTCTAAAGAAGTCTGTGGATATCATTTGATCTTTCAGGTACCACACAAGTAAACAAGACACACTTAGGATGGTCAGAAAACAAGTAGAATTCACCACCTGCAAGGTTCGGAGAACAGGAGGTACACACATGGTGACAAAGTCTCACAGAGCAGACAACCTCCAGGCACAAGGAAAAACAAGCTTGAAAATTAGGACAACAATTGTCAGAGAGGATTATATATGACAAGCAGGGGGAAGTCTTCAGGTTTGGCTTGGACTAAAATCTTGTTGACCAGTTTTAAAAATTGTAGTGCATTGGATTGGGTAAAGGCTGGCGTTTTGATCACAGTCACCCTTATACGTCATAGCCAGAAAGGGTAAGCAGTAACTGGAACTGCTGAGACTGAGTTATGTAATAGTAATAGGTTCCTAAGGGAAGGCGCGGAAGGGTCGATTAGAGACCATCTGTTCTGAATGTGTGTGATAGAATAAGTATATGTAGTCTTTCAGAAAGTAGTCAAATAGAAACTAGGAGGAATTATTGGATATCAAAGCAACAAATTATGTAGAATATAAATTAGCTTGATGACAGGTTTGGTATAAAGAATGGCTTGAGGGTGAGCAGGGAGGTCTTGAAGTAAGAAGACCCTCTAGGAGGTTATATGAGTAGCCTGAATGAGAATAAATAGGGAACTGGTGTCAAGGAAGGAGTTCTGAGCAGAAGAAAGAGTTAAGTCATTTACCTTACAAGTTGGCAACTCAAGCCTAGGAGGAAAACGGTCAATTTCCAAAAGAGCACTGTGTTGACAATCCTATGAAGCTGTTGCACTCTGCGTAACCCGGGGGTGCCATGACTGTGAAGTAACTCAACAGCGAAGCATTTATTTGTATGTTTGCTTTAAGGAGTGAGGGGTGCGGATGCTTCATGCTCCAAGGACAGAGGCTCACCTCTCTACTGCCAGGTAGACTGTTCCCTACTGGCATCACAGCATGTTCTAGTTCATAGCCCCCAGGAGGGGGTGATTAGTTAAAATCTCCACTTCCTGCCCCAAAATGCTCTCTAAGGCACCCTCTTTAAATCCATCGCCTTCCTAGGAAATCAATGAACGCCTTAGGTGAATAGATGGTGTTGTCTATAATCATACCTATGCTCAGTTTCTATAGCGACAATATTGCTAATACTATAAATGGCATACATAATCTTCACTTGCTAAAGCCTGTGTAATAATCACATGCTAATTTGTTTTTGTTTTGGTATTGAATCATGGCTCTTTCCTATTCGTCCTTTCTCCTCTGAACCCATTATAAGACTCATCATTCTGGGGAAAGGTCAAGAGCAGGAAGGGATGGAAGAAAGGACAGAATATACCCTCCCCCCTACCTCCTTTGTCAGTATTTCTTATTTATGTTTTGTCCGTATATCTTTTGGTTTTCTTTTAAACTTTGTATTGTGATTTGTGATCAAATTTACAGAACAAGTTAGGGTTTATTTCGACACTTAAGATGCATTTTATTTCAGGATATTAACTGAAATGTAGCAGCGCTTTTTCCACTCCCTCTCTGAGTTTCCCATTTCTCTCTATATTTTGTCACCTCTCCTTTCCTGAATTCTCTGCTTTATCTCCATGCCAATTTGGTCATTTTGGTCTTGTATGTAAATCCCTCTGGCATTATTTAACTTATAGACCTGACTAATTTGGGGGTGAAGTTGATCCATGGAAAAGGGGCTTTCAGGGTTCTGCTAGTCTTTATTTGACCAGTAAGGCAGCTACTTTTATGATTTGGTTTTACCTTTTTATCCCAGTCTATCCAGCACCCCTACTGCGATTTCAATCAGAGCAGTTGGTAGTGAGACTGGGCACCTCTAGTTCTTCGGATCTCAGGGTCTTGAAGACTAAGGACAGTGGTCTCATTAGTACTTTGGGATAACTGTTTCCATATATCTTTAATTTTCTTCACTCTTCTTTGCTCTGGATGAGGAAAAACGAATAGCTGTAGCTTATATGGCCACCAGCAAGCTCTATGACCCCAGTTGCTACTTACAAAAGTAGCATAGAGAACATTGTGTTTGTGGACAATTGATGCACATTGTTTTTATGGACAATTGCCCATTGACCTTGATATTCCTTGAGACTATGGTTTTTCCTCAAGACTGAGCAATATATTCCTTTAAAGTATATGATTATACCTTAGAATTTTGCAAAATGTTGCCCCTTATATTGTCTACTATATCCGTTAACATACCTGCAACACGTAAGTAGTGAAGTTAAACGACATTTGTTGCATTCTATAAATTTACTCAGCATGCAAATAAGGAGTAGAGGACACTAACTGGAGAATTGGCCAATTTTGCCATCCTTCTGCATATAAAAATAAGTCATCTCAGAAGTAGAAACAGGAATCCTACTGGCAAAAAGAAAGAAGAGCTACCGGTGAAGCACATGCTGCCTGAAATGTCTGCTGGTGACAGAAGAGGCAGTAGCAGTCATGGAACCAAGGCCATGACAGAGAAGAGGGGCCATACCAAGACTGTAACACAGCAAAGGCACAGAATTCAAACTGTGCTGCAGAGTGGCAGGCTTCCTGACCTATGGAATGAGTAAAGCTTAGTGCCTTTGGGCAAGAGGTTGGCTAGCAGAGTTGGGTGCCCTTTGGACATTTACCAACACTGTAAGAGCTTTGTAACACTCACCTTAAAGGGCAAAGTTCTAAGGGGAGTATGGCTGACAGATTGAGGACCAGAGAAACATGACTATTGGCATGGCTGCGAAGAGGTGCTGCTGCAGACGAAAGAACTATATCTTTACTCTTTTCTGATCCTGTTAACTTCCCTAATAACTCCCATAATCATGAATATTGCCTGTGAGTTTTGTGTGGTCATTGCTATGAAGTATCAAAGCCAGAAGAAAAGTCAAGTACCATGGAAGGGTTGGTTGGTAAAGACAGGTAGAGAGTAGATCCAAATGGCTGTTGGGCTGGGCTATGAGAAGAAAGGGGAAGAAAGGTTCACTTTCTTTCTACTAAAGCCAGAGGAGGACAGACATGGTCTACATGCCATTTATTCAATGTACTGTATATACTCGAGTATAATCCGACCCAAATATCCACCAAGGCACCTAATTTTACCACAAAAAACTGCATTAAAATTGCTGAAAAACTCAGCTTATACTCAAGTATATACACTATGTGCATAAATATCCTCTGTCATATATATATATCTTCTATCATTTATATTATATATTCTATTTTATTCTATATTCTATATCCCCATTTGCTTCCTTTGCTTTCCCAGCATCATTCAGCTTGCATGTCTGTTCATAAAGGACTTAATTTTACATGGAATTCATAATCATGACTTTCTTTTATGAGATGCTTTTTCATATAATTCAGACGTTTCTTTGAGATTTGTCTATCCTTAGACCTTTAAGTCAATAAAAGTGAATATCCCTTGTCCAGAAGTTACTTAGTTCTCAACCATTCTCAGAAGTCCAATTTCCATCATCATCATTTCTTCATGGTCTACCAGCAGGATTTAAGTCAACCTTCTACCTATGTTCTTTGTGTGAAGTCCATACCTAGCTCAGGAGAAACACACACACACACACACACACACACACACACACACACACACACACATTATTCTTCTGCTCATGATTACTTTGTTACATCCCTTTTGGAACAATGCCGTCCCTGTGGCTGTAGATCTGAGATGCTCACTTCCTTGCTGTCACCAATGTTTGTTCTCGTTATTCCTTCCGTGTATCCCCAGGAGAACGCTACCTATGTCGGAGGACTCACACTGGGTCCACTTTAAATATCCAGTGTGATCACCATGTGCTGCTACATTAAGTTCACCTTAATCACATCTACATAGTACCTTTTTCCCTGGAGAGTAACATATCCATAGAGGTTGAGGTAGTTAGTTTACTGTGCCAACCTGGCCGATAAACACATGTGGAGTTAATTGAAGGGTAGAAAGATAAATGACTTGGTGAGACTCACCTTTCTAGTTCTCAGGTCTCTTGCTTTGTGATGGTCAATCCAGGGTGCAGCTGCTTCAGCTGGCAAGGCTCACTTCCTGCAAGAAATCCACAAGGAGAAGCCACATGGACCTACCCCATGCAACCCTGGGTGCTGGAACAGCCATGTGGAGACCCCTGCCAGCGCTGAGATGCTTACACGTTAACTGATTTGGCTTTTCTCCTGCAGTCGGCATCATAGTGTGTGATTTGTGAGATGGAGGAGAACTTTGTGGATTGGTGTCGGACATATGGGTTAATGTTGGACTTGTGGGTTTGGACAGCACTGGGTTGGGATGTTTTCTTGATGTGTACTTAACCTTTATATAAACCTCTCTCTTATACATGAGTTTCTGTGGATTTGTTTCTCTAAGGTACCCAGACTAACACAGATGTGGTTTCTTAGCATGTTAAAAAAAATTCTAGAAATTAGAGCAAGTCATCTTTAAAGAGCATTTTAGAAATTTCAGAAATTATGACTATTATAGTGTCCAAAAACATATGGCCTATGTCAGACTTATGCCTGTGATGGAGTGAAATTTCATAATATGACTCTTTGACCCAAATCTCTGTAACTCCCACCAAATGATTGGGTGAGACTATGCAAGCATGACATATATAACACTAGTAGAGGGGATTGGTCAGTAACCAGCTATAGGGATGCGTTATCTTCGAAATAGTGGTCTCACCATTGAGTCAATGTTGACTCCTACTGACCCATTGTGGGTTTCTGAGAGTGCAGTTACTTATAGGAGTAGAAAGTCCAGTCTTTCTGCCCTGGAGCTCCTAGTGGGTTTGAACTGCCAATCATGTGGATTGCAGAGGGAGCAATCAAGACCAGATACATTATAGACACTGGCCCAGAGACTCAGAGGAACAGTACCCAGACTATGGGTCATATTGTGGAACTATGGGACAGATCCACAGGTGGGCTGCTTTCTGGGCCCATAGAGGCAAAGGTCAAGGGGCCATGTGGCTGAGGGAGTGAGGACCAGAGAAAGATCTGGATACCACATGGCTAAAAGACTGCGAACTAGGGAGAGAGAGTTAGTTACTGGGTGAGGAGATCAATGAATCTATCCTGACTGTTTGCTGATCCTTACTTATGGTAACCTATCGACTTCCCTAATAAATTCCCTTAATTGTGAATATTGTCTATGAGTTTTGTGTGGCTATTACAGTGGATTACCAAATTCAGCACAGATTAAAATTAGAACACAAGGGGTGATTGTTGTCAGCATACGCAAAGGAAGGTGGACTATAGATGTATGTCTGACCCCAGCTCATAGCAATGGGAAGTCAGAATAGGTCAGATATACACACCACCATTACTGTTTACTGCAGCTCGTTCCAGTTTGCTATCAACCATAAGGATAAATCAGTCATAGCTGAGGCAAGAAAAATCCATATAAACATTCTGTTTCATAAAAAGTAATGAAACAGGTTGTACATGAAAAAAAAAGAAGTCCACCGAATAATATAGTGTCTTCCTTTATCATTATTTTTTCATGTGTCTCTGTTTTTTCTTTCTCTTCCTTACCATTTTTGTGTGATATTTTTTAAAGTAGCCAAACAAATGCCCAGATCTCAATTCTGATAAGTGATTCTAATTTATTTCATACTAGGAAAGGGGGGAAAACTTCGCTAATATGGAAATCCAGGACAAGGGAAACTAATTTGAGTGCATCTCAGAAAGTTAAGCAACAACAACAACAAAAAACTATGAACTAATCAATGCCTCTCGTTCCCCGGATCTCATCCTGCTCTTCATAAGGGATTTCCTCAAAATAAGCAAACAAATAGACAAGAGAAGCAACACTGACTACTATCCCACTGTGTGTCGGCACCATTCGGTTAACTCTTGTGTTGTACATAGGTATTAAGGCTGCTGGCACACACTGGCTTTTGTGAATAGTGCTGCAGTGAAGACTGGTATAGCACCTTGAAAACCTTGTGCTGAAATGTCAATTGAACAAGGAAAAATACTGCATGTACTCACTCACATGAAGTGCTCAGAATAGGCAAGGATATAAAGATTAAAGTTAATTAGTGGTTACCAGTGTTCAGTGGGAATGGGAGTAATAGTAGGAATTAATGCTTAGGGAATATTGAGATTTTGGTAAGGATGATGGGAAAATTGCGATGAATTAATGGTAATATTTGAACAGCATGATGCACAGAAGCGAATGAACCTGAATTGTACATTATGAAAACAGTAGAAATGGAAAATTGTTAGATATAAATTTATCATGATAATTTTTAAAAAGCAACATTTCCCACAAGCCAGTGACAATAAAAAGGACAAATAAATTGATAATCCTCACCTCTCGTAACTTTTCTGGATTCCAATGTGCTGCTTGCATATTCGCAAGAAAGATAATGCTCTAACTGCTGCGAGCCTCTTATAATGAATGCATATCCATGGAATCATCCCCATTAAAACATAGATAGAATGTTGTGGGATAGTATAAATTCTGATTCGACATGAGGAAGGAAGTGACTTTGAGAAGAAAAAAATAAAACTTACTATCTCATGGAGAGTTCAACAGCTATCACATCAATGTATCCCAAACTTGCACTATACCTATGAAACATATTCTATCTCCAAATATGTTTGAAATTGGCAAAATAAGTATGTAGTTGTGAATGTACCTTATCACAAGCTCTTGGAATGAAAATGTTTGTTTGCTTCCCACCTTCAGGAGGTTCCGTGAATATGCTGAGCTATAGCAGTCTGCTTCCATCTAGAGTCACCATTTTGGAAATCCTGTGGCGTGGTTCTGCTCTGTCCTATAGGATCACTGTAAGTGTGAGTCCGTTTGACAGCAATGGATTCAGTCTGGGGTTTGGCTCCCATAGCACAGATAGGTGTCTACAATATAAGCAAGGATATCAAAACTAGGGTGCCATTGAACAGATTTCTGGTAAACCCTCTTCAAAAGTATGAACTGTGTCAAATCTCTCCTATGTTCACATCTTTTGCCCTATTTTCTTTTGCTGTATCTAATATAATAATTTATGTAGCTGATAGTGGATTAATGTATAACTCTTATCTAAGACCCCACATTAATATTTTAACTAGAGACAGCAATTGCTTACCAAAGAGCTGAGATAAGCAAGGTACTTCCAGGGAACCTGGAAAGGAGATTCCATGAATTTGTTGACACAGGGAAGGGAGCCACCTTATTTGTTCCTACTTAGGTCAGATCTGTATAAAAATGCATTTATTTCAACTGAAGCTGAGAGAAAGAGTTTAATATTTTGCCAGAGTATTTTGAAAAGTAAATTGGTTACAAAAAGTGTCTTCCTGCATGTCTTCTCTCATCCTTTCACTTAAAAAAAAAAGTGCCTCATGTAAGCTAGACCCTGTATAGCTAATAGCTGTGCACAGGAAACTAAAGTCTGGGCACTGATGAAACCACAATTTACTAAGGGAAAAAATATAAATCAGTGCAATACAGGTTGGGACTTAGATTGGAGGATGTGAGCCTCATGTTCCCTTTATTAAAAGAATTTTCAGATCAAGGTTGTTCAATTCTCTAGTTTTCAGACATGAAATGAATAAGGAACAAATAATTGTTCAAAGTCCACAAGTTCTATTCATGTTGGAAAAAAGAAAAAGCCTTTGAAACACTCACCTTCTGACAGATTTCCAAGTTTTGTACCACTAAATTGATTAAATTCAATATTTGAGAACTCCAAATATACTTGAATAAAAGGAATCAAATACATAGATGATTGTAAGTAATTTAAATTTGAATGTACTTCGCTTCACTTTCTGCATTGCTTTTAAAAATGAGGTTAAATAAGAACTTCTGTGAATAGTATGTTTAGATTTCTCAAAAGCTGTATTTCCTTTTAATCTTGACTTTCTCATTAGATTTCAGATTGGCTTTGTCAGTACATTTCTTCTGAATGTATCCTGAGAGACAAATATCTACTCTGTTATTTTCTCCGACATGTTTTAAATGCTCACCACAAACTCTAGACTCTTCACAAAAATAAATAAGACTGTCTTCCCTAAGCTCTCTCTTTGATCAGGTCCGGGCTATGAACTCTATCAAAAAACCGTGTCTTCTGACTGCTCTCTGCTCTTCGATGTCTTCCAAATCAATGTCAGCAAGTTGATATTCATCACCTGAAAGATGCCCAGCAGGAATTAGTATTTCTAAAGAAAAGTAAAAAGAAAAAAAAAAAGAGTTCAGTCTCTCTTCTGAAAATACTCTAAATGTTGTTGAAGAGAAAGAAAACATATTGATATATAAAGAAGGAATTAATCAAATGCTGATTTGTGATTCTGACAGCAAATGCATGAGGAGGTGGGAAGAGGGAGATATCACTGTTGTGTTAGTCCGTGTGGACTAGAGAAACAAATCCAGGACACTCATATGTGAATAAGAAAGACTGTTATATCAAAGAGTAATTGCATATTAAGAAAACATCCAGCCCAGTCCAGATCAAGTCCATAAGTCTGATATTAGCCCACATGACCCATACCAGCCTATAAATTCTTCTTCAGACTCACGCAGCCATGCAATAATGCCGGATGCATGAAAACCACAGGCCAGTGGGTGGAATGTCTTGTGGATCCAGTGGCGATGAAAGCATCCCCGTGCTGGCATGGGTCTCTAATTGACTCATCCAGCTCTAGAGCCCTGGCTGCCATCAGCATAGCACGATGTGGCTTGTCAACAGGAATGTCTCAAGGGAGACAAGGCAGAGAAAGTGTGTGTATCCCTGCCTCCAGAAGGAAGACGGAAGTTCCCAGAATCCTCAGGAGAAGGCCATGTATACATAGAGGCTTTATTGGCTATGACCTGATTGACAGGCTAGGCTCCACACTTTTGCAAGTTGACAGGAGATTATGTAATTACCACAACTGTCGTAAACACAAAAATAAAACCCAAACCAGTTACCATCAAGTGGGCTCACTCAGACCCATGGTAACCCCACATGTGTCAGAGCAGAATGCTTCCAATAGAGCATTCCAGGGTTGGAAACTTGTAGAAAAAGATCACCACACCTCTCTTCTAAACAGCCTGTGAGTGGAAGCAAACTGTCATCCTTTGAGTTAGTAGCTGCTGTCTTAAGCTTTCGTACCACCCCATTCCTATCATTCTCTTCTACCTGTCATCAAACTGATGCCGACTCCTGGTGACCCTGTGGCCCAGAGTAGAACAACCCCTGTGGGTTTCTGAGACTAAGTGTTTTCCTTTTAATAAGTGTGTTTATTTTTACTGATTTCATTGACACACAAATCACATATCATACATATCAATAGTTCAATCACATTCATACAAGTTTTGTGACCATCACCACAAACAATCCCAGCCATTTCTTCTTCCTGTACTCGTTGTTAGCTTCCCATTTCCTGCCAGCCTCCTTTGTCATGCTCCCCTGAACCCTGGACGCAGTTGTTGTCTCTATGTGTTTACTGAATCTAGGTTTCAAATCCACAAAATCACTCAAAATCAAGGCAGAATACAAACAAAACTGTAACTTTTTAGGAGAGGAGAAAGCCCCATATTTCTCCCTCAGAGTGGCTGGTGTTTTTCACCTGCCAACCTTGAGGTTAGCAGCCCTTTGTGTTGCCCACTGCGCCACCAGGGCTCCTCCTAACTCTTTCACTCTTAAATTGGGTCTGGGAGACTGAGCAGAAGTTACCCAGGCTGAGTGAAGGAAGTTGTTGTAATGTGTGCATTACAAAATCATAGGGAGATACTTTTCTATTCTGTGTTTACTGTGTGAACCAAGGGACATGTCTACCCACTGCCTTAGGGTCCATTCTGATTCATAGTGGCTGTATGTGTGATTTCCCACGACCTGAAATCATTATGAGGGCAGGTATAGTCAGCTTCTTCCGGAGGAGTGGCTGGTGGGTTTAAGCCACCACGCTTGCAGTGAGCAGTCTAATACTGACATGACAGAGCTACCAGGGCTCCAGAAGAGATGCAGTATTTATTGTGGACTCAAATTCAAACTCACTGCCCTCGAGTCAGTGCAGACTCTTAGCCTACCTCTGAGATGGTAAGCGTTAATGGGAACAGAAAGCCCGGTCTTTCTCCCACAGAGCTGCTGGTGGTTGCAAAACTGCCAACCAGATGAATCAGAGCCCAACATATAACCACTACACGCCAGGGCTCCGATTTGTGGGGCAGGCACTGTGTAAAACACAGAACACCTAAACAATAAGAGGACAAGTAAATTGTTAATGTAGGCTTGGAATTGCCAACACAATGTTGATAATCAACCTTGACACCTGCAAATATATTAAACAAATAATTACTAATAAAGAGAAACTGAAAAAAATTCCAAGTGTCCTTCCTGCTCAAGGGCCCATTGAGAATTTGCATTCTACTCAGATACACTGAATCTTTACATTGTATATATGCATAAGGGCGGGGCCCGAGAGCCATTTGTGAAACTACTCAGGAAATGACCCTTTGGAGAACTCCCTCTATCTAAAATTGAGGGAAGAGAGGAAAGTGATCCCCAAACAGAATGCTTGGGAGAGAGAAGTATAGAAGATCAGAGACATAAATCTGACTTGAACAGTCACAACTGTGTCAATAGACAGCCCCTATGATGAGGGGTGGACCTGATCTGGTTTCCAAAATTTTCTGTACTTTTTCTTCGGTTTTCCTTTGGTTTTTGTCTGTTCATAGTAGAGTGTATCTCAGAGGTGTTATGTCAATGGAGGTCATCCTCTTGATGCTGTGTTATATGCTTTTCCATTTTTTGGTCTAGGAAACCCAGGATCGATGAACCTAGAGGGACAGCAAGTAGAATAAAGGGCTCAGGGGGAGGGGCTACAGTGGTGGAGGTGGGGTAAAGCGAGATGAAGTCAAGGGCTCCATTTAGTAAAAGAATGCATGGAAACTGTGGTAGCAATTGTACAATTCTACTTGACATGATTGAAATTTGGAATGATATGATAAATATATTATATCATAGCTAATAACAATAATAAGAAAGAACTACTTTGACATCTTATAAAAATGTAGATTCTGATTTAGGATATCTGGGGTGAAAATAACAATTCTCAGCAGGCTATCACACTAAAGGAAACAGGTCAGAAGCCAGGAGGCTTGAGGGATTCGATGAAAGTGTGTGCCCTTGAGAGGAATCAAAGGTTGAGGGAAGTCTCCAACTCTGAGTGAAGCAGGAGGCAGGCATGCTCCATCTGCACATTCATCCTCCAGTCTCTCTCTCTCTCTCTCTCTCTCTCTCTCTCTCTCTCTCTCTCTCGCAGAAATCAAGTCAGTTCTGCATCTTTTTGACCCTTTAGGAGCTGCTCCCGGGGGTGTCCTAGATGGTAACTCAGCCTAAGTAGAAAGCCTCATCAGGTTCTGTTGCAATAACATCCTGAGTGGGCCAGATTTCTGCACTAGGCAGAGAGGATCCCCTTGCTTGGGTGTTAAGAGAACGAAAAACTCGCTCTTGACTGAAGTCTGTCTCCCAGTGACCCCATCAGCTGGAGCAACACTGTGCTTCCTAAGGTTTTCAGTCGCTCGTTTATTTCAAAGATCACCAGCCTATTCTATCTCTCCTTTCTTTTGAAGCTAAAAATAAAAATGTGTATTAGCATATAATTCGCATTTCATACAGTTTACTTAGTTCAGTCATATTAATGAGAGGGATGCAATCATCACCATAATCAATTTCAAAACATTTTCTACTTGCTTTAATTCACTTTTGTTAGATACCCTACCTCCCTCCACCCCCACCTGTGTCTCCCTTGCCTGGCCCTGATATCAGTATTAATCCAGTTACTGTCTCTAGAGATTTATCTGTCAAGGATTGCATATCCAGAAAGTCATATAAAATACAAACAAGGAACAAACAAAACAACATCAATGACAAAATAGAAAAAAAAAACCTCAAATGAAAAGGAGAAAATATTAAAAGTTGAAACAACTTTAAAATGGGTCAAAAGGAAAATCACATGATGCAGTGTTACATTTTAACCTGACTGCATTTGCCATAATTGAGTTTACAGTGCTCTCTCTCTCATAGCAAGACTATCCACATCCCTTAGTTGTGGTAGGAGGGCATTTATGGAAGGCTTAATCCATGCGGCGACCCGATTAATAGATTTGGGCCTTTCCCTGTCATCCATAGTCTTCTGCAAACTGGGTGTTCACAGTTTAAGCTCAGATACAGTTCCCGCCATAGGATTTAGATCTTAATATTTACTATCCTTCGATCATACAGACTGTTAATTATGCTTCTTCCATGTGGACTTCGTTATCATGTCGCTTAGATGGTTATATGTTTGGTCCAAGCCAGATGCTATTCTTGCTAAAGTTTTTGTGGTTTGGGTGGAAGTTTATAGTCTTGCATTCAGTAACTCGTATACATTTTTCTTTTGTGGCTTGTTGCAATCTCCCCGATGTTGCATTTCTCTTCCCACTTCTTCCTCGGATCTTCCATGTTCAGCCTCCTTTGTCCTGTCCCTTCTGTCTCCTGAGTGAGATATAGTCAATTAATATGACTATATTTTGGAGGGGATTCTCAGATACTGGATTAGTATGGGATTTATATTTTAAAATAGAGGCTGCGACTTTATGACACTATCCTTTAATTGCCTTGTGGGTATAATCAGCTAAAAGACCCAAACCATACATCTAATAAAGCCATTCCTTGTTGTGTATAAGAACCATCTCAGACACATAGAGAAATTTCTGGGCCATTGGAAGAGTACATCCAAGACCTCTGCAGTGGTGCTGGTGGCCCCTGAGGAGCCTGTGGCATGGAGACTTGGGGAGCAGGACTGGGACCATGGGTACTTAAAAATCTGGGGGAGTTATGGTCAGAATCATTCGAGGCAAGGATGGTGAGCCTTCATCTCGTGTACTTTGAACATGTTTCATATTGTATCATAATCAAAAGAAGGGAAAACATGAAGCAGAATTTCAAATTCTTATTGGAAACACATGTTTCCAGGAGAGACCACTCTTTGGGAAGGCTCTCATGCTTGATAAATCAGGGGGCCAGCAAAAATGTATAAGGCCCTTGAGAAGAGGAATTGGCACAGTGATTGCAACCGTGGGCTCAAACATGAGAATGGTGAGTATGGTGCAGGACCAGGCAGTGTTTTGTTGGTTTTTGCATAGGTCTCTATGAGTCAGAATGAACTCAATGGCACCTAACACTGTCCAGACCTTGTAAGGATACATTTGGTTTACATTCTTGAAGTTGTTAGTTATGATCACATAGATCTCAGTACAATTTTGTTAATGTACTTTGTCAAAACTCAGTTGTATATGCCCTAATCACTTGTTCAAGTAAATTGTTATAGGTTTATGACATCTTCAGCTTCCTTTTTGATGTTTAGGTCTCCACACAGTTTTCTCGTATGCATGAGAAACAGTTATTTAATTTGATTGAATTATTTCAAGAAATGGCTTTGTCAAGTTGGAAGTGTCTATTTTAAGCTTTATTAGGAAGCAAATGTAATCAATCTACCTAAAGATTATATTCCCAGCTCTTTGAAATTCTCCATTTGTCCTACATCTAAATGACAGAGGCTTGAACATCCAAATCTATAAAATGCAATAGAGGTTTCTTTCACTGAGGGATGAAAAATCTATCTGATGACATTCAATCCTCAGAAGAAAAGAATAATGGTGTCTTTCATCCTTTATAAATGACTCCTGCTGTTGCCGGAATGAGAACGCACACAGCTGTTGGTGAGAATGCGGATTTTGTGATCTATCTTCAGTGTGAAGGGAATTGCCTGTTTTTCAATGTCAGCGTCCCACAGGGTCTTCTGGAATAATTCCCTAATAGGTGATGCATTCTCCTTGTTGCTTCACTGTAGGGACAACTCTTTCATTATTCATCCTAGATTTAATGTTATTAGTTCATCTAAATTGATCTAGTGTTGATAAAGTGTTGTTTAAAATCCTTGAACATCCCATTCCTAATTTAAAGGGTCAGGATTCTTCAAGGAAATTCTGGAAGTCATTCACTTTTCAAATGTCATAAAATTTAGTTTATTTTTTTCTTTCAATTTTAATAAATGAAAAGGTCTCAGGCAAATTCATAGGACAATAGGGTATATAGGAGCAAATCCCTGATATCTTGAATTTGACTCTTGAAAAGTTTTCCAATGAATTTTTTTTAAGAAGCAAATTGCCCAAGCTTTTCTCCAAAGCACCTCTGGTAAATTAAAAATACAGAAGAAAACAACAAAAACAACAACAACAAAGCAACGTTTCAGTTATCAGTCGAGTGTAACATTTTACGCCACCAAGAGCTCCTTGGCCCCTTAAAACTAAAGAACCAAACTCCTTGCCATCAAGGAGATTGTGACACACAGACACTCTGCGTACACACAGGAGAACTGTGATCCATAGATTCTCAAGGCTGCGGACCTGTCAGAAGAAGCTAACTTGGCCACTTTTCCCAGACACCTCTGATTATGTTCAAAGTGATAACCTTTCTGTTAGTCATCAAGTGTTTAGCCATTTGCAATCCAGAGACTCCTCCTTGATGCCTTAGTGACCTATTATAACCCACATTGGTGAGTCAGGGGATATTTGTACATGTGATTTACCTTTGCTGCAAATAAGTTCATTACATTATTACAGTGGAATAATAGGGACCAAATTAGAGAAATGGCTTTGGCGTAACCAAAAACCTCGAGGGACTAAGGGACTGAGTTGAGGAGCTCAGGATGATAGTCTAGAGGGACCCTTAGGTCAATTGACATAACATAGACTACAAAAGAGGCTATCTATACATCTTACTTTGTTGAGTAGGGACCAGGGTCTGAACAGCCATCTGAGGTGTGACAACTGGTATCCCCCTGCCTGCAGGAATGAAGAGCTCAGAGACACATGGAAACAGTCCAAAGAATGAATGGGCTATATTAATATAGGTATCCATGATCTTGATACCAAAACAACTAGAAGGTGCCCAGCTACTCTTACCAATTGTTCTGAAAAAGATCACATCAGAATTAGAATGTCCTAGATAATGTGTGTATGTGTGTGTATGGGGGGCGGGATGTGAAAGAAAGCTCAAAGTCATTAAAAAATAAAACAAAACAGGTTTACAGATCAGATATGGAATGGCAGACCCCATAAGACTCGTCTCTTAGTCACCTATATGTTCTGGAAATCTTACAGATACTATAGAGACTTGTAGAATTCTCAAGACAAGTCCTTAATCACTTGTCAGGTCTGGAAGTGAACTCACTCCCATGGCTCAGGTAGCAACCAAAAATCCATAGAAACTCTACAGGGCAAAGGAGAACAGCCCCCAGGGTTGCTAAGGCTGTCCATCTTTATCTCCTGCACATCAATGGGTGGGTTCACACAGCTGAGCCTAAGCCTATGCTTAACCAACTGTGCCACTAGGGGTCCTAGCCACTGAATGGACAGATCTGTAAGGGGGGAAAAAATACCGTACCTTTATAGTCAACCATTTGAAGCCAAAAGAGCAGCCATTCCCCAAGGACAAGATTCATATGAGTCACGAAAGAAGGTGGAATGGAAATAAAAATCTATGAGGATAAATAATATTACATTGAGGGGATTTTAATCAATAATATGAAACGAAATATGGTGGAAAAACTGAATAAAAAATTGATCCATTCTGTAAACTTTCATCCAATTCACAATTATAAAAGTCCTCAAATCACAAGTATCTATTAGAATAAATAAAAATCAAAACCTTTTGCAATTCCAACATGCATAAAAACAAAATAGCACCATTATCCAAGAAATTGCCTTCATACACCTTCCAGATCAATAGCTCCAACTGCATCCACAATGTTAATCATTATTTTTAATCCTAACATAAATAATTGATTTAAAAATAAGTTTGCTTATTTTCACATTTGTATTAATCCTATCAGACATTTTTTAAGTGTATATTCATAAAATTTATTCTTGCTTAGTATGACTATAGTGTGATCATTTTGATTCCTTGGTATATTTAATTGAATGAAAATGCCAAAATTATCTTAGCCATTCTACTACTGATGGTCGCTCGGTTTGTTTCATTTTGAATTTAATGTAAGTAACACTGTTATTTCTGATGTACTCTGAAATGAATTTCTAGATATATGGGAGTGAAAATGCTGGTTATTAGATTTGTGTAGTGGGAACTTTAGTGCAAAAAATAATGTGTCAACAAATTCTCCCTCTACTAGTATTTAGATTTTCTACCTGCTCTTCAATCTCGTCACAAGGTATTTTTGGCCTTAAAGAATTTAACCATCCCAGTGTGTGTGTGATAATATCTCTAATTGGTATTACTTTCCATTTTGCTGAATACCAATAAGTTTGAACACCTTTGCATAATAACATATGAATATCTTCCTTTGTAACATGCCAGTTTAAGTATTTTGCTATTATTTTCTTCTCTAGATTATTTTTCCTACTGATTTGTAGACATTCTTGAAATATTCTCTCTAGAAAAAGATTGTTAGTTACATCTGCTGCAAGTGTATTTAATCACTTGAGTCTTATTTTTATACTTTTTATGGTGTGTTATAGGGAACCCTGGTGCCATAGTGGTTACAAGTTGGGGTGCAAGATCAACAGAAACCATAAGCTGCTCCTCAGGAGGAAATTGGCATTTTCTACCCTGATAAAGAGTTAGAGTCTCTCCCCAAGGCAAGAACACTTTGCTCTAATAATCTGGCATTCTCAGACGGTCACCTTCCTGACACGATCACCAAAGGCAAAATAGTGCATAAGCAAATGTGGTGAAGAAAGCCATTGGTGCTCAGCTATTAAAAGAGGTAGTGTCTGGGGTCTTAACGGCTGAGTTAAAAAAGTGATCATCTAGCAGGGAAGCAACAAAGACGACATGGAAAAAGCACACCAGTCTGTGTGATCATGAGGTGTTGACAGGATCAGGTATAGGTCATCAGAAAGCCAAAAACAATCATACCTATGTGAACAAGTGGGATCAGATTGGAGAACCAAAGGCTATCTGTAGATAATTGGATATCCCCTCACAGAAGGGTCGCGAGGAGGTGGCAATTCACCCAGGGTGTAGTATAGCACCAACAAAACATAGAACATTCCTCTAGTTCTTTAATTCTTTCCCACACACACACTTTCATGACCCCAGTTCTACCTTACAAACGAGGCTAGACCAGAGCATGTACACAGGTACAGATAAGAGCTCTCCACACACACAATCAAGGACAGATAACTCCCCAGGAACAGTATGGGTGTAGTGATACTGTAGGGGGAAGTTGGGGACAGAAGGAAAAAGGATGAACTGATCACAAGGATTGACGTATTAACACACACACACCCTCTAGGGAGACAGAATAATAACAGAAATGTGGGTGAGAGGAGAAAGTGACGGTGTAAGATATGAAAACAATATTAATTTATAATTTTTCGAGTGTTCATGAGGGCGGGGGTGGGGAGCTGATATCAAGGGCTCAGATAGAAAATAAGTGTTTTGAAAATTATGATGGCAATATATGTACAAATGTGCTAGATACAATTGATGTGTGGATTGTTTTAAGAGCTATAAGAGCCCTGAATAAATGGATTTCTTAAAAAAGAGAGAGAGAGAGAGTCTCAGAAGCCTACAGGAGGAGTTCTATTATTTCCTACAGAGTTTCTATGAGTCAGATCGATTTGATGGCAGCGAAGTTGGTTTTTGGAGGTCTTTGATACATACATGCTGTACATTTCAGTGAGGTACACATATGAAGAATTCCTTTCATGTTTGTTTCTTTCTAAATTCTATTTGTTCATAAAAATACTCAATTACGTTACTTATTTACATTTTCCTTGGATTTTACATTCCATGTAGATATACAATCGATATGGAGTTAATCTTTGAGGATTGAGGTAGCATTCAAAATTTACTTTTCATCATATAGATGGCCAATTGAATTTTTCCATAGCTATCGTCTCATTTTTTTTTTTTTACCATATATCATAGGTGTCCATTTCTGTGTCTGTATGTGAGGAGAAGTGGAATGAAGTCATTTGGTGTGGCTCCTCCATCCATAGGTTTTGTAAGGGGCAAATAGGCTGTCGAGGACTGTAACAATCTGTGGGGTTTCATCAATTTTGCCATTCCTCTGGGCAAAGAGGGAGCCATCTCAGAAAGAGGAAGGGACAATACCTACCAGCAGCCGAAGGAGGGACGATGCTTGGCCAGGATTCCTATGTGAAGAATAGATGTCTACAGAGACCATCAAGAAGGAGTCAGGGCAGAAACATAGGCCATGAGACAGAACGGTGTGCTTCCCGGCCCACAGAACAAGTGAAACTGAGAGTCGTTGGGAAGAAGGTTGGTTGGAAGAGTGGGGTGCCCTATGGGCATTTATTAGGACTAAGGCTTTCTAACACTGGACCAAGCAGTAGGCCAAGGGCTGTTTGCCTGAGGATTTGAGGAACAGATGTAAGATGCACTTGTCAGCATGACTGAGAAGAGAAGCCCCATCTGGAGGAGGTCAGATGTGACTTCCAAAACATTTCTGCAATTGGTTTCAAAAGTGGGATTCATTGTATTGGCGCCAGACTCACGGAAGGTTGGTATTTTACCAGAGAAAGAAGGAAGGGTCATGGAAAGTAAAACTTTTGAATATTAGATGGTTACTTTGGTGATTTTCGCCTGTAATGGCAAAAAGGAATATGAGATGGTGAACCTGAACCTAAGGGAGAAACAACTGTTCCTGGAATGGCCTGAGGCCATCTCCGCAGAAAAAGGAGACCAGAAAAAGTGGACGATGTCCAGCTCCCACTAAAAATGGCTTTGAAGAGATCACAGTAAAGGGTTCTGAAAAAAGTAGAACAAAACTCAAAATCATAAAAGATGCCAAATTTGCTGGTCGGAATCACTGAGAATATAAAACCTATGAGCCTTTGGGTCTGGAACTGAACTCTGGCCCCAGTTCCATTTTCATCCAAATAATAGGCATGCTCTTCTATGGAAAACTAACCCCAGTGAAGGGCACACACTTTGGAATAATCAACCATAGAGGATAAGATGGGCAGTGTTGGCTAAGGACAAAGTTCAGAAAAGTTAGGACAGACGGAATAGAAACAGAAAACACAGAAAGTTGATAGTACAGGTAGAGTGACATTGAGAAAAAAATATATAGGTATAGCTTTTATAAGTCATTTTATTGGGGATGCGTACAGCTCCTCTAACAATCCAAAAAATCAATTGTATCAAGCACAGTTGTACATATGTTGCCATCATCATTTTCAAAACATTTTCTTTCTACTTAAGCCCTTAGTATCAGCTCTTCTTTTTTCCCTCCTTTTCCACCCTCGTGAACCCCTGATAAATTATAAATTATTATTATTTTCGTATTGTACACTGTCTGTGATATCCCTTCACCCACATTTATGTTGTTTGTCCCCCTGGTGGCGGGGGGGTTTAAAATGTAGATCCTTGCAATAAGTTCCCCCTTTCACCTCCTTCTTCTTTCCACCTATCCTCATGGTATTGCTACCCCCATTACTGTTCCTGGGGAGGGGGTGGTATCTGTCCTTGATCGTGTGTATAGAGAGCACTTATCTGTACCTGTGTACATGCTCTGATCTAGCCTGGTTTGTAAGGTAGAACTGGGGTCATGATAGTGGGGTTATGGGGGACAGATTCATTAAAAACCTAGAGGAATGTTGTGTGTTTCATTTGTGCTGTACCGCACCCTGGGTGAATTGTCCCTTCCTTGGGACCCTTCTGTGAGGGATGTCCAATTGTTTACAGATGGGCTTTGGGTCTCCAATCTGATCCCACTTGTTCGCATTGGTATGATTGTTTTGGGTCTTCTGATATCTGATCCTGTCAACTCCTCCACACAGGCTGGTGGAGACACTCAATTTTTATAGTATTGGGTGTTTCCCTAGATTTTAATAGTTCTCTCTTCTGACAATGTAAGAAGTTCAAGATAATTTAGTTGGAAATTTTGTTGGGAGAAAGAGGAATTTTTAATTTTCCAGTTTAATGTTCCTCTTTTTTCTTGATGTCAGCTAAATTTTTCCCCTTCCCTTTTTCTTCCTCTTCACCCTTCAAGTTGTCAAAGGCCCACTTTCCTCCTTTTTTCCCTCATAAGCAAAGATTTTTAAAAATTCTCTTCTTTAAAAGTATGCCTGACTCTTTAAACCAGAATGATATTTGGACAGTAAAATTTCTGGATGTAAGACTTACTAGACGCTTAATCTCCCACTTGGAAAACAAGGACAGTGTTTGCATTGCATGGCAACCAAACCTCCATCCTATCCGTCTCAGTATTTAGGACATTTTGCTAGCTCGCATTCTCTACTTCCCTCACATATTGCTCTCTGTAGTTCTCTGTTTGCCAAAAACCTTTGAGCAGTGAGAGGATAGAAAAGAAATATGAAAGAGTATCAGCTAGTCTGAGATAGCTTTTTCCATTTTTGATCATAATTATTTTGAAATTTAGGCATCCTCTGCTTTCAAGCTCTATAGACTGTATTGAGAATATATTGCTACAGGATATGCTAAGTCCTCTTTTGCATTACTTTGGAAAGAAATACCAGAGAGCATGTAGCTAACAGCCGCTTATCTTTACTATCCCAAAGTCTAGCCTTTCATTTTTCTTTTTTTAATTTTGTTAGTCTTGTGAATTTTCAGGGTATGAGGCTATTTTCCATTTTCCACCACAGGCAAATGTCATTAATTATAGATAATACCCAAATTGTAGGTTAATAAAAAACAAGTTTATCAACCAAAGAGGGGTGCTTGGTTTACTGCAATGAAACTTTAGAAAGACTCAGATTTATCTTATATCTACTATAAAATGTTGAGCACTACAAGGATTGAAACAATTTTCATATCCATAGATCATTTCTTAACCTAGAAAATTGTACAAACCATCTGTTAACTCTTTAATGATCTTCCCCCACCCTGGTGTCTAGCTTAAATCAGCTGTAGTCAAATAAGAGGTTTTTTAAAGTCAATCCTTAAAATGTTATTGATATTTATTTTGTAGATCAGAATATGATAAAGTTGTAGCAGTAGATAAAACAATTAACCTGTAATTATCTACTGCATTCTTTTATATATGCCCAGAGAGAAAAATTTCAAAGATTATTCACATTTTATACTACTAGTATTCCTTCATTCATTATATTAAATAAGAAGAGACGTATATTAGCATATCTTGTAATGATTATGGAATTTGATCATAGATTTAATTCTCATGATAATAATTTAATTGGTCCACTTTACTCCTAGGATGTGAATAGGCAAGAGAATGGCCCCAAAATGTGTCCTTTTCTTAATATCCAAAATTGCATTACTTATCATGACAAAAAAAGGAACTAAGGTTATAGATGTAACTAAAGTACTAATTGGGTAATGTTAAGATGGGGGTATTGTCGTAGATTACCTGAGTGAACCCAAAGCCATCTGTCATCCCAAGCATCTTGATAGCAGATGAGGGAGAAAAGTAGTGTGAGAGTGGGGGAGATCCAAAAGACTCAACTCACTGTTTCTGGTCTTGAAGATGGAAGATGACCATGATGTAAGCAATGCCAGTACGTACCACAAACTGGAAAAGAACAACAAACAGATTATCCTTTTGAGCCAGCAGAAAGGAACATAGCTCTGCTGACAGCTTGATTTTCACCAGTGAGAAACAGTTCAGACTTCAGACCCCTAGAAGTATCACACAGTAAATTTCAGTTGTTAAGCCATTTGGTTTTTGAAAAATTTACAAATCATGATAGGAAACTAATATATAGTGTGTGGCTCTTTGTGGTACCACCTAAAACTCTATAGATGTTTAATAAGATCCCCCATTGCAGTGAATGGACATTTTTATTATTTTTATGTGTCTACTGAATCCTCTGCTATATCTTAATCTCTAAGATATATTTTAGGAAGATAAAGGTTCTCTAAGTAAAAATTAAAAAAAATAAAATAAAAAACAAGCCAGGAAGTGACTATCCTCAATGGTTATCCTCCTGTGTTAGTCGGGGTGGGCTAGAGAAACAAATTCATAGACACACTCATATGTGTGTAAGGAAGAGCTTTATATACAAGAGCAATTGAACATTGAGAAACCATCCTAGTGAGCCGAGAGAGAGAAAGAGAAAGAGAGAGAGAGAGAGAATGTCTCCCGCCTCCAAGGAGGTAAATACAGGAATTTCCAGAATCCTCCGGGGAAGGCCCAGCCCACACAGAGGCCTCATTGGCTATAACTGGATTGACAGACTAGACTCCACCCCTTACTCTTCATCCTCTCAAGTCCCAAATTGACACCAGATTATGTAACTAACAAACGTCCTTTCCTGGATTTTAGCCCTATGTATCTTTAGTTGCTTAATACCTTGGTGTTTTACTGATACCTGAACCGTACTTAATGTATTCTTACTTTCCAAGTCATTCCCAGTTTGTAGGCTGCTCAAAAATAATTTAATTTGTCAGCATCAGAGGGAGAATTCTATATTAAATATTTTGAGCATATCTTAATGCACAATGTAATGCACGTTTAAAAGCTTATGGTAGGGGAGACTGCTCATATTATATTATTTTCATTATTAAGATGAGGAAACTTAGGAACAGAAAATCAAGAAACTTTGCTGTTTAAAAACTCAATTTAAAAAAAATCAATTCAAGCATGAGTTTTTAAATTACTTGTTTCATGCCCTTTACACTATAATAAGGACACTATCTCTGCCTCAACAGTTCACTGCCATGAAGTCAATTTCAACTCATAGAGACCCTATAGGAGAGGGTAGAAATGCCCCTTTCAGTTTCCAAGAATGTAACTCTTTATGGGAGTAGAGAACCACTTTTCTTTTTCTTGAGGTGCTTGCTAGTGGTTTCAAACTTCTGACCTTGAAGTTTAACAGCCTAACTGTTCACCTTTCCCTGAATCATCCAATATAAGTAAGCTTGGCAGACCCACCCAGAGGTGCTTGGAAGTAAGGCCTAGAAATCTGCTTCTGAAAGGTTACAGCTTTAGAATCATGTGTTAGTCTCGGTAGACTAGAGAAACAAATTCAGACACTCATATGTGTATAAGAAAAAGCTTTATATACAAGAGCAATTGAATATTGATAAAACATCCCAGACAAGTCCAAATCAAGTCCATACATCCAATATTAGCCCATATGTCTGATCCAATCTACAAATGCATCTTCAGACTCACGCAACACATGTAATGAAGCTGCATGCAGGAAGATCACAGGACAGTGGGTGGAAAGTCTTGTGGATCCAGTGGCAGTGGAAGCATCTCAGCGCTGGCAGCATGGGCTCCTTCTGCTCCAGGGCTATCGTGTAGCTCCAGGTGTTGTCTCAACAGGAATGTCTTGCAGGGAGTGAGCATGCGTCCTGCCTCCAATGAGCTATTGATCTTCTTTGCACCTCCAAATGAGGTCATCAAACTGTGACCTGATTGTTTGAGGTCATCAGACTCTACCCCGTCACTCTTAAGTCTCAAACTGACAACAGATTATGTAAGTGCCACAAATTCCTACAGAGTAGTCCTACCCTTGGGGTGGAGGACAACTAACAATAACGACAAAAACATCTAGCTATTGAACATACGTAGCACACGATAAATTAAATTGATGGAGTTCTTGAAATAAATATGTAGACTTTTTCACAACAAATAAGTCATTTGTATTTTCAGATTGTAAAACATTTTTATATGCTATGTCTTGATCAATGCAAATAATAAGCCTGTGAGAACACCATAGCAAGCCATATGTTCTGGGATCTAGACTCTGGAGCCAGATTCTCTAAAATCAGACCCTGTCTCTGCTAAAGGCTGGCCGTGTAACAGCATGCCTCTGTTCCCCATCTGTCAAAAAGGGATAATAATGATGAATAAATTGCAGATGAAATAAAATATTTGAAAACCAGAATGTCACATAGTAAATACTACATTGGACAGCCATTGGACTGGCAGCCACATGGTCTGTGATTCAAGCCTACTAACTACTCTGTGGGAGAAAGTTGAGGCTTTTTGCTCCTGTACAGAGTTACATCCTTGGGAAACTGTACATAGGGGTGATCAGAGTTGAAATCAACTTTGTGGCAATGGATTTGGCTGAGTTGTTATTAATTATTTAAATAATGTATGTAACAGAAAATGAGGAATTAAATTCTTTCATTTAAAAAAATGCAGACTTTCATTTTTTTTTAATTAATCAATTTATTGGGGCTCATACAATTCATCACAATACATAGATCAATTGTGTAAAGCACATCTATACATTTGTTGCCCTCATCATTCCCAAAA
>NW_022111368.1:39864175-39869264 GCF_000313985.2 Echinops telfairi
TGGTGTGCTGCTTCCATGTGGGCTTTGTTGCTTCTGATGGTGCCCGGCTATCGAGACTTATAGCGTCTGGGGACTTAAAGTCTTGAAAGTAAACAAGCGGCCATCTAGCCCAGACTTTCATTTTAAAGAGGGTTATTGTTATAGATGAAATGAATCTAAAATGGAATAATTCTTGAGGTTGAGAAACATCATTAAAGCTGAAACATTTAAACTTATTTAAATTTATTGAATTGTACCTCAACTAGATAGAGGAAATATCACATTATTTGATACATCCGATCATGGATGTATGTGCAGTATTTTAGCTCCTTTTTACCCCCAGTGAATTTCTAGAAATATCTTTCTCATTCATTAATGATAACTAACAAAATTTTATTATTTAAATAAGTATTAAAATTTGAACTAAATTAAAGAGGTCTCTAATTGTACAATATGGTTCCATTTCCAAACATTTTGTCCTAGGTACCTAGTGAAGTTTTATTTACACACACAAAGAACACAGCCCTTTAGGATAAACAAAATCATTGTGTCCCTGAAATATTGGTCCAATTGACTTGTCATCCTTCCTGTGCATTAAGCATCTCTAGAAAAATCTTAGCTACTGTTGGGATCTGTATCTAAGCTCTGATGTTTAACCAGGAGTTCCTGGTTAGAGCAAACTTCACTGATTTATAATATACTTCCCGAAGATATAAGCTTTTTATTCTGAAGTAGAAATGTGTGTGTGCATGGATTTGATCAGAGAGTGGGGCTAGTGGGGTTGTTTGTAGCCAGGAGCCAAAGCAGTAAGACAATTGCTTGCTCTTAGACAGCAGTTTGTTCAAGTCAAAGCCAACTGACATGTGAAATAAAGAGCCTTTCCTGGGGTTTTGTAACGTGTGTTGCTGATAGCAACTGTATACAGTTTATCTACACTCAGTTGAGAAGTTCCACTTTAGAGATATAAGAAATAGGTTTTTCTCTCTAAATTGGGGCTTAGCAAGGAGGCCTGGGGAAATGAAGCTGTCTGTGAGATTAGTGTTTTCAGATGGCGACATGAATAGGCTATGCTCCTCGCACCCACGCTGCACACGCTCCCTGAAAGCAGCGTTTGCACTAGGAGCTTGGTGTGCCGTAGAAGCACTCGGTTCCTCTTCCTGGCATTATTATCAGGAAGGCCTCACTCTCAAAGAGAGAGTAAATAAGAGAACGAAAAGCAGGGAGAACAAGAGAAGTGTGTATTTTTTCCAGTAACCTGCAGGTTAAAAGAGAGTTACTGCCATGTAGGAAGTTAAGGTATTGCTCATTTTAGTCTATTCATTTTCTTGTGATGCCAAAAGACTTTAACTGAAAATCAAGGTGATAGAACAGGTCATCATTGTCTATTAAATCCTTTTAGGCTAGAAATTGAAATAAAGGAATAAGATTAAAGATGTGTTGTTTCACTAGTCATCTCTGCTGTGCCTGCACCAGCCAGTTAAGAATATACTGGAATTATTTTCTTTTCAAGTTAACTTCTCAAACATAGGCACTGCAAACTATGCCAATATACCTCCCTGTGTGTATGCTAACCATTCTAGAACAAAATATGTTTTTCTGCCTCCCCTCCCCACTGCAATGCTGAAAGCAGGAAAAAGAAGAATAAACAAAAAAATGAAGAAAGCCCTATTTGCTTCTGGAAGTACATTCTCCAGTAAAGTAAGACTATGAGTCCACTAAGTAGATTCCTAATAAAATCTGTTTACTTTTCAGAAATCACTTCAAGACCCTCATGTGGCTATATCTTCCAGTCTGAGACTTCTTTCTCATAAACTCTGCCTAATTCAAAAGCAATGCCCCATCTTCTGAAGTCCATCTAAAAATCAACACAAGGTCAAGTTACTGTGATGTGAGTTCCAATCCGTGGCAACCCGAAAGGGGAACAGGGACCTCTTTGTGTCTCAGAGAGTTTCAATAGCTGATTTTTCACAAACAGACCTACAGAACTGTCTTCTGAGGTGTCTCTAAGTGGACTTGAATCTCTAACCTTTCAGTTAGCAGCTGACTACATTAACTATGTGCACGCCCCAGGGAAGCAAAGACAGAAAAGAAAAAACCCTGCCAGAACATTAATACCATGACGACCTTCTTCTGCGTATCCCCAACAAAGCCACTTCAAGGTTCAGTAGCAGTGGTGTTCTCTCCTACAGGAGGTGTGGTGGTCACCCAATTCCATGTCAACTTGATTAAAGAATGAAGGTGTGGAACCTAGCCTGTCAATCAGGTCACAGCCCTGTGATCCCTCCTCGTGGGCATGGCCTTCGAATGAGGTTTCGGGGACTTTATCTCTTCCTTCCTGGAGGCAGGACACACTCTCTCTGCTACACATTCCTGTTGACAAGCCACATGGAGACACACTCCAGAGCCCTGGAGAAGCATCCACTGCCACTGGATCCATGGGACTTTCTACCCCCTGGCCTGTGAGCGAGCGTCCTGCATTCAGCATGATTGCATGTGCTGCCTGAGTCTGAAGAAGAACTCATGGGTTGATATTGAGTTTAGGGACTTGATCTGGACTTTGCCAGGGTGTTTTATTGATGCATAATTACTTCTTGACATAAAATCCTCACTTGCACATATATGAGTGTGTCTGAATTTGCTTCGCTAGTCAACCCGGCCTAACGCAGGAGGTTTAATCAACTTCCCTTTGTTTTGTCAATTCATTTTTCTGGTTGTCTCTTTTGGGAGTTGACAGAGGACTGCACTGGAGAAGTAAAGCATACAAATCAACTGGAAACTATGCTGCTCTCCATTTGCACATTATCATGTAGTGTTTCAGACACTGAGCCAGTCATCAATAATTGATGGTCTGTTTTTGTACAGTGTACTAGCTTGTATTCAAAGTGTCACTGAAAACAACAAAAGCAAATAAAATTGAACCATAATATGTAGTAGAAACTATATGGTGCTTTATTGGTGGCTTTTTATCAACTCCTGCAATGTATTAATATTTGAGGAAAGCCGTCAACTCTGCTCCTAACTGTGCTCCAAACAGCTATGGAAATTTGAAGTTTACTTAATGGGATAATTAAGGTTTTATGTCAACTTGGCTGGGCCAAGATTCTCAGTGGTTTACCAGCTAACACCGAGTAATTCTCATGAGCTAACACAATATATTTAACATCCAATCAGTTATAATCCTTCATAATGGGATAAGATTAAGGTGGAATTCAACACACTGACTCAGCTCGTAGTGCTGATGCAATTACTTGCCCAATGCTGTGGCCTGTTTCCAATGTAAGTTAATACTGGGGAAGAGCTTGCTTTTAATTTTGCTTGGTCTGGATCCTCCATCCCGCTCATCTACTTCCATTTCTTTCTACTTGAATTGATGGCCTGCCACACTGCCTGCCAATCCTACTCATCTGACTGGCAGACCTTGGATTCATCCAACTCTGTAGCCCCGAGTTTGTGATGTTTCTGCCAAGCTTGGGTTGATTAGCCACTGAAGCTATGCAAATCAGGAGAATCTCACATCTGACTCACAGACAGAGGACATGCCTGGATTTGGACATGCCTACTCGCCATTTTCTTGACATAAAATTCTCTGCATGTAACCATGTGGGTGGTTTTGATTCTCTAGAGAACCCAGCCTCAACCACTTCATCCCTTAGAATGTAAAGTGTTCCAAGATCCAAAGTGTTCAAGACCACCACCCTCTTTCTGAGACTTCTTTTACTTTTACTCTGAATATTCCCTTAAGATTATTAGGAACAGTATGTTTTTTGTTCCTGCAAAGCTTAATATATAATCTTTTAGTTGAGTTTATGAAAGCTAATTATGCAATTGTGCCAATCCTTACAAATCCCAAGCATTGCTTATAAATACGGTTGAGTCCCAATCTCTCACTTTTTATCACCAAATCTCAAAACAGCTGGAAGGAAATTTGAAAGGTACTGGATAAAACAGTTTGTTTACTATTTGTTTCTTTGTCTTGTCTTTCTGAATTATAATTATGAAACCTGTTGTAGGAAATTTCTGACAGATGTTCAATTAAATGGACATACATAAGAGACTGTGCATAAAAACAGACAAAGAATGAGTCCATATATGAAAACCAATATTTGACCGATAATCTTTGCCGCAAGGAACCTGGGAAGCCAAACTTCAACTTCTTCAGGATTGCCTTTAAACCATTTGCACATGATCTATAAATGTTAACATTCTTAAACTGTGTCACAAATTCCAACCCAGGACCAATCAGAGATATTAAAATATACTCCCCAAACCAATTACATAAAATTTTTACTGCAAGTCAGCCTGTCTCCAACTCCCTTCTGCCAATAGCGCACAATGAGAACACATCTGAAGTCTTCACTTTGTCTATTAAGCTCCCCACTGCCTGCCTGTGAATCTCAGCCAATTTGGGGGATAATTGTTGACTGTCTTGCTATAGAACATTCTGAATAAGTGACCATGGATAGTTCTCATTTAAAGAGCCCTGGCTGTGTCTCGGCTGTTGACTGCATGCTTCACAGTTCAACTCACTAGCCTCTCTGCAGGAGACTTTCCATTCCAGGGCAGTCTTGCTCTGTCCTTTCTGCCGAGATGAGGAAGATTGACTTGATGACCTTGAGTTTGCTTTGTTTGTGTGGCTTTTATTATTATTAATTTTGTGGCACAGCAGTTAAGCACGCACATGCTTCCCCAAAGGTCTGACCTCACCAGCAGCTCCTGTAAAGACTGATACTGTTGGACCCCCTGCATTACAATTTGACTCCTCGTCATCTTAGGAGCAGAGTAGAATCACCTTTTAGGAACTCCGAGACGTTTAGCTCTATGAGAGAAGATCAGCAGATCGTTAGCCCATGGAGTAGCTGGATGATCCTGAGTGCCAAGACTTTGCTTATCAGCCCAGCACTTCATCGTGCACAACCAAGGATCCTATGCATAGGAACCACCTCAGCAGCAATGGGCTACACATTGTTCTCACTTGGGCTCTCTCTCTCTTTAAAATTGATTTGTTTTTTAAATATATATATATATATATATATTTAAGGAAAATGTAAGTGATGATTTTGGCCATTAAATGACAGACATTTAAACATTAAAAAAAATTTTTTAACAATAG
>NW_022111368.1:39869364-39883807 GCF_000313985.2 Echinops telfairi
TTCCATCATGTCAGGGGGAATTGTGTAATTGCTACCATCATCAGTCTCCAAACATTCTTTCTCTATATGGGCTCTTTGACATTGTTTCCCTTTCATCCCTTTCCACCATTGCACCCCACTGTCTCTTTTAAAGTATACATTTCCACAGTATCTTAGAAGGCAAACCAATTGGGTTAGGTACTTTCTTCCCCCATATTTTTCATGGGTTTATTTGCATAATGTCTATTACTCTGGAAACACAACATTGTTCCTCTCCCTAAATGGAGTTAGGTATGACTATACCTAGGCCTCTTCAAATTACACTTTGTGGAAACTCAGAACGTGTGAGTTGAAGGTGAGATATTACTTGCCCTTGAGATGACAGTCATTACAAGCTATGTGATAGGACAGCTTTTCTTTGGGTCTATGATGTACACTTTTCTTTGTTCACTTGTTTGTTTTAGTTTATTTGATAGTTTCCCACTTGAATTTTGAGTAATATATTTTGCTTTTTTTCAGCTTATTTTTTAACTGTTCTCCCAAGGTTAGAAATGACTGCTTAGTGCAGTGACAGCAAAAATGGAAATTTAAAAAAATTGATGCCAACGAAGTATAGAAGGCCATGCCTTTAAAAGGAAATACATTAATTATAACATATGTCAACTACGAAGTTCTGAATCTATTTGATTGCGTGTCTAGGTATGTGCAAAAAGTTTGTGTGGGTGGTTGTGGAGCTATAGTCAATATAGTCCTTCTAACCATAATACTTCATGTGATATATTATAACTGTGGACTCTGTATGTTTGTAGCTATAGTCCCATTTTGAAGGGCATTCTCTGTAAGAAACAGGAAATAGTGTGGGTCTAAGACGCAATCTCAGTAGAGGGTGTGAAGAGGACCACACTCTTTGTTTTCTTGATGGCATCTTTAAGATTCCACGTGCGAACTGGGTGTAAGCCAGGCCACATTTTTAATTTTTGGATATAAAATGGTACCCCATACAATCCACAATTTCATTCATAATCTCATCTGGAAAGCTTTTATTTCCTTGAATGTCTGTCCCTTGGAATAAGCAAGAGAATCTGGTGTGATTGTTGGACTAGTTTTGGCTTCTAGATCTGGACTTTGAATTTGGCTCAACCTTGCCTGACCATCAGATCTTGGACTAAATAGCACCCACTACCAAGTGAGACAAGTCCTCAAGGTTTCATGAGTTTCTGTGGGATATTGTCGGGATATGCAAAACTCAAAAAACGTGCGGGAATAGATGCAAGGGAGGAGTGGGGGAAAGAGAAACTGAATAATATCACGGAGGAGCTGGACATTTGGAACAGCATTAATGTCCAACTTCTTGGGAATAGGGGAATAGACTGGTATCAATTTTTTAATAGAGGTTATTACCACAGTTGTGCATTGTATAAGTTAGAAAGTAAAATGCTTAAATTTGTGAGAGATTATGTCACAGCAGGAGGATGCATGTTTCATGATAAAAGAGAGGGTGACAAAGACTATTCAGTAGTTATATAGTAAGAAAAGACCAACTGTTTATTGCACAAATTTACCTAAAGTGGCCCCTGTGCCATTATAACTCTCAGAGACCTGTTATGTTTTCCTTTTCCAAAATTAACGACACACATTATGCCTAATGCATTGTTAGTTGATGTAAAATAATGTAATTAACTGCATGATGGGATCTGTAGTACTCACAGTTGAGCCATTGTAGGATGATTAAGATGAAGTGTAATTGAGAAGACGTTTCCTGGGATGTGTGGTCTCCTCCTATGTCATCAGATGAGAGGTAGTGTATTCGTCTGGGTACTTTAGAGAAACAAATCCACAGCAACTCATGTATAAGAGAGAGGTTTATATAAAGGTTAAGTGGGCATCAAGAAAAAATCCCAACCCAGTGCTGCCCAAGCCCAACATTAACTCAATAACCCATATGTCTGACACCAATCCACAAAGCACTCTTCAATTCACAAAACACACACAATGATGCCGACTGCAGGAGGAATGCTGAGTCAGTGAATGTGTAAGCATCTCAGTGCTGGCAGGGGTCTCCATAAGGGTGCTCCAGCATGCAGCGCTGCATCAGGGTGGGTCCATGTGGCTTCTCCTCAGGGATATCTTGCAGGAAGTCAGCCTTGTAAGCTGAAGCAGGGAACTGCTAAGGCAGCTGCACCCTGGTCCAACCATCACAAAGCAAGAGACCTGAGAACTTGAAAGCGAGTCTCACCAAGCCATTTATCCCTCTGCCTTTCAATTAATCCCACATGTGTTTATTGGCCAGGTTGGCACAATAAACCAACTAACTCAGGTGGCTTTCCTTGTTGCCTGGATCAAGCCTGCATCTATCTCATCAATCTTTCATCTTTTGGACTGGAGCCAAAGGCCTGTCTTTAAACCTGCCAGTCCTGAGAACTATCAGAAGCCTAAAATACTGCCTGCCAGCCTAGGATTCATTTGCCTCTACCTCCACCAGCCTGTGATCTTCATGATTCTGGGTTCATCTTCCTGCACCCTAGTTCATCAATTTCAGCAGCTTCATGGATCAGGAAAATCATTCACATTCACATATGACTCACAGACTTGAATGAACCTAGATTTACCCTCGTCTGCAACCATGTGCACCACTTTGATGATGTAAATTTCTTTCTTTATGGAATATGTAAGTGTCACGGGTTTTACTTCTCTAGAGAACCCAGCCAAACACAGTGCAAAAATGGGTGAGGTGACGCTGCTGTCCGCTAACTGCAGAGAAGGATAAAAAGGCTGGTTCATGTGAAGAGTAGGCCAAATATGCCTCTGTCCTCTGATCTCTTTACCAGTTGTCCCTTTCCCGGCACTCTCTGCTTTTCTGCTGGGTTTGAGAATTCATTGTAATAGTTACACAGAGCTCTCAGACAATATTCATGATTATTGGGTTTATGTTTGGTAGATAAGTTGGTAAACATTAATATATGTTGTTAGGAGGGTGCAGTCCCTGGAAAATAATATCCTGCTTGTGGAAGAGAGGTTGCAATGAAAAAGAGGAAGATCCTCAAAGGGTTGGGTTGACACAATGGCTATAAAAATGGGCTCATCGCTCTAGCAGTTGTTGAGATGGCCCAGGACCAGAACGTGCTCCATGTTGTTGTTCATAGAGTTGCTATGAGTTGAATTGACAGCAAAGCACCTAACAGAAACAACAGGTTATAATTCAGGATCAGCAATACGCAGGAAACAGTTTTTAAAGCAGTACATACTCTTCTCTACCAAGACCACACTCGCACCTCTCTGTGACTCTTGGTCTCTCAGCTCTATGGTCCCTTGGCCTCTGTGCTGCTTAGCAAGTAAGACAAAGTTCATGTAGATCTGAAAAATATGTGTCTAGAGAACACCAAGTCTGCCAGCAAGGCTTCTGCCTAAAGGTACTAAGCTTTCTTGTTCTGAGTGCCTGTAAGTCCAAAGCTCAGTCTCCTGCCAGTCTCTAGTTCTACTGCCATTGTTTCTTTGTTACCGTTTCCTGGGGTTTCTCACTGTCTGTGGCTTTATAACTGTATACGCTGGCTTGAGGACAGTCAGCACAAAGGATGTGTTCCACTCTTGGCTTTTCTTTCTTTACCATTTCTGAGATGGTTTCTGCTAAACTTGGTGACTTAGCAAGCCTGAACAATAACCACATTAAAGTTTCAAATATCTTATTTCCATGGACCAATAGGGATAGGAAGAAAACAAGGCATCAGGATTTGAGGAAGTCTAATAATCAGCCTGTGATACAACACTGCTTGCTAAACACAAGTAGAACTTGAAGTACGTGCTGATGAAGAGCAAGAACTGAAGTCTACAGTATGGATTTTAACTCTATGTAAACAAAAAGAAAATCTTCATAACTGGACCAATGAACAGACCATAGATTGAACTTGTCAAGGCTTTCATTTTGATTGGATTCTCATTCACAATCAAGAAATCAGATGACATATTGCTTTTGGGGAAATGATGCTGCACAAAACCTCTTTAACGTGTTGAAGAGCAAGATGTCACTTTGAGGACAATGGCGAACTTGACCCAAACCATGGTATTTTCAATCACCTCATATGCATTTGAAAGTTGATCAATGAGTAAAGAACACAGCAGAACCTTGAAAGTTTGGCTAGACCAGAGGAGGTACACTGGTACAGATAGGAACTGGAAATACAGGGAATCCAGGGCAGATGATCCCTACAGGACCAGTGGTGTGAATGACGATACAGGGAGGGTAGAGGGAGAATGGGTAGGAAAGAGGGAACCAATTACAAGGAGCTATATGTGACCTCCTCCCTGGGGGACGGACAACCAAAAAGTGGGTGAAGGGAGACGTCGGACAGGGCAAGATATGACAAAATAACAATTTATAAATTATCAAGGGCTCATGAGGGAGGGGGGAGCAGGGAGGGAGGGGAAAAATGAGGACCTAATGCCGGGGGCTTAAGTGGAGAGGAAATGTTTTGAGAATGATGAGGGCAATGAATGTAGAAATGCACTTTGCATGGTTGATGTATGTATGGATTGTGATAAGAGCTGTATGAGCCCCTAATAAAATGATTTTTAAAAATCCAAAAAAAAGAAAAAAGAATTGATGCATGAGAACTATGGTGTTAGCGAAGAATATTTAAAGGACCGTGGATTTCCAAAGGAACAAAGCAGTGTCTTGGAAGACATCGGCAGCATATTATTCCTTGGAAGCAAAGATGGAAAGACTTGATCTCAGACATATTTTTGACGTTGGAAGAGAGACCATTCTCTGGAAAAGGATGTCATTGTTGGTAAAGTAGAAGGGCAGTGGAAAATAGGAAGTCCCTTAATAAGATATGAAAGTGGCTGTAACAATGGTCTCAAACATGAAAACGACCACGAACCTGCACAGGACAGGACAGTGCTTCGTTTTGTTAAACATAGAGTTGCTGTGAGTCAGAACTGACTCAATAGCAACAAGAAACAGCAACAAAACCACCAGCACGCCATGCCTCCTATTTTCATTATTTACAAGCTAGCCAATCCCCTTTGAGGCCACAAGTTCCTCATATTTACATTCTTTTACCCAGTATTTTATAGGGATTATAAAGACTGTGGCTCAAGGACTGTGCCAAGTAATTCACTGCATTGCAGTTAGACTGTACATTTGTGTGAGTGATTTTTTACCCTGAACTGGTGTTGTTCAATGTGAAAATTCATCTGTAACTTGTCAACCACTGTGGCTCAATCGCACACGGAATGTTGGTACAGCAAAAGTCCCTAGTAGCTTTGCTAAAGTTGTGCTAGATACTACACTGGTTCTTGATTTAGTTTTACTTCAAATATGGGAGCTTGTGTCATTGCTAATTCTTTATGCTGTGCTTTTGTGAATGCCACTGAAGAAATAGAATAATACAGTAAGAAAATTCACCTAAAGACCACTTGGCTGTATATACCCCTTTAAGATGGCTGCAGTCATTATTTCAAACATGAATACTCTTAGTCATTATAATAATTGTTATATGTACAATCAAACATGCTATGGAATGCTTATCTAGTACATGTAACTCCGCCACCGCTTCCCTGACCACACACTACATTATGTACTTTGCAGACATAGACATTAAATCTTCTCTCTTCCCCCTTATACAATGAAATGCAATGATGTCCCAATAACCAATGAAAGCTTGAGAATCGTTACTCTGATATGGTCCATTATCTGTTCCAACGACCCTTCTAATAAGACTCTTATGATAAAGGCCATTATACTAATCCTAAAGATGGCTCTTACTAATATGATGTGATTAGAAACTGTAAACTATGTAGTGTCCAGCTACTACTCTATGACTAGCACTCGCAGTATTAAAAACTTGCAAAAACATGAAGCAACCTAGGTTAATTTCATACATGATATAGGTTACTTCAATGTAAATGAGGTAATATCCCCCACCCGCTGCATTGACTTGATCAAAAGGGAAGCTCAATCAAATAGCAGACTTCAAAATCGAGTTATTTAGACTAACCTGACCACATGGGGTTAGCCTGCTATTGTTCCCAAGGAAACAGGAAGAAGAAACCATCTGTGGTTCTCAGAGCTGTTGCTAAAATGGGCGTTTAACTGTTCCAGGAATTTAAATTCTTTAAACTTCTTATTCAAAATGTTCTCAGTAAATGTTCAAAAAAAAGTGTTCAAAAGTAAAGAGCAAACTATTTTAGGATCTTTGTGGTTTGGACAGGTCCAAGTTGCAACTTTTAAAATGTCAACCAATCAGGACTTTTACCTATTAGTTCTTCACTTTACTACATATCAGCCTCACTTTAACTAGAACCATTTGAGACAATTCGCTTCACTTTATGAATAAGTGTTTTCTCGATGTTACTCTTTTATTTCTCAATAAGCCTTTTATTTTTTGTTCATAACAAGAGTATTGACCTTGTATTCTGTGAAAGGTGACTATACTAATGCATCACTTTATCTCTGAATATATTTAAATATATATATATCTATAATTAACCCTGGTACCAAATCAGATTCAATGTAATTTCACTGGCACACAAACTAAGGGCACCAAAACACTCTCCAGGGCCTATCCCATTACATTGAATCTCAGGATTAGAATCACACATAGGAGAAAACAATTCAGAACAAGGAAGCAAATGCAGAGCTATTACTCAGACTTGCATCTGATTTCTAAGCCAAAGTTCTTCTCACTGGGTCATATGCTCCCATCAAAATCTCACTTTAGTAGAATAATGATGGAGCAGAGTCTACCCTCAATAACATTTTGAAAGTAGCAAAATATATTTAACAAAACCTGTCAATGTTTTTTGTTGTTGTTTTCATTTCGTTTTCTTCCCCCACTGTGATGTTTGCCATAGCAGCACTTCCCTGGACCACACCGCCAGCACAGGAAATTCGGATCAGGTATCCATCCTCTGCAGCCATCAGTTCTCACATGAGTGAAATGAGGACAAGCGAAAGCAGCTCCCAAGCTTCCTGTGCAGGTAAACTGAAGTAGAAACAACAATTGAAGTGAATATAATGGCAGATACCATTCTTTAAATCACTGTTATATATGTGACACACGTTAGGGTGATTCAGGGGAATTTGATGCTTAAATGTCATAGAGCGTTGGAGGCGTAAATGGTTAATGTGCTTAGCTGCCCCAAAAGTTGGCAGTTCAAGTCCACCTAAAGTACTTCAGAAGAAAGATCTGATAACCCTCTTTCCAAAAAAAAAAAAAAGGTCAGTGCTATATTGAAAATCTTAAAGGGCAAAGTTCAACTCTATCACAATGCTGTCTCTTTGAGACCGAATGGACTATATAGCATCTTGTTATTGTCATTTTATTTTGTTTTTAGAGTTTAAATTAAAGGTCATCAGGCTCCCACACTCTTCCTCTTCATCTTCTATACCACTGTATCATTATGTATGATCCATAAAAAATAACCCGCAAGAAAAAACTTAGCTACCAAATTCTTTATAACTAAAGAGATTTTAGTGTTCCAAACTAACAGAAAGTATGATGTTTCCATTTATATTTGTATTTCTCTATCTCCTCACATAAAGTCTATTATGGTCATTAGCATATGTTGCAATAAGGTCACCATGGACCAGAACTGACTAAATGACAATAGTCATTGGAAATGTGGAGTTATTGGTTTTGGTATGTGCTTCAGTTGGTGTTTCACATTACTCAGAAACAGCTGTGATGCAGGCCAGTGGGAGGAGTACTTGGCAGCAGTGGGGATCCTGCCCCATCCTGAAAGCTTTGGACTATTGCACATGCAAAACTTGTTCCTCCCTGAGGCAAAATTCACATAACATAAAATCGACCAGTGTAACAATTTTAAAATGTAAACTTCAGTGACTTTTAGTACATTCCCAATGTTGTTCAAACATCAGCACTATCTAATTCCAGGATATTATCAACACCCCAAAGAAAAACCTTTTAACCATTAAATTGTGACTATGCATTGCCTTTCCCAACCCCTGGCAACCACTAATCTTTTTTGTCTCCATGCATTTTTTGATTATGTGAATTAATATGTGGTCTCCATGCATTTTTTTATTAGATGGAATCATATATGGTCATTTAATGTAATGTGGAACATGGAAATCTGATTTTTCATTTTTAATATGAGGTGGTTGACACAGTGGCTGCAATAATGGGCTCAAGAATAGCAGCAGTTGTGAGGACGGCTCAGGACTGGACAGAGTGTCATTTTCTTGTACACAGGCTTGTTATAAGTTGGAACCAACTCGACAACATCTAGTAACAGCAATAATGATTGCAAGATCAGTTCATATTGTATCAATACTTCACTCTTTTCAGAGCTGAATAACTCAGCTCTGAATTCGTGGATACACCATGTCTAGCTTTATTCCTCATCAACTGATGGACATTTGGGGTGTTGTCACTATTTGGGTTGTTTTCATGTCTTGGCTATTATGAGTAATGTTATAAATATTACTTTTCAAAATTTTACTTAGATGCATATTTTCAATTCACTTGAATTGCTGTCTGTATGCATCTTCATAGGAATGGAATTGCCAAGTCATTTGGTAATTTTATTTTTAACCCAGTGAGGAATGACCAGCTGTTTTCCACAATGGTTGCATCGTTGTGCATTATGAACATATGAAAACCAAACTTGCTGCCATTGCATCAATTTTAACTCATAGGGAACTTATAGGAGAAGGTAAAACTGCCCCTATGAGTTTCCAACACTGTCACTCTTTTTCAGAGTAGAAAGTCTCATTTTTCACCACGTCCGGCTGGTGGTTTCCAACTATGGACCTTGCGGTTAGCAGCCTAACGTGAAACCACTGCGCCAGGGCTCCTTCTACTGTCCAACAACCAGAGACCAAGGTTTAGGTTGGTGCTCATCCTCTTTCACACAGCTTTCCTCCTATTCGTGTGAAGTTGGACACTGAATAAGGAAAACCGAAGAAGAGTGGATGCGTTTGATTGTGGTGCTGGCAAAGATATTGACAGGACCATGGACTGCCAAACGGACAAACAAATCTGTCTTGGAAGAGATATGGCCAGAATACTCTTAGAAGCAAGGATGGTGAGATTTTGCCTTACGCACTTTGGACAAGTTATCAGGAGAGACCAATCCCTGGAGAAGGACATCAAGCTTGCGAAAGTAGAAGGGCAGCCACCAAGAGGAAAGCCCTCAGCGTTATGGATCGGCATAGTGCCTGTGACAATGGGCTCAAGCTTGGGAACAAATGTGAGGATGGTGCAGGGCCTGACAGTGTTTCGCTCTTCTGTGCTCAGCTAGCGTCCCCATGTGTCTGAAACATCTGAATGTATACCAGACAACAGAAACAACTTTGGGTGTGAAGTCATATCTTATTGTAAATTTGGCTTGTGTTTTTCTCTCATGACTAATGCTGTTGAGCACCTTTTTATGTATTTTATTGGCTATTTGTGTATATTATTTGAAAAATATATATTCAAGTTCTTTGCTCATTTTCCGATTGCTGGTCAGTCAGAACCCGAGACACAAATTTTACAGCAACCCTTCCCGTTCCAAATCTTCTGTTAGAACTTGCTGAAGCGAGGTCCAAGATAGTCCTGATAACTTCCCCATCTCTTCAATGGTCCATTGTCCATCTTTGAACACAAGTGCACACGTGTTGTCAACATTTTTGTTCTTCCAGGAAGTTGATGAATGTCCAGAATGAGGTTTGTCATTAATCGACATTTCACCTTCTTTGAAATGAGAAAACCACTCATACACTTGAGTTGTTTCCATAGCGTTGTCCTGGTAAGATGTTTTCAACATCACAACTGTTTCTGTGGCATTTTTCTGAGCAAGAAACAAAATTTCACAGCTGCACAAATGAGGTTTATACAAAACTGCTTTTACAAAAAAATTCACTGTGACCAGAAGGAACCTTCCCAGGCAGTGCCACTGGGTGCATTAACTCAGAGATGGTTGCTGATACTCACCTAGCTGGGGCGTAGGGGTGTGTGTGCGTGTGCGTGAGGGGAATGCATACTACATTAGCTCCATCAAGTGGAGCATTGTTTGTTTGTTTTTTAGGGAGGGGGGATTCCTCATATGTGCCTTAAAAATGGTGTGTGTTCCATGATCTTTTTCCTGGAAGCCCAGTATCGTTTTAGACCTAGTCTAGAGAAATGCTCATTTTATAACCAAATATGACAAGCTCCAAATATAATTATTAAACTTTGTTCTTCTTATTATGTAAATAAACAAAGACAATTATTAGAGAACAAGGTTGACTATCACAGTTTTATTTAAGGCAAAGCATCTGTTTGACCAATGACTCCTGACTAAGACCATTTATCCAGAGTCTCAGTTCCTCAATATACAGAAAGCTCTAACCCACTGCCAGGTAACATTCATAATGGTGCCATTTCCACCAGTGGAGACAGGCATTGCTTTTAGTGAAAATAAGTTTTAAGATGTGGAAGAGAATGGACAAATTACATTTTCAATCTTTTTCTCAATGTGAAGGCAATTGAATTTACATAAAGAGATATTGTTCCCTATATCAGCATTTGTCCTGTTGTTGGTAAAATTCAGGATTTGTAACTTGGCATAGTATGCTTATCAGTTGCTGTAGTTGCTTGCTTGTCGCTCACCGAGACCATGGCTGTATGTGGAACAGAACTCTTCTATAGGAAGTCCAAGCATCCAAGGATTCCTGCAGCAAATTGTTAGCCATCTGTAGACTGTCTCCAGGAGGAATTAAGCCACAAGTCTTTTTATTAGTAGACATATATTTAACTGTTTAACCCAAGCAGATGTCATTGTCACCAGTATGTATGTGTGTATGGGTACAGAGAGTCAGATAATGTCAAACAAGTAAAATATTTTCTTTATATGGTCTATACATTTATATCAAATGCCAGAACATATTTTAATTTACTTTTTATAAGGGGACTTAAAATAGTTTATATAAAAATGGAATGAAAAATAATGGAATATTCCCCTGATTTTTTTCCTTCAAAACCCCTCATATTTTATATAATTTATAATATTTTGAAAAGAAAAATAAAATGTCAATAAAATTTATTTCACAATTTTGATGATCAAAATATCTTACATGTTGCCTACTCACTGTAATAAATAATTTTCAATATTTTATAATATAAGTAATTTCGAGGCATACAAATAGTTTTGATTATGCATATTTTATTCAAATCAAACATCACCTCTACATTTGTTTATCAACTGTTCCCTTCCTCCAGGAGATATTTTAGTAAATGTGTTGATACTTATTTATTTATTTTTCCAGCAAGAAGTAAAAAAACATTGGCCTGGTTGCATTATAAAAATACCATCCAGAGGGAGGGAGCATTTGGCAATTAATAAAAATTTTATTTTTGTTACCTCTATTTAAATTTTTGCATAGTTTACATCTATTTAAATTTGACCTTTTACATATATTTAAATTTAATTTCATTGAAAATTTGCTCAATTATCTTATATGTTTGATTCTGCAACATATTAGTTTTAAATCATTTTATCACAGGCAACAGGGGAAATTGAAAGTATTATACCCGTTTCTGTTTAATTGATTCCTCTTTATGGCACCTTATGAGTTACCGCAGAACCGTCACGCTCAGTAGGGTTTTCAGGTACATTGTCAGGTTTCTTCTGAGGCTTCTCTGAGTAGAATAGAATCCCCAAACTTTCAGGAAGACAAAATTGTAAAATAAAGAAAGGGAAACATAGTAAAGAAGAAGGTTGAAATGAACATTACTTCCAAAGCTTTATCAAAAAGAGACGAAGATGATTCTCATGATTCCTGGCACTCTACAATCAGCTTCTCTTAAGTGTACTTGGACCCGGGTCTTAATTTTTTTTAACCAATAAAAAATACCAAAATAATTTCCATAATTGTTTTATATAAGACTAGAATGCTGACCTTATTGGGCGATTATCTCTCTTCCTGGGTTTGATAAAGAAAGCAGCCATGTTACGGGAACTCACTTGACAAGGAAGTGAGGGCAGTCGCTAATTAATAGCCAGAAAGCTCATTACTCCTGTGGTTAAAGGGAAGTGAACTCGGCCAACAACTCTATGAGCTTGAGAGCAACTCCTTTTCTGATTGGTCCTTGAGATGAGTCCACAGTTCTGGCCAAACTTTTTATTTCTACCTTGTAGGACTCTGAATTAAACAACTCAGCGAAGCTATACTGAAACTCACGACCCTCAGAAACTGAAAGGTAATATGTGCTATTTGAGCTGCGGGGTTGTGGCAATCTATATATTAAAAACTGGAGAGCAATAAATGAGTGAACTACACTTGATCATGATTTGCACGAAAATTCTCAAACAAGATATCATGTACTCCTTATTTGAGGAAGACTTAATTATTGGTCAAATAAAAGCAACCTATAAAAATGTTCCATCTAAAGAGGTTAGATGAAATTTGCACATATAATTTCTTATGTGAGGAGTCATTTATCAAAATAATAAGAATTTGAGGGTATGATTAATATAAAATCCACATGTCAGAGCAAAAATTGCTGCTCTGGCCTTCCCTTTGATAGATGAAGCAAATTGCATTTAGGCAATTGATAATTTAATGAGAGATTGGAGAAAATGGTGCTTCAGTATAATAGATCTTAGCATATAGCCTTCACATCCCTTTGACAGTGTCTCAAGATAAAATAAATATTGTACAGATTGATCATTTCAATATTTCAACTTAATCAAAAGTGTTTAAGTGGAAACACCCAATATTGAAGAAAAAATTGTGTCCAATGATACTATTGTGACTGGAAGAATATACATGTACATACATACACATGTATATACACTTATATTTAAAACTATATACAATATATACTTTAAATATTAGTGAAATAACTCAATATATGAATATATTAGTAATATATTACTAATTTATATATATATTTAAATAACTCAAATAATCACTTCCATTTTAAAAAGCTTGCATGCAGTTACCAGAATATAAATTTTATTATATAAATATAATATGACATTTTGGCATCAAATATAAAATTTCTACATAAAACAAATAATTGGTAATATTTACCAATGGAAAATAACATCAATAGCAAATATTGACAGGCGGTACATAAAATAATAGGATGTACCTAATATTTAGTCAATAAAATACTATTTGTCATAAAATCCACAGTACAGTTTTTACAGGAAACAAAAGAAAGTATCTGTTTGTAGATTGGTTTTGAGATTTGTGGTAAGACTTGTACTTGGTCTAACCCAAAGGAAAGCTACAAACCAAGTGGCCTTGAGTCTAGTCCAACTCCGAGTGACTCTCTCAGTGGGGCTGTGTATCTTCAGAGAGAAGATAGCTCCTCTTTCGCGCCTAGAGCTGCTGTTTGGACCCTTGACCTTGCAATGAATAATCCAACGTTAACCCAGCAGTGTTGCCAGGGAGCTTTTAAATAGACAAGCAGTAATGAAGAATGATCACTACAATTATAATCTGAAATTAGATTATTAATTTAATACTAAATAAAGTGAGAAAAGAAATTAGGCACACAATATAATTTTCAGTTCAGTCGATTATATCAAGGGAAAAGTTACATTTGACCAAAGCATGCATTGCTTATGTTGTTTACCTAAGAAAACAAAAAGCAGATCAAAGTTAATGAGTATTCTGTTGGCGTTAAATTTGTACAGGTTTTGACATGGATAGATATGTTTCTAAAATTGGATTTCTTGATGAAACCTATCCGCCATGGACACATGATAAGAATGATGACCAAATACAATTAAAGCAATTAGATTTAATCTAGACACATAGAAAGCCCATTTGAAGAGTTACAAATATCAGACTTTTAAAGGGGAGGATTCTGATCTATCACACTAAACAAAATTACTTTTTGAACTATGTTGTCTTGTTATTTAATATGAGTGTGTGATTATAATGAGTATAAAAGCTTACTAAAAAGGAAGAGAGAATGTGAATAAATATAAATTTATTATTTTGAGGAAATTGTAGATGTACACGTAGTTGTAAGACACAATATGAAAAGATGATGGGTATTGTTATTCAGTATCTCACAGGGTTAACATCTTGTGCGTCATCACAATGAATATACTGACATTGACCCCGTCACCACTAGTGTATTCCCCCTATCTCTCAGCCCCAGGCGATTCCCTAACTCCTGCTAAACAATAGTGGGCACGCCATTTCTCTGTCTCATTTTGAGAATGTACTATAAATAGAGTTATGCAACATAGAATACTTTGCATTTAAAGGGTTTGGGGTCTGTTTGTTTTTTTAAGTCAGCATATTTTTATAGATGGTCATCCAAGTTTTTGGTTGTGTCATGTTTATTCATTTTCTTTTTCTTTTTTTTTAATAAAATTTTCTTCCTTTTATTTTGTATTTTCTTTTTTCTTTTTTTTTAAATCAATTTATTGGGGCTCATAAAATTTATCACAATACATAGATCAATTGTGTAGAGCACATCTATACATTTGTTGCCCTCATCATTCCCAAAATTCG
>NW_022111368.1:39884135-39906009 GCF_000313985.2 Echinops telfairi
ATTGGGGTCCTGGTAGTTGGGGGGAGGAAGCGTTTAAGAACTAGAGGAAGGTTGTGGGTTTCATTATTGTTATACTGAATGCTAAGTGACTCATCTCCCCACTACCCCTCTGCAAGGTATGTCCAGTTGTCTAGAGATGGGCATTGGGTCCCCATCACGTGCCACCTTCATTGATGAGGATATGATTTTTCTCCCGCCTTTGGTGTTTGAAGCCTGGTCCCTTTGGCCCTTCATTTTCACTGGTGAGTAATATTGTCTGTAATATGAAGACCTGGTGGTGTAGAGATTATTGGCTGGGCCTGGTTGGCAGTTCAAAATCACCAGCAACTCCATGGGAGAAAGATGGGTTTTCTACTGCCATAAACTGTAACTCTCACTATGAGTCAGCATGAACTCGGTAGTAGTGAGATTGACTGTAATGGATGTATCATAGTTGGATTAATCATTTACCTTCTGTTGAAAGACATCTAGGTTTGTGTTAGTCCAGGTTGACTAGAGAAACAAATCCAGGGAGACACATATGTGTATAACAGTGGTTCTCAATCTTCCTGATGCCGTGACCCTTTAATACAGTTCTTCATGTTGTGGTAACCTCCCAACTATAAAATTATTTTTGTTGCTACTTCATAACTGTCATTTTGTTACTGTTATTAATCAGGCGACCCCTATGAAAGGGTCGCTCAACCCCCAAAAGGGTCGCAACCCACAGGTTGAGAACCACTGGTGTATAATAAAGAGCTTTATATACAAGAACAATCAAATATTGAGAAAACATCACAGCCCAGTCCAGATCAATTCCATAAGTCTGATACTAGCCCATATGTCCAATACCAATCTACAAATGCCTCTTCAGACTCACGAAACACATGCAATGATGCAAATGCACGACAATCACAGGCCACTGGGGGAAAGCCTTGTGGATTCAGTAGTGGTGTAAGTATCTCAGCACTGGCAGGGATCTCCATGTGGCTTCTCCAGCTCTGAGGCTCTGGCTACCATCAGGGTAACTTCATATGGCTTCTTGTCAGAAATGTCTCTCAGTGAGTAAGCAAAGAGAGAGAGTATCTCTCACCTCCAAGGAGGAATACCAGAGTTATCAGAATCCTCAGGAGAAGGCCAAACCCTCACAGAAGTCTCATTGGCTATGACCTGATTGACAAGCTAGACTCCACCCCTTTACTCTTAATCCTCTCAAATTGACATTTATATAACTACCATAGGGTTGTTTCCCATTTTGAGCAATTATGAAGAAAACTGTGGTAAAAATTAATTTACTGAATATTCTGGAATAAATGCTTGAGAATTTATGATTGCTGGTTCATATGTTATTTGCATATTCTGTGTTATAGCAATTGCTGTACCACTTATCAGAGTAGCTGCAATATTTAAATCCTCATTGACACTATTGTTGTTTTTATGCATACTTGCTGGCATTTGGTGTTCCCACTAACTTTAATTCTAACCATTTAGATATATGTACAGTGATGGTTCATTGTGGTTTTAATTTATATTGTGCTAATGACCATTAGTGTTGAAAAAATGTTTTCATGTGCTTATTATTATCTGTTTATCCTCTTCAGTGAAATTATATTTCAATGATAAACATCAATATTTCACTGAAGAGGATATCTTGTGTCCATTTGATAATTGAATTGTTCATTTTATTGTTGTTGAGATTTGAATAGTCTTCGCATATTCTAGGACCCTCGGTGGTATAATGGTTACAGGGTGGGTTGCTAACCACAAGGCCAGCAGTTGGCAACCTCCCCATGGGAGAAAAACAAGGCCTTCTACTTCCATATAGAGTCACAGTCAATTAAGGTTGTTCTCTATTTTGCTATTGTTAAATTATGAACTCCAGGATGGGTAAATCTATAGAGGCAGGAACTGAACTGATGGTTTCTTGGGGGTATGGCAGGGGAAGTAGAGAGGAAATGGGGAGCTAATAATAATGTGTACAAGAAAAAGGAAAATGTTCTATAATTGATTGTGGTAATGATTTACAACTCTTCTTGATATGATTGCTCTATGGATTATATGACTTGTGGATTATGTGCAAATAAAACTTTTTTTAAAAAGAAGGAAAAAAAAGAGTCAGTCTTGGAAACCCATAGGGACAGTTTTCTATCTTGTTCTGTATGGTCACCATGAGTCAGAATTGGCTTGATGACAGTAAGTTTGGTTGTGAATGCCTACTATGGGGAAAGAAAAAGAAAAAAAAAATTTTTCATGTTTTCATATCCTGTGTCAAAATATTTACAAAATAGCCCAAAGACTTACATTTAAAGCCTCTAACTTTAAAGTTTAGGAAAATCAGGAGAAAATGATCAGTAGGTCTAGGAAACATTTCTAAGACTTGACATTAGAAATACAATACATAAGATAAAACTGACAAATTAGGTTTTAATAACATTTTTAGAAGCTTAGCTTGAGTAAGACATTGTCAAAATAATAAAAAGACAAACTTTATAGTGTGAAAAAAAACCCAGAAACCACTTATCTGTCAAAAGATGTATCTAGAATGTAAAAAAAGAAAGAAAGAAAATTACTGCAATCAAGATGATTCTGACTCAGAGCTAGCAGAGGGAGGATGAGGAATGTCAGGAAGTATCACAGCATGAGAACTAGCCAGCCGCTCTACAGAGGGTTTCAAAGGCCACTCAAGTCGGTGTGGTTTGCTGTTAGAGTGACTAATAGTAGCTATCTGATCAAGAGTTGACAGAGAAAATGGCATTTCAGAAAGATACAGCTCACACTTCCTGATGTGCCTAATTACTTATGAGGAGGAACTTAAGAACAGGAGTAATTCAAGCTTAGAAATAATTTCACTTTGGAACTGCATCTTTCTTCTGATATGATCACCAAATATTTCACAAACCTGAAATTTCCCAGTGGGCAGTAATTCCTACAAAATCCCTTCTCCACAGGTTGACAGTGAAAATTGTAGAACCCAAAATAACACTTTTCTTCCAATTGGAAATATTTACGAAAATAAAAATCAAGTAATACAATTTGCTCCAACTTACTAAGTTATGACAATATCTTATAGTGCACATAAGTCACCTCTTTAATAAGTTAAGCATCAGACACCTTCCAGCCATGATCACACTTGAGCTGTCTTGTCTCATATTTTCTGCGTATTGATCTGCGTCTGCGTTGCAAATGGCCGAGCATGTTAATCCAGGTTATTTACTAAGAAATCAAGCCTTGCTTAGCTATTGTTCAGTCGTTGCCTGTGACTGCTGGTTCCTCCACCAGTCTAAAGAGGCCAGGTACATACCCTCTCTCCTCACACTGCTGTTGCGGTCTCCATCTCTAATAGTGTTTTCTCTTTTAATGTATCAGCCTTACAAAATTTATGTCAATTCACAATCTAGGTATATTCTTTTTCGATAGGACCTCTATTACAACAAGAACTGGTATAAAGTTTATTCTAAATTTGCATTTCAAAAATAGTTCGGTGAATTCATATTTTATTTTGGAACAATATTAGGAACTCTTAAAAATACGTTTGGATTTAAGGAGAGAGCATGCCCAAAACTGACAAGGGGAGGATGGTGTGTACACTTTCGGAGCATCACTGTGGATTAGGCCCCTGCAAGAAACTTCACTTACCTTCCCTCAGTTAAGCACAACAGCCAATTAAGTTCACAATGCAGCATCTGAGATTCAAAATTATTCTTTTATTCTTATCTCAATCACGCTATTAATAAAATTGCTGTGGCGATGACAACCGAATCAATGAAATAGTGCTGGGTAAGTGGTAGGGTTCAGGTCCTCTCTATGGACGCCTCGTTTAATTGTAAGCCAGTTCCCTCCGTGTGCAGTCACCACTCATCTTCAGTGGAGCTTTGTATGTGTGTTGTTATGCTAATTAGGTCTCAGAAAAGCGTCCACATGAAAACAGCATAGGTAGAAAGGCCAGGGATTCTACTATCAAAGTCAGCCAGTAAAAACCCTATGGGGATCATCACATTTAATCTGCCAATGATAACAGAGACTATTCAAAGCAAGGTAGGCTTTCATTCCATTGTACATGAAGTCACCAATAGTTGTGCGTGTGTGGGGGGGGTGATGGGGGGCATCAAGCAGGACAATAGCTAAGAACACAGTTATATATTTAGCTAGTCCTCATTTCAATGAGTAGAAAACGCAGAGGATGCACATCAAAGGCGAGCCTTTTTTTAAACCTCGTTAGCACATAAGGATTATACAGAGCTCTCTGTGTAAAATACTTGCATCATGGGATGCCTCTGTAGTCCATTCTGGGGATAGGGAATAGCGTGCATTTGCAGCACATCTCTCTGTCCACTGCAGAGAAGCGGGGTGTGCCACCTCTTCTCCAGTGAGCAGCCGACATGGGCACTTCAGACAGAATCAGAATTAATGGATTTTGAAAATCTGAAGGTTTATGGGAGCTCTTACTATGCCTGGTTCACATTTGTTTCCACCTAATCACTATTTCGGCTTCATTTACACCAACAGTCAGTGGGAGTTTTGATGTGACATTTAAAATTCTGTGTTAAATAGTACTCACGGTGGTGCCGCCCACGTGGATAGAAAGGCTGAGCTCTGACAATGGCCAGCTGAACAGCGGAAGACACAAATGTCTGTTTTTTTTTTAAATTAGTCTTTATTATCGCACTATCAATTTGCATTTTGTTTGCCTCTTAAATCAGAAGAGTTTTGAATACTAGGATAAGCAATGACTAAACAAAATTGAGATTTTTTTATTAGTTCCAGGTTTCCTTTCATTGTCCTGGTTAAAATCATCTAGAACTCTAAAGAAATCTCACATACATACACACACACACAGTTGTGGTGTGTCTTTTTTGTCTGCTGACTTCTGCCCTGATGTCATTTACTCTCCATTCTTAAATAAGGGCCCCATCTTTCCCCTTTTGCTCAGGCTTTGGGAATTACAATTAAGTAGAATTTGAGATGCACTACGTAAGTCATGATACAAAATTATAAAGCTCAACTCTCAGGTGAGGCAGGCATTGTTATTTAGTTAATCCCAAAACCCAAGTACAGACTCTCAATATGCTTTATAGTCACACTTCCCATGTAGTCTGTATGCCACCAGGAATGTTTGCAGATTCCATTGTGAGCTGGAAGGACGTCCTGAACTGTTCTGGAGAAATTCGGTATTTGGGAATCCTAGAGAACTGGACCCCATGATCAGACCCATCTCACAGAAATGATGACAGAATGAGATAAGATAACAGTTGTAATGTACTTAGCCTATTGACCAATAAATGGCAATGCTGTTTCGTACTATTTTAAATAGTATTAAATTAATAAATAATAATAGACCTTTAAATGAAATAGGGTACTCTTATAGATACTCTTGATAAGAATGATTAAGAGTGCAGCATAGTTTCCTAAAGGCTTTTCAGAATGCAGTTGAGACATGCTCAGCCATTGTATTGTGCATTACAGTGGACGTTCTTTATTTCCCCTCTTACCTTTTCATAGTATAAATTTAATTAATACTAGCTATTCTTACTGAAAACTAAAGCAGTACTAAGTATTGAAATTAATTTTTTTAAAAAACACGAAGTAGTCATTTGCTGGGTATTAAGTTTAAAAAAATATCAAATGCCAGCAACTTCATGGTTCAACTTAATATATACAAGCCCCTGATAACCAGTGACAAGATAGAGATAAATGTCTTGTTCCACTGAAACCCACAAAGAGGGTAGTTCACTTGGTTTTTTCGTGGAGTAGAAAAGGCAAAGTGTATGATGGGAGGGTGACTAGGAGGAGTCTTAAGGAACGCTGACAGAAGGAGTCAATGCCACCTAGAGATGAAAGGCTGAGGGTCATCTGTCAAGTTGGTCAAACTCCTAGCCACCCAATGTACAACAGAACAAAACGTGGCCCATTCTGGCATCGTCAATACAATTGTTCTTATATTTGAGCCCGTTTGTGTAGGTATTGTCACTCCATCTAATTGAGATCCTTTTTCATTTTCCCTGCCCCACTACTTTACCAAGCATGCTGTCCATCGTGTGGGAGATGAAGTCTCGCCATCCTTGCCTCTAAGGATGGTGCATTCTGGCTGTACTTCTTCTAAGTTGGATTTGTTTGTTCTTTGGACTGTTCGTGGTATTTTCAATATCTTTTACCAGTATCGTAGTTTAAATGCATAAGATCCTTCTTTGGTCTTCTTCATTCAATACTCCACAAGGGAATTAAAAACAAAAACCCATGGCCATTTGGTTGATGCTGACTCAGACTAACCCTGTAAGTAGGCTAGAATTACCTCTGTGAGTTTCCAAGACTGTAACTCTTTATAGGAATAAAAACCCTGTATTTCTCTCCCAGAGCAGCTGGCAGTATGGAACTGTTTACCTTGCAGTCAGCAACCCTATGCATAACCACTACAATACCAGGGTTCCCAACCAAGGGAAATGCATATATAAGTACTAAACTATGAAAGAACAAAGGTGGTGTTAAGCCTCTTGCCATAGAAAGAACTCTGACTCCTGGCCCTCTAATTCGGTCGGAGTAGAACAGGGCTGGATGGGGTCTTCAATGGCGGATTTCTTAGGTCGCTCGCCAGCTCTTTCTTTTGAGGAACCTCTGAGGGGACTATAGCCCCCAATCTTCCCGTTAACAGCATTAACTCTGTACCACCCAGCGACTTCTCAATGAGACTTAGAAACCACAATCCAATGACTGCAAGCACATTGGAAGACAGCAGATAGAGAAGTGACGATAAGATTGTATCAACCAAAGGGTTTTTATCTTGAAACTCACTAAGTCAGAACAAATCTAATTCAGATATGTAGTTTAGAAATAATGTCCTGAAAACAGAGAAGAAGAAATTCTAGGTGGGGTGGAAAAGGACACCGGGAGAACAAGAAGAAGCCTACTGAAGTCATCCTGGTGTTCTCTTCCCCGCTTCCTCGTTTTGTCTGTGTGCAAAATGAGCCACTTTACTTCAGTAATCTAGTTTCCCATTTCTGTCATTGACCTTAACAAGTTTCTAGCAAAACATTTTACCTTGTTGAATAATGACATCCACTTTCTTCTCTGAAAGCGAGCGAGTACAGCAACAGCACACATGCACATGCTACAGTCATATAATCGATTTGCAGTTGAGGGCCAATGCTCTCCATTTCCGTATTAAAACATGTAACACAAGCTTCAAGGAGCCGTGGTGGCACAGCAGTTATGCACTTGGCTGCTCAGTAAAAGGCCAATAGTTCATTTATACCTAAAATATCTACAGGCTTAGAACCCTGTAGGCAGTTCTACCTTCTCATTTATAGTTGCTATAAGATAGAATTGACTCATTGACAATAGTTTATGGTTTGGGTTTATATAAAGCTTTCAAATAATTGTAATTTTGAATTTGTAGACTTCTGCTTATAGGGATGAAAGAGAAAGCTAAAAAATGGGGGGAAATGGGAGACTGTATAAAGAATAGCAAAAACAGAGAAAATAATTGAACAAAACCTTTCATTTGATTTGGTTGTTTCTAAAAGATAGTTACAGCTAAACTCTTTGGTCTCAGATCTTCAACAAATATCTAGTGAGGCTGTCTATAAAATATAGTTCCTGCTCTCACCTCAAAATCACTTTGCCTGAAATTTTGATAATAGCATGTCATTAATACTGGAACCAATGGAGTTTGGGTTGTAGGGTGGGATATTTAAATTGAAGTTTGTATACCTATTTTTTTAGTGTCCAGATATCTGCAAGGACAAAATCTAATATGGAAAATAGGCCACACACACACACACACACACACACACACACACACACTCTCTCTCTCTCTCTCTTTCACAAGCATTCATACTCACTCACATATAAACTTCATTTCTTTATCCAAAAATATTAGGTGTTAGGGCATAGGAATATAAGAACATTTCAAACCTCAAGAAGATTAGGATTTTTTTGTAGTGGAAGTGTAATGCAAACAAATAATATGTGATATATTTAAGCTTGAGTTCATTTCAAAGTAAGCAAACCTGAAGAAATTCAGAGGAATAGTGTCCCTGTGGCCATTGCTTTAAAGAGACCAGAATTAAGGTTGAACATGGTAGTGGGACAGGAGGAAAGCGTAAGGTAATAGAGGAAAGGAGTAGGAGGCAAAGGACATATATATAGAAGCCTAAATACAGACATGTACATATGTAAATATATTTAAGATTATGGGGAAAATGGACCTATGTGCATATATTTATAGGTTTAGTAGTAGGGTGGCAGGTGGATATTGGGCCTCCTCGTGAGCATTCCCTTAATACAAGAGCACCTTGCTCAGCTAAATGGTCATTTCATGATACCCACCTTCCCGACATGATTGCTGAAGACACGTGTGCATTAGCAAATGTGGTGAAGAAAGCTGATGGTGCCCAGCTATCAAAAGATATAGCATCTGGGGTCTTAAAGGATGGAAGGCAAACAAGTGGCCATCTAGCTCAGAAGCAACAAAGCCCACAGAGAAGAAGCACACAAGCCTGTGTGAACACGAGGTGTTGAAGGGATCAGGTAGCAGACACCAAAGAACAAAACCATCATTGTGTGATCACCTTCCCCACGTAAATCCTGAAGACGAATGTGTGCATAAGTAAGTGTGGTGAAGAAGGCTGATGGTGCCCAGCTATCAAGACCTATAACATCTGGGGACTTAAAGGCTTGAAAGTAAACAAGTGTCCATCTAGCCCAGAAGCAACAAAGCCCACACGGAAGCAGCACACCAACATGTGTGATCATGAAGGGCCGAAGGGACCAGGTTTCAAGCACCAAAGGCGGGGGAATCATATCATCGTGAATGAGGATAGCGCATGATGGGGACCCAATGCCCATCTGTAGACAACTGGACATCCCTTGCAGAGGGGTAGTGGAGAGGAGATGAGTCACTCAGGGTTCAGTGTAGCAATAATGAAATTCACAACCTTCCTCTAGTTCTTAAACGCTTCCTCCCGCCAACTATCATGATCCCAATTCTACCTTGCAAACCTGGTTAGACCAGAGGATGCACAGCAGTACATATGGGAACTGGAAACACAGGGAATCTAGGATAGATGAACCCTTCAGGACCAGCGGTGAGTGGCGATACCGGGAGGGAAGGGGAGGTAGAAAGGGGGAACTGATCACAAGGATCTACATATAAGCTCCTCCCTGGGGGATGGGCAACAGAAAAGTGGGTGAAGGGAAACGCCGGGCAATGTAAGACAAGATAAAATAATAATTTATAAATTATTAAGGGTTCATGAGGGAGGGGGGAGTGGAGGAGGGGAAAAGGAAAATGAGCTGATTCCAGGAACCCAAGCAGGAAGCGAATTTTGAGAATGATGAGGGCAACAAATGTATAAGTGTGCTTTACACAATTGATGCATGTATGGATTGTGATAAGCGTTGTATGAGCCCCAATAAAATTTTTTTTTTTAAAAAGAGTGCTCACTTGTGAAGGTTGGATTGTAAAGAAATCTATCAGCCTTTGAAGAGCAAGATGATTTTAAATAAATATCTGATCTGTCAGATGGGAATTGACTCCACAGATGTATGAGTGACTCATAGAGGAAAATGCTTTAATTAATAAATCCAAATTGCATGTACTGATCATTAGTCATGTAAAAGATCCTCTCCCACATACTGAGGAGGAACTGAGAGGAAAAATTACACCACCCTTTCTCAAGATCCTGCTAGTCCCATTGCTTTTCAGATCAAAGTCTATCTATCTATCTATCTATCTATCATCTATCTATCTATCTATCTATCTATCTATCTATCTATCTATCTATCTATCTATCTATCATCTATCATCTATCTATCTAATTACATACCTACCTACCTATCTATCTAATATATCCATCAAGGCCTTTGGAGCTGACAAGTCCCAAATCTGTAGATAGGTGGCAGGCAGGAGACTTCCACTAACTCATGAGATTCTAGGGGTTGATGATTGCAAAATCTGCAGTGCAGGAACTAGGTTTGGACTTCTACAGGATTACACCCCAAAATCCAGAGGTCAGTTAAGAAGAGGAGTACCAGGTGAATAGAGAACAGGCTTTACCGCAACACTCGTTTATATTCTAGTGTCAGGCCATGGAAATTCCTTGTTTAGCAGATCAGCTGATCACACCACTCACACTCTATTATATAACCAGGCCAGGGTCTGTCAAAACTCTGACAATCCTAGCCTAACCAAGGCAACACTTCACATTAAACATCAAAGAAAACATTGCCATGATTCAAATAGTTTGTTGAGAAATTAGTTTTTTTAAAGAGAACCTTAGAGAAGCAGACATCAATTTCAGTGTTGGAAATCTTGGGAATGGGTTAGCCTAAATATCTTCTCTTTTCTCTCACCAATATGATAAAATAAAGCTTTAACCATATGATAACCATGATAACACTATTATTGTGCTGACCCTACCTCTAGTACCTGTTTGTTGACTAGCAGGCACTTTGGAGTGCAATTACCTTTACCTGGATTATTAGAAATTTTGGTAACGAAAAGGGAAACCTAAGCAACATAAGTGAAAAAAATATGTCTGAGCAGGAACCCACAGTAACCTTAGGAGCAGAGGGCACATACTTCTCATTGTTAAGTGTCCATTCATAGTAAATAAGTCCACATAGAGCAAAGAGAAAACAGCAGTTTTGCAAGTAAAATGGTTGACACCATGGTGGTACTCAGTTAAGATTGGACTGCTAACCTTGAGGTTGATGGTTTCAACCGACCAGTCACTGCATAAGAGAACGAGAAAATGCTCTGTTCCTGGAAGGATTCACAGCCTCAGAAACCCTGCGTATGGTCACCAGGAGTCACCATGGGCTCAACAGCAGTGCCTGGGCCAGGTCACTGAGGAGGACTGAATCCTCGGGTGGGGGATACCTTCTCTGTGACGTCCCAGCTTGACTCGATAGAAACTGGAGGGCATGTGCTTCTGGAAGAAGTGCTGGAGGGAGTGGGGATGGCCAGCAAATGACTGCTTCATCTGCAGTCAGAGAAACACTGGCATACACTTTCTTTCTTTCTTTCTTTTTTCTTATTCAAGTCTTTCTTTAGGCTGTCAAATGGACTTCTACCACATTGGATGGAGAGTGGAAAAGAAGCTTAAGCTAATCAACTCCAAAGCTTTAAAATAGTGTTAAAATCTTCGATCTCGAAATGTTCTTGTTCAGGATAAATGGTGAATCCATTCCTGTTGAATTTGTCATTGTCAGAAAAGTAAACCATATGACTGTCAAATTCAAAAGGGCAGGTAACAGTGCATTTCAGCTCATCAATGCCTACAAAAGATCTTTATGCATTGCATTGCAATTCGAAGACACTTAATTTTCCTGTCTCCATATTTCATACATTCCATGTTCTGATTATTAAAGGAAGCTTGAACTTGTTTCTTATTCTTAGTCGAGCTCCGTCAGCAAATGACGGCCTTGGACGTTTGACTAAGTCCACAACATCATGGCTGATACTAATTTGATGAAGCTGCTCCTTCCCCATTGCCAATAGAATGCTTTTCATCCGGAGGGGATCATATTCTGGCACTATATCTGACAATGTTTTGTTGCTGGTCTAAAGTGGTTAATTCCTCAAAGTGGATAGCCTTTTTTATTATTCAGCTCCATATCTGACACTTTTCTAATATTATTCATAAGATTTTCAGGGGGTAATTCTTCAAAAAAGGACAATCGAGCTTTCTTGATGGTCTGCTCTGAAGTCCGGAAGAAGCTCCACAGAAGCCAACTCACATTGAATAATCCTGCTGGTATTTGCAACCCTGGCGTCATAGTATTCAGCATCAAAACAACAAGGAAACCATTTCAGGACAACTTACTGACAAACACGTGGTGCATCACATAGAGAAACACCCCCCACTCAACAATTTGACAAGTTAGCTTATTGACAATGCAGTAACTTAAACTTTCTTAGCTGTAATAAGAGTTAATTGAAAAGAAGTTCAGTGCCAAGCATCCTGAGACATAATAATAACATGAAATACACAATAATAATATGAAATGGAAAAATAGCAATGCAGGCAGTGCATTATGTCAGTTAGCAAAGAGCCAGGTACTTAGAAGTTCTTCCTTAGAGGAGTGCAGTAACATGTGTCAAGGATATAAGGTGACCAAGTCAATAGATGCAGGGTAGCATAATGAAAACAAGCTTTGGATTCAAAATGAAAAGTCCAAAGCCCTCAATTTGACTTGATATGTAGATGAGACAATGGACTGCTACATAATTTCCAAGTCCTGCCAGCAGGTACCAAGGCACAATGCCTTCTTCTGGGAGAGTAAATGCAGTCTTAGTCTCAGTGCGGTCCATTGCTAGTTATCGTGTAAATGTAACCCCAAGTAGCAATTTTTGAACCAAAACTATAATCCAGTGTGATTCTGGGTCCATCCTTCATTTTCAAACTGTATGTTTTATTCGCAAAAGAGGCACATGTCTGTATTTTCAATTCTATATTATTATGGGTTTTTCTATTACCAGTGCACAGTTATTTCCCACTAAAATACACACCACAAATATGTCAATCAAACTGCAATTGATAGAGCACACTCTAACCTTTTCTATAAAGCTAGTGCTGATCTATGTGTTTTCAGGCTATTATTAAAATGCAGTAAAATAGTTGGAACATTATTCTGTAGAAAGCTGGGTAATAGGGTGATTATGCTCATGAATGTATTCCCTCCAATTGCTGTATTTGACAATATCAAATTGATGTTGTTTCAAAAGAAATCAATCAGATACCTCGACACTCCCAAAAGGAAAATAAATAAATAGGGGGAAATGTCATTAATAAATTATTTTAACCATGTCAATGACAAATTCATTTTAACTTACAAATACCTTATTTTCTAACTTTAAAAAACAAAACGAATCCAAACTCACTTCCGTTGACTGAATTCGGACTCCTGGTGGACCTGTTAGGCAGGTTAGAACTGCCCCTGTGGGTTTCTGAGACTGCAACTCTTTGCAGGAGGAGGAAGCCTCACCTTTCTCCCACAGAGCAGTTGGTGGTTTCAAACTGCTGAGTTCTCAATTAACAGCTCATTTCATAACCATTATGTTTACCAATGCCAAGTACACCTAAACTAGCTTGAGACAAATGAGGCACTGACCTAGGAGACAGGAGATTTCAATTCCAGTTCTAGCCCTACTTTTAACACACTATATATGAAACACTGGACAATTTTCAAAAATGGAAAATAATATGCTTTTTTTAAAAGGAAAGTCCTACCAGGGGGATAATCACTGATTTTTAATTTTATCAGTAATCCATAATTGATTAAATGCTGAGAAGTAGAAGGGTTTCTAGGAATTTTCCCAGTATGATATTCTATAAAGATTTCCATAAATCTCAAACACAACACCTTGGATTTGTGCAGTTTAGGACTAATTCACGTAAGCTGTAAAGACATCTTTCTTGATTATACATAATGATATATTAAATTTTAACTTTTTGGTACCTACTAGATGGACTTATGACCTATAGATCACCATTTCTAGGGGCAAGGAAGTATGAAGTACAATGATAACCCATGCATGATATCATATGCACATGAGAGTGCTTAAAATGAGTGTATATGAGAGGTCTTCAAAATGTTTGTGGAAAATGGAGTGAGTGAAAAAATAATGGAGTTTTTTCACAAACTGAAATTAATTGGAAGAATGACATAAAATATAGGAAAACTCTGATAGAAAACATTTTCTCTTTTTGCCAAGTAGAAGCCTGAATTCTCAGATAAAATATGTATATGTCTGACTAAACTCTTAAGGACAGCGGGTGGCACAGTGGTGAAAGTGCAGAACAGTGGTTCTCAATCTTACTCATGCCATGACCCTTTTAGACAGTTCCTCATGGTGTGGTGACGCCCTAACCATAAAATCATTTTCGTTGCTACTTCATAACTGTAATTTTGCTACTATTATGAATCATCATGTAAACATCTGATATTCAAGATGTATTTTCATTGTTACAAATTGAACATAATTAAAGCATAATGATTAATCACAAAACAATATGTCATTATATATTGTGAAATATTTATTTCTAATTACAAATAAATGAAATTTTGTCTTGAAGCATGGTGTAGCATGGGTAACAGTCTTCACGCTGGGTACTCATATGCGGTGTCTGGGTTCCTAAGACCATCAGAAATATCTGTTTTCGGATGGTCTAAGGCGAGCCCTGTGGAAGGGTAGTTCGACCTCCAAAGGGGTCGTGACCTGCAGGTTGAGAACCGCTGTGCTAGACAGTTCCTTGATAGATTCATGGGTTTAACCCATCAACTACTCTGTGTAAGAAAGACATGGCAGCCTTGGAAACCCTATGAGGCAGCTCTACTCTGCTGCAGCCTTGCTATGAGTCAGAGTTGACTTGACAGCAGTGGGTAGACGCTACTAGACCCATGGAATCTCAAAATACACGGCCTCCTCTGTGAGCCGCCTCTTAGAGTAATGTGCCTGAGACAAGTAAGGTCACAAACTTAGATTCTTGATGAAAAAAGTTTGTATCTCTCCCAGAGCTAGAGCTCAGCAGGCTCACAAGACCATTACAGCTTGAATAGACCTTTCTTTTGAGTCAAACATTGCTTTTTGGTAGGTGTGAATATATTCTCTAAAAATGGAGAAATCTTGGAGTAGATATGAGGGTAAATAAATTCAAGGGAAGCATATTTTTTAGGAATAAAACATAACCCCTAGACATAATAAAGATACTAAAACTGTGGGCCTCCCTTCTCCTGCTGTCAAGTTTCACTGGAAAGGAATGATCATCCCTTAACTAAGATGGGGCAATGTGTAAATAAACTTATTGCTGAGTATAATTCCAATAGATAAAAGGTAGGAAAACAACTTAAAAACCACAGATATCAAACTTGTTTTCTAAAATTGAATAGTTATTCAGTGAAATATTATGTTAACATTACAAAGATGAATTTAATAACCAAGCATCAATAAAGAAAATGCTCAAGATTTATAGTTAAATATAAAAGAAAATTTAAGCTGTAATGTAGGGCTATATTAAATAATCCAATTTGTTCAATTGAAAAAGAGGAACAGAATATGCTTGGGGAGAAATACAGGTCATTTGTAAGAAGGGCTATTGGGTCATGTAGAGTTTGAATTTTCTCCATGGCAGCGAGTTCAGAAAGTTTTGGTTCACCTAGAAGGGGCACTGGAAACATCCGAAATTGTGATAAAGGGACTGTTTACTTCATTGATTGAATTCTGTACAATTGATGCTATAGAATAAGCACAGATAACTTTTTTAATAAACTTACTTTAAAATCCTCATTGATCATCTGTTGTAGTGAAGAAATGAGCCGTTGACTGCTGCTCCACTTTGCATGAAGTTATAAAGGTCCCTACTGAGAAGAGTTAAAGAAAATTAAATTAAAACACAGTACAACTTGAGTCCAGGCATAGAGAATCATGAATTATCTACAAAATAACGGTTCTGTATATAAATAGTTAATGTACTCATCTGCTAACTGAAATGTTGGAGCTTCAAGTCCACCCAGAAGTTACTCAGAAGAAAGGCCTGGTGAACCACTGAAAAATCAGCCAAGGAAAACCTTCTGGTGCACTTGGAGTTGCTATGACTCCTAATCAACTCCCTATGTATATATGAGCTTCTTAGAGTTGATGAAAAATTTCCATCTTAAAAAAAGTTCATTTTTCTGGGAACCTTTGGAAGACCCTTGTATATATATAATATAGGGATAATAACGTCATGAAAATTAAGGATAAATTAAGGCATGCCTCAGATAAAATGACCCTTAAAGGACATAGAAACAATCTGCAGCACCTAATCAGAAATTTATCTGTGCTCTAAAGACATTTTTAGATAAGATGTCATAGATAAGTCTAACCTAAAAAAAAAAAAAGTCTAACCTAGTTCTTACTATAGAACAAGCACTCTATAAGTGCTTTATGCAGGTGAACTAATCGAATATTCACAAGAGCCATCTGGATTAGATGCAATTATTATCCTCATTTTACAGGTGCTGAAACTGACCCACAGCAAATGACCTAATCTGCCCAGCTAACACAATTAGTAAGAAGCAAAGGTGACACGGCTCAAAGTAGTCAGCCTATGGGATAATTGGTCTAACTCATAGGCTCGACTACTTACCGTATAGTAAATCCCTGGTGGTTTAGTGTGTTATATGTTGAGCTGCTAACTGCAAGGTCAATGGTATGAAACTTCTTGCCCCTCCATGGAAAAAAGATGAGGCTTTCTACTCCTGTAAATAGTTACAGCTTCAGATATCCACAGGGGGCAGTTCTACTTTGTCCTCAGTGGCAGTGAGTGGATTTTTTTGAAACTGCTCATCGTAATGAGATCCACCTCTTTCACTCCATAATTTGGTAAAAACTAAAAAGCTTACCATCATCAAGTGTGATAGTCAAAGGAGATGCAAATTGTATTAGTCCAGGTAGACAAGAGAAACAAATCCATAGAAGCTCATATGTGTATAAGAGGAAGTTTTATATAAAGTGTAACCCAGTCCCTAAGTCAGATATTAGCCCATATGTCTGACACCAATTTATAAATTCCTTTCAGACTCAGGAAACACATGCAATGATGCCGAATACAGGAGGCCAGTGGACGGAAAGTCATCAGAGGGCAGCAAGTAGAAAGTCTTTGCAACCAGTGTCATTGTAGGCATCTCAGCACTGGCAGGGGTCTCTCTGGCACCCAGGTAGGTCCATGTGGCTTCTTCCCTGGGATGTCTTTCATAAAGTAAGTCTTGTCAGTAGAGTCTCCCAGGGAGTGAACAGAGAAAGAGAAAATGTGTCTCCCATTTCCAAGGAGGAAAATATAGACGTTCCCAGAATTCTCTGGAGAAGGCCATGCCCACACAGAGGCCTCATTGGCTATGATCCGATTGACAGACTAGACTCCACCCCTTCACTCTTAATCCTCTCAAATCCCAAATTGACACCAGATTATGTAACTACCACATAAATTCCATGTTTGATTTCTTAAAGAGATATTGGTATAAATTCAATTCAAAAATATCCACGAGGGCTTCTCAAGGTAGTCATTCGTTTTATTTAAATAAGAAACGAATAGACCCATAGTTGGCTGAAGGAAAACAATGGCATCCACCCTGTTTGGAGACTACATCACAGGAAGTATCTCAAAGGAAGAGGCCTTGGTGTAGAGCTACCAAGTGTGATCAGAGTAGGCATGCTGAAAAACTAAACTAAGCAGTTTGGGTGGGACTGAGTGTATACGGAGGTCAGATTTGGTACTTGTTTGGCAAGTAGAATTGATGAAACATGATGCCCTCTGTACTACCACATATAAGACAGATAGAGAGAGCAACTTCAATATCTCTAGCTGAAAAGATATTCTAAGTAATCTAAGAACAAAGGAGATAGCGAACATGTAAAGGCCACAGAGCTCATTTGAGATACATTTATGTTAGCGTTTGTTGCTACTCAGCCTTCCCGTTTAACTTTAAGCCTTCATAGGAAGAATGGAGAAAACAGTGAAAAGAGGACAGTGCACTATAAACTATTTTATTATAGGTTTATCCCACTGAGGAATAAGCAAAGAAAAATAAAGTAGTGCTAAGTTTGGAATGAAACATTAAACTTCCAAAGAGAATCTTCTCTTTCACCATCTCTCTCTTGACTTTGCCAGGAAAGGCAGTGAACACGTCGAGCCATGGAGTTTAAAGAAGTTAAGCAATCCAGATATACTAGAGCTCCAGAGGAACAGGGCCTATGGGACTGAAATAGATAATTAATAGTTTGAGTAAGCAAATGGACAGCATCCAGAAGCAGATTTCACATGGTGCTTATGTCCCAGGATGAAGATTCTGGAAAGAAATATTGTTGAGCTACTCTGAAGACATTAAATTACATTGTCATCGGAAGCCTGATGCCCTGGGCACTCCCAGAACATATGGCAGAAAACTATCTTGTCAAGAATTTCATTGCCAGCATCAATCCACAGCGTTGAGAGTCACAGCTGCCATGCTGGATGGACTCCAAGGTGTCTCAAGACAGCCTGTTTCTGAACGAGATAGATGTAAAGGCTGGAGGTTGATTCCATTACTTTATTTTCATCTTGGTAACAAAAGCATGGATCGCAAGCCAGAGTCTGGTGCTTGATATCCCCAGAACCTCTTCATACTGGAAATCAGTGGTACTCAAACTTCGTAATGCTGCAACCCTTTAATACAATGATCCCCCAACCAAAAAATTATTTTCGTTGCTACTTCATGTGTAATTTTGCTACTGTTATGAATCAGGCGACCCCTGTGAAAGGGTCGTTAGACCCCCAAAGAGATCCCCACCCACAGGTTGAGAACCTCTGCTGGAACTGGTGGAGGGTGTGGTAGCCCAGAACCCTGCATTCTTGAGTGTTGGGAGGCACGGGGTTTGCACAGGAAAGTCTGGTTTCTTGGTTCGTGTCTGATTTATAATGAACCGATTTAAAATAAACCGGGCAATTAATGGATTAAATGTAGAACTTTTGATTTGCAAATGAGGGTACTGTATTAAATATGCTGGCCCTTTCCTAGAAAGTTATTGAGAGAATACAAAACCACTTGCCACAGAGTCAGTTCTGACTAATGGCATTTTTATGTGTGTCCAAGCAGATCCATCGGGTTTTCAATGACTGATCCTCTAACTTAACTCTGAGTGGACGCAAATAGCCAACCTACACACTGCTAACGGACACTTAATGGAGTCTCAACAATGGATGAAATGAATATTTGCCTCAACGCATGTTACTTGCCCAACACTAAAAACTGTTCCCTCCTAAAGATATTCAAGATTTGATCAGCAGAGTAGCCTGAAATTCCAACATCATTCTCAGTTTGGAATTAATAAATCACCTAATGAAGTCCTCACTTATGAAGAAAATATTTCCCTTTCCAGGAATGTTGTTTAGTAACTTATTGTTTTCCTAGTAGTGATGCTGTTTGTATTTTCATAGAGAAAAGTTTTACTTACATGCCCCCCTCCCTCCATTTTTCACTTAAGACAACTATGTACTGACCACAGGGGCAGCCTGTAGCATTATGTCATCATTCAAAATCAGAAAAAGTTTAGTACAAAAGCAATCATTAAAAAGTGATCAAAGGACAAGTGGATTGCTGCTTATATTAATTAGCTAGGGAAGGTTCAGGCCTAGAAAACTCACTGTCTCTGGATGGAACTGTAGAAAGACCAAGGATAAAATGAAAGCCCATGCTGTGGAAGGAAACTTTGCTTTATTTATTTTTATTTAGTATTAATTAGCATTTAGCAGATGCTCAGAAAAGTCATTAAATTTAGCTTTCATAAAGTAATTGTTTTCTAAATAAAGCTGAGCCTATGTATTACACTGTTAATAACTGAAGGCATTAAACTTTTCTGACTCTTTGTGGCTATGCAAGCTTGACTGTGTTTTCTTTCACCATGTGATTTTCTGAATTGCTCTCCAGCTCCCTGCCCATCTCATAAACCTGAATTTTAGACAATAAAGAAACAATATGTTTATCTCTTGTTTGTGCTTCCTTCAGGGACTTAGGTTTGTTCTAGGAAGGATTATAACTTGGTGAGGATTAGTCTGAAAATTCTGCCCTTAATAACATAAGACATTTCATAATAATAGGTAAAATCTTTCTGGATTAGTTCTTTGTGTGTTCAGCTTAACTGATATATTATTTTGTTCTCAGATGTCACTGTTTTGGTGCATACAAGCAGAACTATAAGAGGCATGAATGTGCGCTCGATACGCTGAGTGAACAACTAGAAGCATTTTAAACTGCCTGAACAAAAACAAGAAAATAAAGCTCACCAGTATGAAAGTGTATTGCTGGTATGAAACAAGGGAGCAATGTTTTTAAAATGAAAAGCAATTAATCTTCCTCACAACTTCTCTTTGACATTTAGGCTACTTCTAATTTGAAAACAAAAAATGCATTGAGCGCAATCATATATGAGAAATTCAATCACACTCGGATGCTCTAATTTTGGAAGAACCAAGAAAGGCCCTAAGAGGATCATATGAAGAAAACCAAATATGTGGTTTAAATCAAAGTGTTATTTTCCCCCTAAAAATTGTCAGAGTACCCACCTCATGAAGTTACTCAGTGTCAAAGAATACAAATTAAAATGTATAATATCAATCAGGCAGAATATGTTGAATCAGTAGCAAGACAAATAAGGAATTTTCCCCTCTCTGTTGGGTTACACATTGGGCTTAACCACAGGGTCAGCAGTTTAAAACCACCAGCTGCACAGTGGGAGAAAGATGAGGCTTTCTACTTCCATGTTGACTTACAGCCTCAGAAACCCACAGGAGCAGTTCTACCCTGTCCTGTAAGGTTGAGAGGGTTTGAAATCAGCTCAATGACAGTGAATTTTGTTTTGTTTCATGAGATGAAATGATATAATACCTTCTAGGCCCACATTCAAACAGGACAAAGTTTCTGCTTTGAGTATGATTTGTGAGATAATTTTCATAAGGCCTTGAGGTTTGCGCAAATGTGCCGTGAAAGATGACAAGACGGGAGACAACAAAGCTCTTGGGTACAGAGGGTTAGAATGAGGGCAGAAAGGGTGGAGGTGGGACCTAACACTGCCTAACATGTCTTAGGAGTTCAACAAATTTGAGTTGAAGAAACAGTAATGGATACATTAAAAATAATAATAAGTGACCATTTTAAGATTAGAAATACTATAGCATGAGGTGTCTAGGAGACACAGTGGTTTGTTTTTGGCTCTCCAGTGGATACTGCCCTGGAAGAAAGTCCTGGTGATTCATTTCTATCAGGTTGTCACCATTAAAAGACCCATGGAGTTCACATGTTCTACCCTCAAACATGTGAGGTCACTGGAATCACCTTGTTGGCAACAAATTTATAAATGGCATGATTTGGGGAAAATACTAAACAGCCAATGATTTTGGCTTCTGCATATCATGGTTATTAAAAAGCAAGTAGTAAAAGATGACATATCTGTATTTTTTTTCAGAGAAGCCAAAATTAAAATGTGGCATGCTTTTAAAGCTGAATTTGGTCATTAGCATCAATCATCATTTTACAGGTCTTATTTACTGATTTATGAAGTGATTATTATCCACCGAAATCATTTGTAATCACAAATCACATTCATTAAAGAGAATTTGAAGATTGTATCTTCTGGAGAAAAGCGGATTTTTATTTTGTTCATAAACCCCTTACTTCATGAAAGAGGGTCACTCAGGATGAATTATGACTTTGGGAAGTTTTTCTAAGACTTCAATCTTAAGCTCTTGCAAAAAGACCAGAATTCAGGAAAAAAGAAAATTCTTCAAACTCCATTCCAAAAGAACCTTCCACCGAGAATAAAATTCATCCATCAAAAGCCAATTTCCTGAAGTTTATTTTTTGATAGTTTTTTGTTTTTCTCCCCTCTATTTTCACTGTGTTTTTATGAAACTTTTCTAGAGGACAAAGGAAGTATATGCATCTATACCTCTCCTGTATTTTCAATGAAATGCTGACATCTGCAATGTGGCTTTTGAGCATTTTCAATGTTTACATCACCATGAGTCAGACCACAGAAAAATCATATTCCATGATGTTCTTCTGAGCTACAAATTGATTTGTATTCCATTCAAGTGCTCAATTAAAATATTACTTCTATTATTGTTATCTTATTGATTTAATGTTCCCAATCAGACAATCCTACCTAATGTGAAGTGGCAAAAGCAAAAATCAGGTATTATTTCTTTTAAACTCAGTCTCTGATGGTTCAGGTGAATGTTCAGTATTCTGTGTTCTAGACCTCTCTCTTGCTTCTATGCAAAGGATTTCTTGGAAATTTAATTTAATCAAATAGGGAGACACCGGGCAGTGTAAGATAAGATATAATAATTATCTATAAATCATTAAGGGTTCATGGGGGAGG
>NW_022111368.1:39906109-39980954 GCF_000313985.2 Echinops telfairi
GAGGGCAACAAATGTATAGGTGTGCTTTACACAATTGATCTATGTAGTGTGATGAATTGTATGAGCCCCAATAAAATGATTTAAAAAAATCAAATAGAAAATTTTTGATGGGCCTGCAGTAGCTTACATGCTCTTTTATTACAGCAATAAAATATTACAAACAAATTGGAATTTGTGGCTTTCTACTCTAATAAACACATAATTTGAGAAACTAGAGGCAGTTCTACCCTGTCCTAGAGGGTCTCTATGAGTCAGAGAAGTTAGGCAAATGATCCTGCCCTCAATTATTCAATTGATAGAATTTAACTGATATTTTCTTAATTTTAAAAATTATGTCCACTGATACACAGCGAAAGGAGAAAGAACATAAAATGAGGGAAAAAAATAAGAAAAAAAACAACCCTGGCAGAACCATAACCTTTAGAATTAAAGGAGACATCATAATCTTTAGGTAGTTTCCAACCTCTCACTCTATAAGTCTAATGGCATTCCAGAGGCAGATACTCTTTCCCCATCAGCAACCTTTTTACAGCATAATGTCTCCTCTTCCTAAAAAACATTAGTCCCTAAATCAATTGAACCTCTCTCTTAAAACAAAGTCAAAATCCAGGATATTTTCTGTGTTAGTCCGGGTAGACTACAGAGACCAATTCATAGACAATCGTATGTGTATAGGAAAGAGCTTTATATACAATAAACAAATTGAATATTGAAAACACATCCCAGCCCAGTCCAGATCAAGTCCCTAAAACCGGTATTGGCCCATATACCCAATACCAATCTATAAAGTTCTCTTCAGACTCATGAAACATGTGCAATGACAAAGAATGCAGGAAAATTACATGTCAGTGGGTGAGAAGTCATGTGGATCCAGTGGCGTTGTAAGCATCTCCGCACTGGCAGGGATCTCCACATAGCTCCTCCAGCTCCCAGGGCTCTGGCTGCATCAGGATAGCTTGATGTGGCTTCTGTTCAGAAATGTCTCACAGGGATTGAGTGAGTGTCCCACCTCTAGATAGCTATTTATCTCCTAATCACCTCCAAATCACGTCATCAAGTTATGTCCTGATTGACATGTAAACTCCACCCCTTCACTAATAAGTCTCAAAATGACAACAGATTATGTAACTACCACATACCACTCCTTGTCAATTTGACACTTTCACATAACTCTTTAGCAATATATAATTTTCAAACAAACAAAGTCATATCTATATCTAATAGGATAAACTAAAATGCATACAATTCAATACATGCTACTCTTATTTAAATGTAGCATTCTATAAGTGAACAAAACAAAAATATGCCATGCCCAACAATAGCAATTAAGTAATACCTATCCCTTAATCCTATAATCCTATGAATATATTCCCTCATCTATGAAAGATTGTAAGCCAACCACTTCATGTGTTCTGCGCCAAATTTTGGGTATCCAATTTCCAAGCTGCCCACTTATATCAAACCAATCATGTTCTTTGACATGAAGTATCTTCATTCCACTTGAACCTTGTAAAATTCACAACCATACGCAAAGTCAAATCAGGACGGACCATCCATAAAGTCTGCAGCAATGTGCTAGTTCACAGACTGAAAAGCCTTCTCTTCATATAGTTGAGTTATGGTCAACTCAATGTGGGCTTCCTCACTTAGCCTCACCGGGGTTCCCATTGGTCACCTTCCATTTAGACTATGGCTCCACCACAAAGAAGCCCATAAACTGCCTGGGCATACCTGACCTTCGGCTAACCAAAGAAGAAAAATTACCATGAGACCAGGTTAAACACATATCTACTCTCCATATTCCCAATTTGTATCTCTAGTACCCCACACCCAAGGTACCATAATGTGTTAGTCTGGATAGACTAGAGAAACAAATTCATAAACACTTATATGTGTATAAGAGAGAGTGTTATATCAAAGAGTAATCGTACTTTAATATTAAAGCCCAGTTCAGATAAAGTATATAGTCTGATATTAGCCCATATGCCCCACAACCAATCTATAAATTCCTCTTCAGATTCATGAAGCACATACAATGATGCAGAAAGCAGGAAGATCACAGGTCAGTGGGTGGGAAGTCTTGTGGATCCAGTGGTGTTGTAAGCATCTTAGCACTGGCAGAGGTCTCCACGTGGCTCCTCCAGCTCCCAGGGCTCTGGCTGCCTCAGGGTAGCTTCGTGTGGTTTCTCATCAGAAATGTCTCACAGGGAGTGCACCAGTGTCCATCCAGCGAGGTATTTATCTCCTCCAAATGAGGTCATCAAGCCACAACCTGATTGACAGGTAAACTCTACCCCTGCACTCGTAAGTCTCAAATTGACAACAGATTATGCAACTACCACATTTTCTTTCCTGCTCCCTCTGAATCAGAACTTTCTTTTCTTCATACGTTTAATAAAACTAACTTGTTATACTGTATACTTATGAACCCCAGAGAAGTTCTTTATTGCCAGAAACAACCTTCCAACTTGAAACTGAAGATACTGCTGCAGGCTACCTTCCAGTCAAATTATAGACAGGTCTTCAAAACAAAATGGCATCATTTGCCCAAGAACAAAGATGTGAAATCTGGGAGGGACATTAACGCTGCATGAATGGAAAAGGGGGACCCAGAAAGGAAATAAGGTGCATGCCGATACATTGCAGTGATTGCAATCAATGTCATAGAAAAGAACGTGTATAAAGTATAGTTGGAAAACTAATTTTCCATGTAATGTTTTACAACCATATTAAATTGTTACACATTTAAAAAAAATAAATGTCATAAACATTGTAGGATGGTGCCAGTCTTACCAGTGTTTCATACTGCTGATAGGGCTCACTGTGGGTTAGAACTGACTGTAAGGCACCTAACAATGTAAAAAGACAGCGCTAAAAGCATAGCACTCGATTTGGTTTCAATTCATAGTAAACTTCAAACAACTGTAGGAATGAATTGACTCAATAGTTTATAGCATAGCTCTGTTAACACAAAGTTTTGAATAATGGGTGACAAACAGAGAATTGTGATCATAAAATTAATTGAATAAATCCTGAAATGCAGATTTATGTCATCAATTAAAGACAAGTTAACACAATACAGTTACCTGCATGGTCGGTTGTTGCTGTTAGTTCATAGAGTCAATGCAGAGCATAATGGCACAAAATGGTTTTCTTGTTTCTCATAGTAATAGAGGCTGATTTCCAAACAGTTCTTCTATGATACTTCTGGGTAGGTTTGAAGTGCTCACCTTTAGATTAGAAGTCCGTAAGATCTTCATTCTACCTAAGAAATTTTGTATAACTGATAAGGTTATAAAATTAGAGTTTGATCAGGACATATGCCTGAATGGTGTCCATCTCATAGCAAAAGTTGACTAGGACATTGATTATAAGTAGGGGTAAAGATATAAATATATTACTTTAGTTAATCCTCATGTCAATCCTATGTGATAGGTGTTATGTTACAAATGAGGAAACTGAAACACCAAGAGAGCTGGCTATGGTTATGCAATGATAGTAATGTTAGAATTCTCTGACTCCCAAATCTATGCTATGGTTCATAGCAATCTGTTTCTAAATAATAGTGGTCACATACTAATACCCATCTTTCAGTTTTACTGTAAGAATTAGATTAAATAGTAGCACCTGATGGTTAATATATATCAACTGGTCTAGACCGTGATTCTCAGTGACTTGCAGATATTATGTATCACCCTTTATTTTGTGTTATGTGAGCAGCCAAGTAGTTGGAAGAGGAATTTCCTCAGGGTTGTGGCCTTGGCCCAATATATAGATCTTCTGGCAAAGCTTGTTCTCTTTTTCTCTCTTCTCTTTTCTCCTCCTCCTACTCCTCTTCTTTTCTCTCTCTCTCTCTCTTTCTGACACATCTCATGGGCTGACCTCTAGTTTTTGAAGAGGCCTTTAGCCAGCCATCTGACCTTCAGATTTTGGAATGACGGCTTGTGTGTTATATATATTTATATTGATAGATAGATAACATAAGGAATAAACAGTTAATTAAATTATAAAGCAGTACAAATGGCTCAGTGCAACTCACTCCCATGAGACAGTTGTGAGACACTAGCAGTCCTTCAAGTCTTGAGGGCCGCTGGGTAGTTCTCTGTAGAGCAATTCAGGCTATCCAGGCACAGGCAGCAAACAGCAAGGCAGGTCACCAACAGTCAGCCACATGACAGGGTCTGACACTTCCCAGCTCAAGAGATGTAAATTCCAATGGTGTGGCGAAGCAGGTCTTGACGGGTTAGGTGTCCCACAGGTGGTGTAGCTTGCAAATTGAAGCAAATAACAAGCAAGGCAGCCGCACATTGGTCCAATGATCAAAGAGCAAGAGACAAGAAAGGCAAGGCACTCTGAGCCATTTATCTTTCCGCCCTTCAATTAATCCCACATGTGTTTATAGGTCAGGTTGGCACAATAAACTAACTACCTCACAGCTCTTACAACTCCATGAGATAGCAGTCTGCTACCTGACCTTTCCAACCATGTAAGTCAAGAGAAGTCTTCAGCCTGTTGTCTGATCTATGGGTTAGGGATTTGTGAGCCTCTACAATGGCAAGTGCCATTTCCCTGAATTATGTGTGTCTACGAATGTTCGTATATGCTTACCTGATTTTGCTCCTTTAGACAACTCAGCCTAAAACAAAGCATATAAAGGCACTGATAACTGTCTTAGACAATACATGCTTCTACAGCTTTATAATTATAAGAAAGCTAACTAGTGAAGGAACCTTCCAAACTATATTGATTTCACACTTTAGAGACTAATAATGAAATTTTTTAACCATCTCTTAGACAAAGCATTGGTGAACATTTGTCTGTAAAGGGACAGAAACTAAATATTGTAGATTTTGCAGGTTTTGGCCATCATCCTATCTTTTCCACCCTGCTTTTGTCATGTAAAAATAACCACGGGTGAGTTGTAAGTGAGTATGGCAATATTCTCATAAAAATTTCTATGGGCTAAAATTTAAATTTGGAATATCTTTCATGTATTATTAGGAATTTCAAACACATTCTTAGTTTGTGTAACATGCAAAAGCAGGCTCAGGGAGTTTTTTCCTGGGGACTATAGCTTGCTGACCTTTGTCTTAACTGCTAGATATAAATCCATTTAATTCTACAAGACAATCTGTTGATTTTTGAAACATGCCTTTTTGAAAAGTATTAAAGAAAAGCCATATTTTGAAGATGCCTTGACTATGGAAATACAATTTTACTATGAGCAAAGAAAAGATCGTTTCCTTCTGAGTGGAAGGTGTGCTAGATGCAGCAGATTACAAAGTGCTAACAGTACAGGAAGGGCAAAAGGAGTGGAAAGGTTGAAACCCTTGGGCACGCTTTAACACGGCTCATCAACGTATCTGAATGGCATTTGTCAATGTGGCAGTCTCATGATGCTACCAAGACTCCATTCTTTATAAGCTTCAGTAAGTTGATGTCATTGAGTTTAGGTCATGCTTGGCTTGAAATAGTTGAAGGATGATGAATAAAAACTCTAAGTGTCCTGATGTTGATCTATCCCCAAGTTGCAGGGACCCCCAGTAGAATTCCTGTCCTTCTCCCCCAGATAGCACAGGGGGAGAAGACATCCCTAACAAGGAAGAGATGAAAATTTCACAAGGAAACCTGTACTAAAAATTATTTTTAAATAAGAAAATTTTATTCAAGATTTTTCAAATGAATTAAATCAAGTAATACATCTAACATTAGATTTATGATGAAATATGGTCATATTTATACTCACCTCAAAAGGGTGAAGGGAATAATAAATTTTAGAGTGGTCTAACTGGGCTTATAAAACTCTAAAACAAAACAAATCAGATTTTCTAACCTTAGTCAAGATTTAGTAACTTGGGGCATAAAAGACTTCAGACCCAGGCCTCAGCAAACTTGGTGAAAAGTACAATCATGTAAAGTAAACAGAGGTGGCCCACAGTAGTCTGTGCTGTTGAAAACTTGATAATGAAAAATGAAAAAAAATAGTGAATACGAACTGTGGTATTTAGGAATAATATAGCTATCCCATTGATTTCCCGAAGAGCAGACATATCAGTCTTTGAAGAAATACTACCAGAATGATCCTTAGAAGCAAGAACAGTGAGATGTCAATGTGCTTTTAAAAAAAAATTACTAGAAGAGGACATTGCATTTGGTAACCTAAAAGGTTAGAGAAAATGAGGGACACCCTATGAAATAGAATGACACAATGTCCAAACAAATGGACTCAAATACTTCAGGGATTATGAAGGTAACACAAGATGGGGCAACAGCTTGTTTTGTTATGCATAAAGTTGCCAGAAGCAATAGCCCACGAGATAGCACTTAAAAACACAGTTCGTTTATCTTAAATGCTGTATGCCACTGATTGACGGTTGCATGGAATCTATCACAGAAACCCTGGTGGAGCAGTGGTTACAGCCACTGCTAACCAAAAAGTCAGTGGTTGAAACTCACCAATCACTCTGTAGGAAAAAGATGTGACAATCTACTTCCATAAAGACTTACAACATCGAAAATCCTATAGGGCAGTGTATGCAGTATCTCAAATTTAGTAGCACACGGTTTGAGCAACAGGATTTAAATATAAATGCCATTTTGCTTCAATTAATACATTAAAAAATGTCTTTTCATGTGCATGTGTCATAGCCCCTCTAGGATATATAGAAAAGGGGGGATTTTCTGGTCCCTAAAATGCATGTACCTTCAACAATCACCCGGCTGTGGATCTGACTCATGGAGAGGTGTCAGAGACAAACTGCTGCACCACTTTTGATGGTTTCCTTTTAGGAAAGCTATTGCTTGGTCTTTGTTCTCAGGAACTGCGTGGTGAATTCAAGCTTCTAACTTTAGTTAGCAGCCAAGCACAAAAATCATTTGCACAGCGCAATGGTTAAATAGTTACTATCAAATTGCTCAACACATTTCTGTAATTTTTGTTAAGTGCTATTAATTCAGTTCTGTTAGTGATCTTATGTACAGTAGAACTTAACCCTTCACAGTCCTGTGCCCAATCCTCACAATTGTCACGTTTGAGCCCATTGTCACACCCACTGTGTCCATCCACCTGATTGAGAACCTTCCTTTTTCTCCCTGCTATTCCTAAGGTTTTCCATAACTAACAAAGGCTCAAGACTATCCATAGGTTTTCAGGGGAAAATTCCTCTGACGTGCACAGCCTAGTCCTTCAGAGTCTGTTTTTAGTCCACAAGCTCTACTGAAACTTGTTCCGTTTGGTGACCCCGTTCGTATTGTCCACTCACCCATTATGTATAACAGATTCCATTTTTCCTTAGTGATCCTAGGGGTGGGGAGCCTTTGCTTTGTCAAGAACCATTTGAATATGCATGACATCAGTGATGGCCAGACTGCTCAAACATTTCGTTAACACACCTCTCAGGTGACGCTGGGACTGGCTCTCTGTGTTGAGGCCTGTGACGTTAACCAGCATTGATGTCTCTGTGGGCCTTACATGGCCCGGGAGTAGTTGTTGCTTGTCTCTGATCTGTGCTCACAGTTGATATTGTCAGACTTTTACACTTTGAAAATCTGAGAGACAAATTTATGCATTTATTTGATAAATTGCGCTTCCAATATTACTAATGAGTATTAGCATGTTTTCAGGCATGGTTTGCCATTCTGGCTCTCTCTTAGGTAACATGCATGTTCATAATCTTTTTCTTTTGGTTCAGGGGTTATTCTGTAAAGTGACGGTGAGGAATCATTATATATTCTGAACACTAATCTATTATTGGCTACATACATTGAAAATATGTTCTAGTCTGTAATTTAGTTTATGAAACATGGACATCTTAAGTCAAAGTTACCAGTTTCTCATCTTATGAATTCTTCCTTATTATGACATTTGTACCCAAATGGAGAGCTGCTCCTATAGAGATTACAAAAACACTTTAAAAAAAATAAAGAATTCAATCTTTAATTGATTTTCTTCTGAATGTAAAATACGTAATTGAATAGTTATGTTCAATCAAACTTAAATATCACATCTAAAATATGATGGATAAAAATACAAAACAATAGCAGGTAACAGCGAATGGCTATCATTAAATTCAATGATGATATCATTGACTATTTTTTAATTATTTTATTTTATTTTGGGAGCTTCTTACAGCTCTTATCACAATCCATACATATATCCATTTTGTCAAACACACCTGTACATATGTTGTCATCATCTTTTTTAAAACATTTTCTTTCTACCTGAGGCCCTGGCATCAACTCCTCATTTTCCCCCATCCCTCTCTCACCCTCCATCCTCCATGCCCCCTTGATAATTTATAAATCATTCTTTTTTTTTCATGTCTTACACCAACTGCTGTCTCATTTCACCCACTTTTCTGCTGTCTGTCCCCCTGGAATAGGGGCCATATGTCCATCATTGTGATTGGTTCCCCCATATTCCCCACCCCCTCCGTTACCCTCCTAGTTTCGCTGCTGGACTGAGTGCAGTGGGGTCATAACTAATGATCACAGCCAGCTACAAGAACATTTTGGTGGCTGTTCTACTTTGTTAAATTGTCACTAAGGTCAGAAGTTGACTACATGTCAACAAACAGCATGTTTTCTTACAATATTTGTATAGTTGGGATAGATTGATACCTATGGTGGAGAAAGTATCAGTTTTTTTCTCTATATAACAAATCAATATTCCATGATCTACTCACACATATCTGTATACTACCATTGTCAAATAACAATTCACATTACAGTTGATCTTTGACCAACATGATGCTCATCTTACTGTTGTCTGGAAGTCTTACGGCTAACGTAAGCAGTTGATTAGCACAAATTTTGCATATTGTATGTATCACATACTGCACCCACTTAAAAGCAACAATTTCAATATTGTTAGAAAGGTATTTTGGAGAAAAAAAACACAAAGGCCTTTGCCTCCTCATGTTTCTATAATTGGACTCATGTGGTTCAAATGCATGTTGTTCATGCATAAAATGTGTAATAAATATATTGGTGTGTTTACTATTGTATTCCTTATGATTGTCTACTTCTTACTGTGAGGTATTTTGATATTTTAACAAATTTATGTAGCTAGAGAGGAAAATATCAATTCCTTAAATACACTTGGATCTATAGTTACATAACTGGTAGGGTGAGTACCACCCCAGTTTTATGTCCCTTAAAATATTGTCTTAGTTTTTTGCTCTTCTGGGAAATTTTTTAAATTACTTTTTCATGTTACATGTAAACATCTGTTGGTATTTTTGACTCAAACTTTATTTAGTTCATAGAATAATTAAGGGAAAATGGGCACTTTCACAATAGATAGTCTTTGCTTTCATATATGACACATGTTACTGGTGTTGGGGATCTTCGTTGGTAATTCTTAAATAAGGTATTACTATTTTTCCATAAAAACATTTTCTTTTCCATATGCTCTAATGTAACCTACTTAGTAAATAATACAGTTTATTACTTTCCATTTTAACTATCTTATCTTCATAGAAAGTTGCCTATTGATTTTCATATATTGAATCTGCATTCAGTATACTTGTGTTCAAACTATCTTCATGATCTGAGTAAAGATTTTCTTAGTGTATTCTATAGCATCATCTTGAATGTCACCTTGCGTTCTTACTTTTCATTCCTTACACATTTGTCTCTTTCTGTCTCTCTTTTTTCTCATTTTTTTCTAGGATGTTATGCAAGAATGATTATCAGGAGGCATTCGTTGGATTATGTCTGGTCTTTGTAAAAAATGTTTCAAGCATTCTATGATATAAGTATGACATTTTCTGTGGAATGTTAGTAGTTCTACTACTTAGAGTTAAAAATATATCTTTCTATTGACATCTTGGTTTCATTATAAAAAATATTGTATTTTATTGAACGTTTTCCCTATTTAAGTTCACATTTCTTTCTACTTCAATGTGATAATGTACTGATTACATCCATCGTTTCGAACATGAATGCATCCCTATTGTTCTTGGTTGAGCCAGACATGATTATATGTATTTCTATTTGCACTTTAATAAATTCCATTTCCTCATATTTTATTTAAGATTCATGTGATATGTAAACTTTAACAATACATTTTCTTTTGGATGATATAATTGTTAGCTTTGTTTTTAAAATTATGTCCTCTTGCTTGAATTATTTCCTTTCTCCATTATCTCCTTCCTACAACCAAGCATGGGCTTGAAGACAGTAGCCAGGTGTAGGATGTATAAGCCTGAATGGGGTGAAGAGAGTGTTTGTACGGTCTAAATTTTAAAGCTTAAGCAAAGTGAGGGTTCCCTTGGTGTGGTGACAACCAAATACTCCACCCTCCTCAGAGTGGTTTATCATAGCCTAGTGATGTAGTTAGTTTATTGTGCCAATCTGGCAGATAAACACTGTGGGGTTAATTCAAGGGAGGAGGGATAAATGACTTGGTGAGCCTCACCTTTCTAGTTCTCGGGTTTCTTGCTTTCTGATGGTCGGACCAGAGTCCAGCTGCCTTAATCAGTTCCCTGCTTCAGCTGGCAAGGCTCACTTCCTGCAAGACATCCTCAAGGAGAAGCCTCATGGACCTACCCTGATGCAGCCCTGGGTGTTAGAGCAGCCATGTGGAGACCCCTGCCAGCGCTGAGATGCTTACACATTCATTGACTTGGCTTTCCTCCTGCAGTCAGCAACATTGTGTGTTTTGTGAGATGGAGGAGGACTTTGTGGATTGGTGTCAGACATATGGGTTAATGTTGGACTTGTGGGCAGCACTGTGTTGGGATGTTTTTTTGATGTGCACTTGACCTTTATATAAAACTCTCTCATATACATTAGTTTCTCTAAAGTACCCATACTAACACATCTAGGTTAGTAAGAAGGTCATTTTCATGAAGGATAGAGAGTAGCAACAGGGGGATGGTTATCTATCAAGAAACTGGAATAAATATATAACTATAGTGAAGAAAATGGAATCTGCTTTCTCACTATTAAAAAAACAGTTATAAATAGGGAAATTAAATAAACCAGAATCAATCAGGGGATATTATAAAGGAATTAATTATTAATGTTGATTTCATTGTTTCCCATTATCAAATGTACAGGAACATAAATGCATATATTATCTGTCATTATTTATTCATTGTGTAGAGGACCAAAAACATCCTAGTGAAAGTGAGTATACTTCAAACTCATGTATTTTAGAAAAACAAACATACTGTGATACAGAGAGTTTCAGAGGCTAGAAATATTTGTGAGTGGATACAGCTTCATCTTTCTCTGTAGAGTGTGTAGTTAATTTGGACCAGTACCCTTGTGGTTAAAACTCCACTGCTTACCCAACATCATCACCCAATCACACACACACTGGTTTGCAAATAGTGTTCTACACTATAATGAGCCAGGACTCCTTAAAAAAAATTCTGAACTATGATTATGACAAGTAAAGTCCAAGATGAACTGAAATTAAATAGTAAGGAAGTGAGAAATGATGAGGATATATGAAAAGAATATAGGAGCCAGATCAAAGGGTCCTCAATAGACAAATCTATAAAAGTGACCCTGAAAATTAAAAATGACATTAATGAAGTATGATCTTTTAATAAAGTGAAATGGTCTATTATTATATAAGTAAAATAAAGAAAGGAGAAAATTTTAAGTGTAGTAATAACTAATGAATACAAGGAATAAAGCCAACTTTAATCACTGTTAAGTTTTCAAACTCAAGTTAGAAATTAGGTTGACATTTGAGGGGGGATTCAAGTAAAAGCAATGCTGAGATACTACTTTGCATTATCAATGGCAGTGAGATCAGAAAAGCCAACAAACAACAACAAAAACAAATATAGAAAATAACAAATGTTGCAGAGGGGATGGAAATATAACCTCATTCACTACTGGTGGGATGGTAACTTTGACCAACCAGTGTGGAAAGTGATACGGCCCTACATCAAACATCAGGGAATGGAAATTCGATAGCACCTGACCATCTAGCGGCTTTGGATAAACCCTAAGACAAGGAAGAGTCATGGCGTGCACAGGCATATGCACATCCATTCAAAGCATCACTGTTTACAACAGCAAGAGGATGAAAATACCTAAACGGCCATCAGTAAAAGAATGGATTAAGAAACTTTGGTACACACACACAATGGAATACTGTACATCACTGAGAAAGCTGAGGAACCACCTCATGGAATGGAGAACAGTACGCTGAGTGAAATTAGTCCATCACAAAGAGTACATATTTATGAGACCACGGCTATAAAAAGAGAAAAAATTTAAAGGCCCACATTTTCATACCTCAGGAACAGGTGTGGTGGTTACCAAGGAAGATAAGTGGGGCAAGGAGAAGAACATGAAGCAATAGGAGAGTGGGCTGACCACCACTCTCTTGGGTGATAGTTACGCACAAATGGGAAATGAGAAATCACCAGAGGGCAGTAAGGGAAGCTGTTGGGGAGCATTCTAGTTTAAACTGCTGGAGACTTTGTTGATTATTATCTAAAATGGAAACTTCCAAATAATTTACAATAAAAAGGTGTTGTTAAAGAAAATATTGGTTTGACTCCATAGTAAATTTAAACATTTTTCGCAGAGCTGCACCAAATTAATGCAAGGAAACTGGGTGAAAGTCTTATCTCTATCAAAAGATAATATGCCCACAGAGTTTGGAATGCATTAATTTGGACATAACTCAAAATTCACTGCCATTGAGTCGATGCTAACTCATAGTATGAGATTGTAACTGTTTATGGGGACCGAAAGCCTTGTCTTTCTCCTGCGGAGCTGCTAGTGGTTTTGAACTGCCTTCCAGGCAGATCACAACGCAACGCTTAACAACTACGTGACAAGGCTCCTGGTTTATCATTTTGATAATGGAAAATAATGACTCCGTCAACAAAACGAAAACAATCATATATATATATGATATATATATATCCCCCCAAAAGAGATTTACTCTTCAAAGCTATGCATTTAAAATTTTTACAAAACCTATCACCTTCAAAGTCCTGTCCATTATGCTTAATACACTTGTCAAATCTGCGATTGCAGTTTGGAAACATTTTTCAAACTCATCTGTTTGGATGGCTGATGGCACCTGCCTCGTTTTTTTCTTCCCTTCTTCTAAGTCATAAAATAGCTGTATTTTCACCTCCCTCTTCATTCACAGAAACAAAAAGAAGTCGCACGGACCTAGTTCAGGTGAGTAAGGAGCATGGGGAAAAGAAAGGTATGCTGTTTTTTTCCCCAAACCTGACACACTGAGATGGCTGCTTGATAAGGTGCATTGTTGTGGTGGCAAAACAAGGCCCTGTCTGCCACAAATCAGGCCTTTTTTTATTGCACACCGTTACTAAATAGAAAGCTCAATGAACACTCTAAGCTGTTCGAATGAACCTCAAATGCACTATGAGTGGACATTTTCATCTGTACAGGACTTCAATAGACGTCCTGTAGAACAAGGTTTGTCTTCAATTGACATTTCACCTCTTTTGAAATTAGAAAACCACTCATACACTTGATTTTTTCCTATAGCGTTGTTCTTGTATGGTGTATTCAACATCACAGCAGTTTCTGAAGCACTTTTCCTAGAATAGGAAACAAAATTTCAGAGCCGCACACTTAAATCACTCTTAAATCAGCCACCACACACACAAACACACACACACGCATGCACAGCCCCCCAAAAAAACAAGGTTCAAGGGAAACTGCTTTTAAGAAAAAAATTTACTGTGACCAGAGAGAACCTTCCCAGGCAATACCACTGGGTGCACTAACTCAGAGCAAGTTGTTCAATGCTAGTGTAGTGGGCAAAATGTGTTGCATAATTCCATTTTGGGGGGGTGTACCCCATATTTCTATCTATTGACTGATGGATCAGTCTAGAAACAAAGTATCTTATTCAATTTTTATCATCTTTCCCAATTAATTAAAGACTTCTTCCTTAATTAATCACTTCTAACTTCTTTGTTAGCGTTCCCGTCAATATCTTAACACACCTATCCTTCATTTCCAAAGCGTGAGTTTCCCATAACTCTGGTCCCAATACTGCTTTGCTACTGCATTACTAGTCCCAGTGGGTCAGTAGAACAGTTGTCTTGTTCTTCTACATCCTCCCAGTCATTCCCACGGTTGCGGCCACCACACCAATCCAACGCATTGAGAATTTCTGCTATTTTTACTGACCCTCGGCTTTATCAAGCATGAGGTCCTTCTCTTGGGATTTTTCTCTCTTGAATACGTCCAAAATAAGCAGGAAAAGTGACTATGGCCACCTGTAAGGAGAATTATGGCTGTATATCTTACAAGTTACATTTGTAAGGCTAATTACTGTTACTATCTCTTTATTTCTAATTTTTGTATTCCAATCATAAATAATTTTCAGTGTATCTTGAATACATGTTTGATCAAATGAAGACATTGGTAGAATTCTTCAATTTCTGCATCACTAGTTTTAGTGGTTGGTGAATTATTTGTATAATAGTTGTACTGACTTAATTTCTTTGTATGTAGATAGATATAAATGCCCTTTCTGGCAATGAATGCAATGATGATAAATGAAATCACTGTAAGTTATATGATTTTCTGATTTAATGTGGCCAATACCAGTTCATTTCATAGCATGAATGCCTAAAATATTGATCTTTGTGTGTTCCATTTCATTTTTAAGAACTTCCAGTGTTCCTAGTTTCATACGTCATACATTGTAAGTCCCAATTATTATATTTGCTGCTGTTTTCCTCTCACTTTGAGTAATGCTCCTTCAGCAAATGAAGGTCCTGTAGGCTTTGCTCCTTCTAGGTTTACTCTATCCAGATCATTGCAGTCAAGGTGAAGGCGGATGCTGTCATATTTTGATGCCTTACAACCTGGGCTCATCTTCTGGCACTATCTCTACCAATGTGTTGGTGAGGTTCATTAGGTTTCAGTATCTGACAGTGTTTCACAGCTATACATAAGGATCTCAGTTACATTTAATTTTGCTCATGGGTGACCTGTAAGCAGACGAAGAAACTGTTATTTAAACAGAAAAAGGGGCTATTACATGGTTTATAATCCATTGTCAAGAGCTAACATAATTAGAGTAGACCCACCAAGACAAGAAAAAACCACCTCTATTTCTCAAAGTCTTCAATCTTAATCATATCTTCAGAATCTCTTTTTACCAGGTTAGAACAGACCCAAACACAGCTTCTGTTTCCAGGAGGTTGGAGCCATACACCGGCCATCTTTAGGAAGCTCTTCTGGTTGTCGTTTAAGTAAAACTCACCGTAGCCATACGGGCAATACCCTGATGAGATCACACAGGGAAATACATGTTAGTCTGTAGGAATTTAAAGGGATTCTTACTACTAAAAAGTGGTCTTCTAAAGGAAAAGATATCCATATTTGGATAGATTACATATTGATAGACTATACTAAATAAAGAACTTTGTTCTTCAGAGGGAGCATTGTCAAAAAAGCATTTGGCTTCTAACTACTAAGTCGATGATTCACAACCACCAGATACACAATAAGAGAAAGATGAGGTTATCTGATCCTGTAAAGATTTAGATCCTCAGAATCCTTATAAAATGTGGTTATTAGTAAGAATCAACTCAATATCCGTAGGGTGGGGTTCATCAGTACACCATAAAAAATAATTATAGGCATTTACAAGCTGGAAAATATGTGTATAATTGTATATTAGATTAAAACTGTGACATATTTTTTTAAATTCATGAAACACAGAAGAAAAGCAAAAAGACCCAATAGAGAAAATTGACAAAAAGCACAGTGAAATACCAAACACATAGGCTGATAAATGTATGCACAAAATTTAACATTAGTGATCTGATGATATTGAGTGAAGGTCACAATCATGCAGTTTTACATCCATTTGATGAGTAAAATTTTTAAAGTGGCAAAATCTAAAGAATTGAAGAATGAGTCAGTGTCTAGAATCTCTTTTTTTCCCTCATGTTATTGGGGGTTCTTACAGCTCTTATCACAATCCATAGACAGGTCCATTGTGTCAAGCACATGTGTACATATGTTGCCATCATTTTCAAAACAGTTTCTTTCTACGTGAGCCCTTGGTATCAGCTCATTCCCCTCTTCCCCCAAAACCCCTCCTTCATGAACCCTTAATAATTATAAATTAATATTTTTGTTTATGTCTCACACAGACCACTGTCTCCCTTCATCTACTTTTCTGTTGTCTGTCCCCCTGGGAAGGAGTTATATGTTGATCATTGTGATCAGTTCCCCACTTGCTCCCCCCACCTTCCCCTTCCCCTCCTGATAATGCTACTTCTCCTTATTGGTCCTAAGGGGTTTATCTATCCTGGATTCGCTGTGTCACAAACACTTATTGGTCTAGCTGGATTTGTAAGGTACAATTGGGGTCATGATACGAAGGGGGGTGGGGAGGAAGTATTAAAGAACTAGAAGAAAGTTGTATGTTTTATCAGTGCTATACTGTACCCTGACTGGCTTGCCTCTTCTGTAAGGGGATGTCCAATTGTCTACAGATGGGCTTTGGGTCTCCACTCTGCCCTACCCCTCATTCTCTTCATTATGATTTTTTGTTCTGGGTCTTTGATGGCTTATACCTGATCCCATTGAAACCACATGATCGCACAGGCTGTTGTGCTTCTTCCATGTGGGCTTGGTTGCTTATCAGCTAGATGGCTGCTTATTTATCTTCATGCTTTTAACACCCCAGATGCTCTATCTTTTGATAACTGAGCAGCATCAGATTTCTTCCCCACATTTGCTTATGCACCCATTCTTTCTTTAGCAATTGTGTCAGGGAAGGTGAGCATCACAGATTGCTGGGTTATTATTAACAAAGAGCAAATGAGTTAACTCATATCCACGTATGAAATTCTATGGTACTTAAACTATGTGAAATTATGACCACATCATGGATGCATCTTACCAATATAACATTTAAATTCCAAAAAGCATGAGATGTATGCTAGTCAGAATGCACATACATAAAACTAAATAAAGAGAAAATGAATGACTGGCTAAAGATTACGATAAAAATCTTCAGCTTAAGAGGGATATATTCCTAGATTGACTTTATTGTCAACATCCTATATGATTTATTAAATGGTAGATTTCAAAGTTATTTTACTAACAGACTACATTAAATTCAAAGATAAACTTTTTAATGTTTTGAACCAAGATTGTATTCAAAATCAAAGACTATAATTAATATAATTATGAGCTTGTGAGATCTACTTTAAATGAACTCTTATTTGCTCATTTTCTAAATATATCATGACACAATTTACTTTGATCTTATTTTTATTATCCTGATTATAAAGTTTAAAAAAAATTGTCAGTGGTGTTAAACCATGTAGTAGACCTTTATTTTCCTGTAGTGGTGTAACTGACTCTTAATGACCCCCCAAAAATAAACACCTAATTAAAAATTCACATTAGTAGCATTGATTTTTCTTTCCAAATAGTTTTAATGATTGTTGCTTTAGCTAATTGTGTTTAATAAGCATGACCTTTGTGAGACTAGGAACCTATCATCCTTCCCTGGTACCAGTTTTAATATGTTTTTTAAAAAAAATACGGCTCATTGGATTCTTGCAGAAATCACCATATTAAACAAGAGCCAATACTGAAAAATCAATGCCCCAATCTCTGCAACTATTTAAGAGGAAATAATTATATGTAATGGTTTGTTACTGGGTCTGTGTTTGGCTGGATTCTCTAGAGAAGCAAGGCCAGTTAGTTATGCTTGTATGTGTAGGTATAAAGAAACAGACTTTCATTTTTTTTCCTAAAAAGCACACTATTATGGAAGTGGGTAAATGAAGTGCAGTTCAGTCCGTGAATAAGATAGCAGATAAATGCTTCACCTGACTGCTAGGGGTGTAGGAAGGAAGCAAGAAAGTGAAGCAGAAATATCACAGGCTGGTTAATGACAAGTTGAACTAATTTGATGAATGGAATCAAAGTCAGAGTGTGCAGCTGGCTCCTGGAATCAGATAGCAATCTAACAAAAGAAAATGGAAAGAATACACAGAATCTCTGTGCCAAAAGAACGAGTTTACATTCAACCATTTAAAAATGTAGTACATGATCAAGTACATGACTCAACCTACACTGAAGGCAATAGCCAAACCAAGGCTGCAGGAAGTGATGGAATATCAATGGAAATGTTTGCACAAGCTGAAAAAGCACTAGAAGCACTCAGTCTTTCATTCTGAAAATTTTGGAAGGCGCTATCTGGTAAATTGACTAGATGATATCTATATTTTTACCCAAACCAAAGAAGGTGACACAACAGAAATGCACAAATTATAGAATGTTATTAATATCACAGGGGAGTAAAATTTTGGAATGATCGTTCAACAATACTTGCAGTGGTACATGGACAAGAAGCTGCTAGAAATTTGTCAAGAGGGTAACATTGCTGATACCAGATGACTGAAAGCAGAGATTCTAGAAATATGTTGACTTCTGTTTTTTCTATGCAAATACATTGTGCTGTATGAATAATAAAGCACTATGGATAGTCTTGAGAAGAACAAGAGCTCTGGAACATTTGCTTGTGTCCATGCAGAAGCTGTACATGGATATATAGGCAGTTGAGGGAACAGAACCAGGGAATGAATACTGCATGGATTAAAATCAGGATAGGTGTGCTTCAAGGTTGCGTCCTCTCACATACTTATTCCATCTGTATGCTGAGCTAATCATCAGAGAAGCTGGACTATATGAAGAGGAATGCTACATCTGGTTTGTGGGAAGGCATATTAACAATTTTCTATATGCAGATAATGCAACCACAATCTTGCTTTCTGAAAATGAAGAGGACTTGAAGCACTTGCTGATTAAGATCAAGGATTGTAGTGTTTAATATGGACTACAATTAATGTGAAGAAACTAAAATCCTCAAAACTGAACCATTAAGTAACATGATGGTAAGTGGAGGAAAGGTTGAAATTGCCAAGGATTTCACCTTGCTTGGATCCACATCAATGCTCCTGAGAGCAACTGTCAAGAGGTCAAAGGATATATTGCCCTGAGTAAATCTGCTGCCCGATACTTCTTTCAAACATTGCAAAAAAAGTGTATAACTCTGAAGACTTAGGTAGACCCAGCCATTATATTTTCAATCAGCTCATATAAATGTGAAAATGGACCACTGAATAAAAAAGACTAAAGGAGAATCAGTATTTTGAATTATGCTGTGGGGGGAAATAAGAAAATACCATTGACTACCAAAGGAACAAACAAAACTGTCTTGGAAGAAATATAGGCACAATACTACCAAGAAAAAAGGACAGCGATACTTCATCTCCTATACATTGGATATGCTATTAGGAATGACCAGACCCTGGAAAGGGGCATCATGCTTGGTAAATTCGAAGGGTAGTAAAAGAGAGGAAGAGTCTTGACAAGACAGATTAAACCAGTGGCTGCAGCAGTGGGCTGGAACATAACAATTGTGAGGATGCTGCAGGACGGAGCAGTGTTTCATCCTTTTGTACAGAAAGTCTCTTTTTCTAGAGAGAATCATGACAGTACACCTAACAACATGAGAAATGACGACTCTTTTGACCCAGTTGTGAGTAATTATTTTTAATGTTTAGGTGAGATCCATATTTAATTCTGTAGTCTTTGGTAGTTATCAACAAATGTTTAAAAGCCTCTTCCCTTTCAGTAAGCAGTATTGTGTCATCTGCGCAGTGTTTTTGGTCAATGATCTTCCTCCGACCCCAAAGTCACATTCTTTCTATGGTCCAGCTCTTGGGTTACTTGAGCAGGATCTGTTGGAATAAATCAATGCCAATGAGTTTGGTTCGTGTGTGTGCTTTTTAATACAATTAAACAAGCATGATGAAATAAAATAGCCCTAACAAATACCTCTCTTGATTGTAGCTACACAATTTCTCCTTTTGTGTTCAAAAATTACCTCTTGGTCTACATGGGAGAAGCATGATTTCATTTAAGTTTTGTGGAATTCCCATAGTTTATAATGATCCACATTTTTAATGCCTTCATATAGTCAATACTTACTATCTGTCTAACAGGATCCATTTCAGATCAGCAGTGATATTCCTGGTAGCTCCTCCTCTTTTTCTTAATCTGATTTGAACTTCTGGCACTTCTCGATTGATGTACTGCTAAAATTGCACACACAGTACTAGTAGGATACTTTAACACATCAGGATATTGGAGAGAAGTAGGGAAAAATTAAACAAATATACAGAAGATCTAAGTAATACTATCAACCAACTTGACATCATAGACATATGGAGTATCCCACCCAACACATCGCACATTTTCCTCTGATGCACAATGATTATTATGCAGAATATCCCATGTAGTAGACTTGAAAACAAACCTCAATAATTTGTAGCACACTAACATAATAGAAAGTATCTTCTTTGTTCACAATGCTATAAGACTAGAAATTAACAATATGTAAAATAAGTACATGGAAACCTAATAACCCCTTGCTCGAAAATGACTGCATAATAGGAGAAATTTACATTCAAATTTTTATAATAAAAAAGAATGAAAATAAAACATATCACAATCTTTGTCATCCAGTAAAATCATAATTCAGAAGATAATTTAAGCTATACATTCCCACATAAAAAATTAAGGTCAAAATCAATAGTTTAGCTCTCAATCTAAAACAAACAGATAAAGAGTAGTAAGAGATATAAATGAAGCAGAAACCAGACCCAGAATAGAATGAATAAATAAGACTATAAATTGGTTCTTTGAGAGAATCAATATGTTAGTGGTCAAATTTGCAAAGAATGAGAAGATGGAAACAACTAATTAAGAGATTAGATATGTGACATGATACCAAAAAATGAGATAAAATGAAAGCATAACCAAATATGAAAAAATTTCTCCAAGTGAAAACCTAGAATAAACTTACAAATGATTAAAAGATACTACCGACTAGACTAATACATAAAAACTTTCACCAGATTCATAACAAAAGAAGAAATTGAAGAGGTCATCACCAATACCTCTGCCTCCCGTCCAAATTTTCACAACTAGACCCACAGGTTACATCATGATAAACATAGAAAAAATGGATTGTCAAGGATTTCACCATTCTTGGATCCACAGTCAATGATCAGGGAAGCAGCAGTCAAGACAACAAACAATTCATTGCATTGGGTAAATTTGCAGCACAAGACCTCTTTAAAAGTCTTGAAAAATAAGGATATTATTTTGAGGACAAATGTCCCTGACCCAAGTCTTGTTATTTTTCATTGCCTTACACATATTCATGTGAATGATGGACATTGAATAAGGAAACTGAAGAAGAACAGTAACATCTGAATTATTGTGCTGGGGAAGAACACTGAAAGTATCCTGAGCTTCCAAAAGACAAAGAAACCTGTCTTGAAAGAAATAGAGCCCATGTCCCTTAGAAGCTAAGATGGTGCGACTTTGTTGAATCCCATTTGGACATGTTACCAGGAGAGACCAGTCCCTGGGAAAGGAGATCACGCTTGGTAAAATGGAAGGGCAGCAGAAAAAGGTAGACTCTACACAAGATTGATTGAGGCAGTGACTGCAAAGATGGGCTTAAACAGAACAGCACTTGCAAGGATGGTCCGGGACAGGCAGTGTTTCATTCTGTTGTACATCTTAGTCAAAAGTTAACAACACCATTCTCCCCACAACTGCTTGGCGGGTTCACAGAAGTTTCCATGATGAATTGACTACACTATGTTGGAACATATAGGAAAATCTTGGCCTACTCAAACTTATATAAAATCTATCACAGGATCTAAGAAGTAGTTTTTGAAATCTATCTCCTACATGATGTTTATTGAGTGAATGTAGTTCAGAACATTACATACCATTATCTAATAACTACTAGTTTATGTAATTGTGTGTGTATGTATGTGTAGTTATGTGCATGTGTATTTGTATCACATTCCACCCACTGGCATCAAGATGATTACTACTCGTGGTGACCCTACATAGGTCTTTCAAGACCGTAAATCTTTATGGGCGCAGCCTCTCAAACTCACTGCCATTGAGCTGATGCTGCCTTGTAACAACCATATAAAATAGGATCGAACTTCCTCCTTTGAGTCTCTGAGACTTTTTGCAGGAGTAGAAAGTCTCATCTTTCTCCTAAGGAACAGCTAGTCATTTCAAATGGCTGCCCCTGAGGTTTGAAGACCAACGCAGACCGCTATGCACTGGGGCTCCTGTGGCAGCAGCCAGCAGTGGGCTGATGGGTCTGAACCACTGAACTTGCCATTAGTAGCCCCAAACTGAGGCCATTATGTATTTGTAAAGCACTCTCTTATTTTCATTAATCCTTTTGTGGAATAAAAATATTTTGAAGAATTATAAATTGAATTTAAAACTGAAAATGAGATGAGGCAATATAAATGTATCACCCTTTTGCATCCCACCTTGTTGCTTGCCCATTATTTAAAATCCTGTCTTTCCTTACTTGACTATGTGTACAGGGCCATAACTGCCTGAAGTTCAGATAATAAGTCCCTTCACCTCTGACCCGCAGACTGGCTCTGACAAGCACAAGTTCAGTTTTCTCACAGAGGAAGACAGCGTTTAGTCCGCTGGTGTGGGCGTCTAAAGAGAAAAGTAGAAAGGAGGCTGAGGACAGAAGAAAACTGGCTTTTTAATGAGTGGCCACATGATCGAATCTTATGTTTCATATGATTGATAATATATTAGGCCTTGCCCAACTGTCTGAAAAGTTACAATAAGCTTGCTTGAGGAGTGAAGAATTACTAAAGAGAAAATTCAGTGATTAGAAAGTTTCTGTGGAGAGGAGGGTCCTGTTCCTGGTTTCAAGAAAAAGTGGTGCTACTGTCTCATTTTGAATGACAAGGGGAGCATGCACTGCCTGGAATTGGAAAGTCAGTAAATGATACTAAGGGGTGCCCCCCTAAAACGGAATTGCGCTGGCCAGAGCTGAGAATTCGTAGTATGAATTTTCCCTGCTAGGCGAGCATCCAGCAGCTCACTCTGAGTTAGTGCACCTAGTGGCTTCGCCTGGGAAGGCTCCCTCTGGTCACAGTGAATTTTTTTGTTAAAACATGTTAGCTCAAATCTTGTTTTTTTGTGGTCATTGATTTAAGACAACAGCGTGTGGCTGTGAAATTTTGCTTCCTGCTCAGGAAAAATGCTGCAGAATCTGTTATGATGTTGAACACAGTTTACAAGGACAGTGCTATGGGGAAAACTCGAATATATGAGTGGTTTCTTCTTTGTTTTTTTAAAAAAAGATGAAATGTTGATTAATAATAAAACTTGTTCTGGACATCCATCAACTTCTGGAAAGATGAAAATATCCAGTTGCAGTACATTTGGAGTTCTTTCCAAAAGGTCAGATTGTTAACCAAGCTTTCTATTTAGAGATTCTGAGAAGATTAAGAGTGGGTGACAAAAAAGGCCTGATTGTGGCAGATGCAGGACGGGTTTTGCCACCACAACAATGCACCTACTGATGAAGTCATTTTAGTGAACCAGTTTTTGGCAAAAAGCAGCATTCCTACCTTGCCCCATGCACCTTAGTCACCTGACTTCTCTTTGTTTCCAGAAATGAAGAGGAATATAAAAGGACAGCAATTAACGACATAGAAGAAGTGAAGAAAAAAATGAGGGAGGTTCTATCAGTCATCCAAACAGATGAGTTTGAAAAATGTTTCCAAGAATGGAATCACAGATCTGACAAATGTATTATGTGTAATCGAGAGTACTTTGAGGGTATTAAGGTTGTTTTGTAAAAAAATTTATATACATAGCTTTGAAAAATATTCCAGGATTTTTTTGGGTACCCCTTGTATGATTCCCTCATGGTGTTCCTCGGGGAAAGAGAAGCTTTAACTTTTTGTTAAATGTGCTTTTAGTAGGAGTTTTATCAGGTATACGTTTCTATGATTTAGATATTGCAGATGAATGGGATTTTCTACATATTGCACAGGTGTGTGTGTGAGAAAGGGAGAGAGAGAGAGACAGAGATAGAGACAGAGGGACAGAGAGACAGAGAGAAGTGGTCCCCATCTCTTGATTACACAACAATCACAGGCATAGACCCCTATGAATTACTGCTATGGTTTAGATGACAGCTTAGCACTGACTAATAGAGATGGTTCCACAAAGCCTCGGGTCTTTAGAATTTTTGAGTTCTTGTAATAATATTTTGCTGTCTGTATTACAGATTGGTAAGATATACAAGTGACAACAATAAAAACATTAAACTTTTCATACTACCAGATTGGGGAAATCCCTCTAATCGTGAACACTAATGTTTCAAAATAAAGATAATTAAAATCATGACAGCACCAGGTAGAGGAACCACCACCACAGCAACATATTATTCACTGGTGGCCAAGAGCCATGAGCATGATTTTGTTTAAAAATATCTGCTGGGTGAACTGCATATCCAACAGTGGGGACTTGAACATTGTATCTTTGGTGATTTTTGTCTTTAAAAACAGAAAAAAGGAGAAACAAGAAACTCCAGTTTTTATATTATTCTATGGTTGACATATACACCCCACTGCTATATTCTCTCCCAATTAATCTTTCAGTGTTACTTGGATCCTCCATCCACCCACTCTGTTTAAAGGCAATGTTTATATGTAATGTCTCCCATGCACAGGTGTGTACTTTTTATCTGAAAAGATAATTTATAAATTGAGTTGTGTTTCCATAAAACAAATGTTAAAATCTAAACTTTGTACCTGTAGCTCTGCTCCACTTTTGAAGACTGGTGGGGGGAATGTATGTTGTTATATTAATAAGATCATGAGAGGATCTGGTGGCGTAGTGCTTACATGTTGTACTGTGTTCTGAATGGTCAGCAGTTCAAAACCACCAGCTTCTCTGCCGGAGAGACACGTCTCTCTACTCCTGTAAAAAGTTAGTTTCTGAGACTCGCAGGGGCAGTTCTAGTTTGTCCGACAGGGTCTCTACAAGTCAGCAATGACTTAATGGCAGTGAGTTTATCTCTGTTTTGTTTTTAAGGGTACCATACCAAGGTAGGGAAGATCTGAAACCTAAAAACTTCTGAGTTATAACCTGGACGGGTCAGAATAGATGCAGACACACACCAAGACATCTACCAATTACATAAAAACCGTTTACACACCAAGGAGTGCAAGCACCCAAGGAATGCTTGGGAAGAAGAAGAAGAAGAAGGAGGAGGAGGAGGAATCAACATGGGAGACACTTTGATTTAGTTTTAGACTTTCATTCTTGAGAACTGAGAGGAAACCAATGTCTTTTCTCGAAAGCCATCCCTTCGGGCTGTTTGTGTTCCAGTAGCAGTGGGTTTCCAAGGCAAAAGTACGTATTCCTCCACTTTAGCTCCTTTGTGCAGACATTATGGACTTGTATTTTGCACTGGGGGTATTTCTGTACTTAGAACTTATCTGAACCACATTGATGATCACTGGTATTTGTCCTACATACAATGTGGCAACATGCAATTTCCTGATGTAGAATTATCAGATGTTCCCTCCCTGTGTTTCTTTGTAATGTTTCCAACTCACAAAAATAAAGATTGGATTTATAAAAATAATAAAGATAATCATAATTAAAACTATAAAGGAAAATGAAACATTTCATTACATCAAAACCAACTTCAATAAAGTTAGTGGAGTAAAACCTTATTTTAAATAAGGACTCCTTGTAATCAGGATCAAGACCTTCCCTGCCAACTGAAAAGTTGGATGGTTCCAGCCCACCTACGACTTTGTAGAAGAAAAGTGTAACACTCTCTTCTTGTAATTAAAAAAAAATAGAAGCAACTAAGTAAACCCACTGTTATCAAGTCAGTTCCCACATATATAAAGATCCACCATATATTTCAAGACTATAAATCTTTGCAGGCATAAATGGTTTAATCTTCCTCCCCAGAGAAGCCAGTGGGTTTGAAAAACCTACATCATAGTTAGCAGTTCAAAGCCTTACCCACAGCACCACCAGAGCTCCTTCCTGTAGCGATGATGGGCTTAGAAATCCTACAGGGCAGCTTTGTTCTATCTTTTAGGGTCATGATGAGTAGAAATCAACTTGACAAAATCTAGTATATGAAAAACATATTCAATGCCGGTGACACATGTCCTTCATCATAGACTCCATGAAAAGACATAGAACTATGGATCAATAAGTGACAATGAATTTGACTGCTCAAAAATTGTCTGTGCTGCCCTTTGTACACTTCAGTTCCGCTAGCAATTGTGGGTTTAAGAGAATTTTGAAATCCACATAGGAAAATCTATACTTTAAGAATATTCACTGTCTAATTAGAATGCTTCCTCACTCCACAAGTGGCATAAATGTCATACTTTTATATTTAATATCCCTACTTATTTGCTACATGTTCACATACATAATTTTTTCCAATAAATTTGATCTATCTCATAGTGCAAAGTGTAACTATTTCTAATTAGTTTGATCAAATACACCATAGTCAGTGCTGAGTAATGGAAATTATGCTAATAAAACTTCTATTGCTTCTGACAGAAGAAAAAAATGGCCATGCATTGATTCAGTTCTCCTAGTCTTCTGGAAAAACATTTGCATGTGACATATTTATAAGAGCACATAAACGTATATGCAGTCACAGTTTATAACAACCCTAAAGGTCCTGTAGCAGGACAGCAAGCAATTTCCACCGACTCTTCTTTTTTTATTACCTGTGCTATTTTCTTCGCTGGCCTATTGTAATTTAACTATTGCATTTCTGTGAGGTTAGATAAGGCAAACAAAGAAATGGACTGATCATAAAGGGACTTGGTATTGCTCTCCATATCATTTTTGCATTCCAGAAAATTTGATATCAGAAGAAATTAGAACATCCTTACTAAAGCAATGGATTATACAATGAGTATTTGTTGAGAGCAAGAATAAACCAGCAATTATCTACATGAATTGTGTGGAGCGATTGATGAAAAATGACCTGACTGATCTGGGTATATGTATGAAAATGATTAACTTCTCCAGGGTAACGGGCTAGGAAATTAAAAAAATTTAAGAAGAATGACATAAATGTAACATAATTATTCCCACAAGTTACTACTTAGAGTTGCATAATAGGACACAGTCTAAAGAGAGAGATTAGAGAAAAAAGAGAACATTTCACCAGCCTAAAGGGGTGCATTTGCAGCCAGAACTAAGAGAGTTCAAACTCTTTCTCTTCTGCTCTTATGCAATATTAATCAATTTATCAGATTTACTTAATTTTAATATCCATACAAAGAAAATATATCAACCAAAGTGCCATGCACATAGAAATTCCCTATAATTAAAGTTACATCTTCTTTCTTTTTTCTATTTATTTATTCATTCAGTTAATAAATAATTAATGAGTGTGAATTGATTCCAAGGAAATGGAACATAGAAGTAAACACTTTTGACCTTACCCTTTCTTTCAAGACACTTGTAGCTTGATGAATAGGTTAGAAACTGGTGATATAATCAGCAAGTAAATATTAAGTTATAATTATATGTGCAATATTAATGGCAAATACAGGGCGCTAAAGAATGGATCTGGAGTCTCTAGATAGTGCAAAAAAATCATGTCATCAACTGCTAACTGGGAGTTGGTGGTTCTCTTCCCCCCAGAAGAAAAGACTGAGCATCAAGTTTAAAGAATTAGCCATAGAAAGCCTGCTCCAACCCATGAATTTCCATACGCTGGAGTAGACGTCACAGCAACTGCAATACAAGGAACCTAAACCTTGGTTTCCAAGTAAGCCTGCTTTGAAGAAGTTGTATTTAAGTCCATTAAGCAGAAATAAGTCAAAACAAGGGAAAAACATGTCCTAAGGCATAAAGAACAGGCTCTGAATCCAACAGGCCCTAAGTATATGCTTAGAATAACAGAAGACAAAAAAATTAATTAATTAATTAATTAAATAAATAAAAAAGAATAACAGAAGACAAATATTAGGGTATGACAGACAATAAAAGTATGAGTAATATAAGATGAAACATAAATGACAAGCAGATTGTTGTCACTTAGTCATGTGAAATTATTAGTGTGATATGAACGTTCTGGAAGCATATAAATGAGAAAACGACATGACCATGATTTTATCTAAAAGAAGACTATACTGGTGATCTTGTAGACTATCAGAAAAAAAAGAAGATGCAATTATAGAATTTTTTTGCCCACAAGTTTTGTTTTTGTTTTTATTATAGATGGGACATGATGATAGGTTGTAATGAAATACTTCTCACAATGTGCCAAAATATGATCAAGAGAGAAAAGATTGAAGTTGCCCAGGATTTCATTATACATGGGTCCGTAATCAAGGTCCAAGGAAGTATCAATCAGTAAGTCACATGATGCGTTACACTGGACATAGCTCCTGCAAAAGAGAGAGAGAGAGAGAGAAAGCTTTTAAGTTTTAATGAGCAAAGATGCCACTTTGAATATTAAAGTTCCTCTAACCTAGCATGATATTTCCAGTCATCTCATATCCATGTGAAAATTGGTCAATACATAAAAAAGACTGACAAATTGGTACCTTTGAATTATGGTGTGGGTGAAGAATATTGACTATATCATGGACTACCAGAAAAACAAATACAGTAACTAAATTTCTAAGAAAGTCCATAAAGTATACTCTAGAGAGAGGATGGTGAGGAAGGAGGTGGAAAGGAGGAAGGCTCTCAACAAGAGGATTCTTTAACTTTCCATGGGATTATTCTTGCTGTTTTTGTTAGCTGCCTTCAAGTCAAGTGAATTCTAATTAATGGTGACCCCGTGGGTTTTAGATTAGAGCTGCTCCATAAGGGTTATTAGTCTGTGACCTTGCAGAAGCAAATGACCAGGGTGTCTTCTGAGGCCCTTCTGCATATGTTCAAACCACAAAACTTAACTCTTTCCACTGTGCTGGGACCCCAGTATAGGTCCAAGAACAGCTTATATACTGGAACAGAAGAGGAAGTAGAAAAGATAAAGATGGACATACATGAGATATTCAGTGGTGAACAAAATGAAATAACTCCTGAGGTTTGTATTCTTGGAGGAAGTACGAGAAAATGTTAATGAATTAGCTGTAGGTTATAGAGAAAGGCATCATTGAGAAGTGAAATGATATCTCCACAAAATGCTGATTTCTTACATTCAAGTATTGATGATGACTTCAGAGTAGTTTCTGTGGATTTAAGCCAGGTTGATATTTATCAGGAGGGTTTTGTTTTTGTTTTCAGAGACATTAAAATATTTGCAATAAGGTGATAATGATAGTTTGTCAGTCTGGGTACTTTAGAGAAACAAATCCACAGAAACTCATTTGTATAAGAGAGAGTTGTATAAAAAGGGTAAGTGCACATCAAGAAAACATCCCAAATCAGTGCTTCCCAAGCCCACAAGTCCAACATTAACCCATATGTCCAACACCAATCCACAAAGTCCTCCTCCATCTCACAAAACATACACAATGATGCCAACTGCAGGAGGAAAGACAAGTCAGTGAATGTGTAAGCATCTCAGCGCCGGCAGGGGTCTCCACACGGCTGCTCCAGCACCCAGGGCTGCATCAGGGTAGGTCCATGTGGCTTCTCCTTGGGGATGTCTTGCAGGAAGTCAGCCTTGCCAGCTGAAGCACGGAACTGACTAAGGCAGCTGCACTCTGATCTGACCATCACAAAGCAAGAGACCGAGAACTAGAAAGGCGAGGCTCACCGAACCATTTTTCCCTCTGCCCTTCAATTAACGCCACATGTGTTTATTGACCAGGTTGGCACAATAAACTTTAACCATATCAGAGAGATTGGAAAATCTAAACTAGGCTAATAAGGTAGGGAATACATGAAGAAAATGTATTAAAGTCTATGGATCTCCATAACTCAAGAAATTGTTAAAGCCGTAACATGCTGTGAAGATGGGTCATAATGATCAGAGTTCAGAAACCGTGTATTTCCTCAGGATGACAGAGTGGAGAGATATTATACCTGTGTGCCTAAACCTAAGAGATTTGGGTGAGAAAAAATATTATTTTGATGAGAAAATCATGATTGGAAAATTATAGGATCCAGCACAAAGCCTACAGGGTTTTCACAGTGGTTAACAAATGGGAGACATCAATTTGGACAAAGTTACTGTGAAAGACATGAGATGGAACCTTTTAAGTTGGACTAGAAAAATTATCCCCCAATATATTACCTAAGGCTATTGATATACCTCTATACCTCAATTACCTCAAATTGATTAATCTAGGAGAAAACACAAATTACTCATGAGCTAATTGCTTCTTAGAAACCATCCATCCTAATCTACTCCATGTTACAATGAAGGGATTGATTCACAGAGAAATAAAGTGTTTCCTATGATTACATCTTTAATTTATGAGAAAATTAGAGCTACCATTTAGTCCAGCTTTCTTTCCATGCCATCACATTAAGGTAGCATATCCCAAGCAACCTTCGGATGCAAAGTTTGAAGGTCTTCATAAACATCAATAAATGCTACATTTCTTTCTCGTTCAAGCACCGAACAGTTGGAGAAAGGATACCCCTTGCCCTCCTGTTCCCCTCAAAGCAAAACAAAAATGATAACCACACGCCCCTGCCACTGAGTTGAGTCTGACTCTGAGCATCTCTGTGGGATGGAGGAGGTGGCCTGGAGGTCTGGCCCAGCTGTACCTTGTTACAGCAGCCGAAGGTCTCACTCTCCCCACAGAACGGATCCAACAGTCAGCAGCCTAGTACTCAAGCCATCTGCCACCAGCACTCCCTGAAACAGGGAAGAGAACTCAATTCCTGATCAAAGTAAATTTGGGCACTGGATTCAGTGTGATAGCAAAATGAATGAGCTAGATGTAATGGATAATCATGGAGAAACAGTCATCGAATCGTCAGCAATGTTCAAAGGCCTGCCCACGTTAAAAATAAAACAAAACAAAAAACATAGTAAGAAGGAGCAGAGAAGAGCTACAAAGGGAAAAAATTTGCAAGAGTTGAGCATGCTTAGTATATTTATTCCAGCTTTGCAAATTGATAAGTCACTCAGCTAAACAAGGATGAGAGGTTAAACAGAGAAAAGTCAGGAGTGTAAAATTAATGATCATACCTTGACAATGAAAGAACTATCAGGACACTTCTCCCTATTTGTAAATAAGCTGGGGTAAACGGAGGCAAATATGATTGTGGGAAAAATGTTCATATGGTTTTGTTATGATTTAACTGAGACATTTGTGATAATTTGGAATAAAAATAAACTAGTGTCAGTAATATGGAAATACAAGAAAGCAATTCCACAAAGTCATTAAAATATAAATGCTTTATACATACAATACCAAGCATATCAATGATAGAGAAGCAGTTTAAAGAGGCATTAAAAAGCTGCCAGCACACTAGCCAAGTCTGAAGAGTGTACCAGTTTGAAAATGGGTGAAGACCTTTGGAAATCTAGGAAGAAAAGCAAAGCAAAATAAAACACAAAATGCCAGTGGCCATGTTATTACTGTTCATGAGACTGAACATGTTTGCCAAATTATTTTTCAACATTTTAGACATAATCTTGAGAATACAGTTTTGATGAGATGATAGTCATCAAGTTCAGCCATTGCATAATGAAGCTACCACTCTGTTTTAATTGGTTGCTTATCATATGTGGATTTGCACATGTACACTTGATTACAGGAATAGAGTGGTATATATGCTGGTTCAAAAATTTCAGTTCTCACCGTTCTTTTATTTCTTATATGAGATCAATAAGTAGAGAAATAAAATAAGCCCTTTTCTTATAGATTTGGTTAATGTGATTCAATTTCATAACAAGATCAACGTTGACCAGATTCTCAAAAATATTTTTCTATCTGAAATATAAAGCCCAAGATAGCCTTCTGACTATGCTCAGATAACTTTCACAGCAAATTATTCATGATTATATTATGAATGTCAAATAATTCAGCACAGGGTTCTCTGACAAATTTCATCATTAGCATAGCATCATGAAATATTCATCTCCACACCATCTTGTCCTGAAAGCACAGGTCAGTTGCTGGAAGCACTGCACAGTTCAATGCCAAGAATGAAGAGTCAGAGAACACAGGGTGCTGGTTTACTTGGGCAGCTTTAACTCTCTCTCCTTATTTTCCATAGGAACGATCTATCCTGAAATTTCTATCGCCTCTTCTTAGACCTAGTTATTATCTAAGAACCACTCCTTTTCTCAACGTATTTTCAATTTCCAACACCATTATAGTATGGAACTTGTGTGATAAATATATGAAATTGTGAGGAGTACTGCTATTTCCATTTCTATATACCCCATAATGAAAATAAAGAGCAAAAGTTATCTCTTTGAAATTTGGAGGACTGTTACTTATCCACAACATTAACATTTTGAGATATTTTATGTTTTCTGTGAAGGCAGGTTCAACATCAAACAATAATCCATATTATTGATAAAAATCTCTCAAAAGTGATTTTCTTCATGAATAATAAGGACACACTTCCCAGATGATGTGCTCAGCACACAGATTGAAAGAGGATGGTGAGAGGTTACAACCCTGACCCACACCTTTGCTGATTTTTTTTTTTTGTCTTTTCTAGCATTTTATTTTTTTTATTTTTTTTAATTAATCAATTTATTGGGGCTCATACAATTCATCACAATACATAGATCAATTGTGTAAAACACATCTATACATTTGTTGCCCTCATCATTTGCTGATTTTAAATCATGTCGGATCGCTTTATTCTGTTTGAGAAACTGTCTTTTTGCCTATGTGCAACTTCCCCATGAGCACAATTAGTGTTTAGGAATTCCCATTCTTTCCAATATTATCTATAATTTGCTATGATCTACTCAATCTAACGCCTTCACATAGTATATAATAAATAAATAAATATAATTTGGGTATCCATTTGAAGCTAGCAATGATATATACCATTCCATGCCCTCTCCTGAATCTAACTTGAATTGTGGCAGTTCCTGGTAGATGTACTGCTATAACCATTTTAAAGTTATCACCATCAAAATATACCTGTCAGTGATTCATGATGTTTTTCAATAACTTCCACATTCTGTTGAATCCTCTCCCCTTGGAATGAATCTGGATATGGACCTCTTCCGGCTGGTAGATGCGGAGTCTGTCTTCTAAAGCTCTTGTCATAGAAGAGTGCATGTTTCCAGCATCGCATCTGGTTGTTGAAGCATTTCAGTTGCCATTTCATCAATTCCTGGAGCCTTGCCTTTTGCCAATCCAGTCAGTGCTTCTTAAACTTCTTACTTCAATGCCATTTATTCTTGACCATATCCTATCTCCTTATGTGATTGACTTTTGACCAACCCTCTTTCTGATACAATGGTTATCTGTTAGTTTCATCATCTCTGATACTTCCTCCAGTGTCCAATTTATTTTTTTCCCATAAAATCTTTCCATATTGCAACTCAAGGTTTAAGTTTTTTTCTACAGTTCTTTTAGCTTGAGCAATGGTGAGCGTGTTCTTCCCTTTTGGTTTGTGAATTCCTAGTCTTTTCATACTGCATTAAAATATCTTACTGATCTGCTCAAGCTGCCTTCTGAAAATTTCTGTTCAGCTCTTAGACTTCATCGTTTCTTCCTTTCACTTTAGAGCAAGTTGGAGCTTATCTGCTGACATCGATTTCAGTCTCATTTCTCTTTTGTTTTAATGCTTTTTTCATGTATGTCTGTTGTCTTTGATGTCATTCTAAATCTCATCCAGCCTTGGATTATAACTATGTTTAATCTGTATGCTGAGAGGAGTAGTTCAAGAAGCCAGACTATCTGTAGAAGAACTCAGCCTCGGGACTGGAGGAAGACTCATTAACACCTTGTAATATCTAAATGACACCATATTGCTTGCCGAAAGCAAAGAGGACTTGAAACACTTGATGACAAAAATCAAAGACTACAGCTTTCAATATGGATTACACCTCAAAATAAAGAAAACAAAAATCACTATAATTGGATCAATAAACATTATTGTGATAAACAGATAAACTATGAAGTTACGAAGATTCATTTTATGAGATTCATAATGACACCCTTGAAACAGCAGTCAAGAAATTTAATAAACACTTCCAAAGTAAGAAGGCCTACGGAACACATAGACAGCTGAATCCCTCTACAGCAACCAGGATAGAATCCACAGGAAAACCAGACCAGGCAGCCAGAGATGACAAAGAACCCCCTGAAAGCTAAGTCAACTAAAACTTCCATGTCCTAGAGTCAACTTCAGCAAACAGGGTAAAGGAGGTAGGGACAGTGGTGCTTGTGAGGCACCCATCATTCCCCCATTTCCCCGGCTTCCAGCCAATCCTAGGTCCACCAAGAAGCAGAGCCCCACCAAATGTACTGTGCCCTGCCAGCAATCAAGCCCATTTCCTAGGCCAGGGATTTCTCCTTGACTCACCAGAAAGCAGGGGCCAGCCTGACTTAGGCTTTCTTTCCCCACCCCACTAGCAAGAATGCCCAGCCTTAGCCTCGCGTTCCCTCCAAACTCTACCATAAAGCAAGCCCTGGCCAAGCTTGGTGCTTTTTGACACCCAGCCAGCAAGAAGGCCCAGCCCAAGGCCCTGAGGATCTCTCAGATCCCTCCAGGCAAGCCCAGCCAGCAAAAAACCCCAAAGATTTGCATACCAAAGAAAACAGACTTGGCAGTTACCAAGGCATCTTGGACAAGGAAGGAAAAGAAACAAAGTCTTTGACATTGACAGATGTTGACTTGAGCGAAAGGGAGGATGGAAAACGAGAGGACCCTCAACAGAAGAACTGATACAGAGACTGCAGCAATGGGCAGATGCATTTGGTTACGTTGTATGTTGGGTTGCAATGAGCCGGAGCCGAGTCAAGGGTATTTAACATTAACAAGGGTAGCAGAAAAGGCATGTCCATTCATACCTATTTGCTTAGTAGTAAGATTTTTATAAATGAGCAAAACCGTTCATAACTTTCTGGGCATTAGTAGCCCTTTACCCTCCTGGGCATCTCCAAGAATTTAAAGTACTACAAATGATCAGAAGACCTGGCCCTGGGTGGGGCGCCAAAGCAAAGTTCCATGCACCCTTTCGAAGAGTTCTATTTAGTTAATAATGAGGTGAGGCCTTTCTGGGTAGTGTGAAAGAAAAAAAATAGTGCACAAGAGCTAAGGGTCAGAGAAATAAGGAGATCCAGCTTTCTTCTTAGCATATAATAGATTATGTTCTTCAGACATACTCCGTGAGGAGCTCAGATGCCATGTAACCAAGTGGAAAGCAGTAGGAAGGATTTATGATTAAGTAAATTACTTCCAGAAGTCATGTTTCCAACTATTAGTGTGGAACAAGTCGTCTGAAAACTCTGCAAACAGACACTTGTTTCTGTAAGCAGGTCAGAGGGATGGGTGGCCGTATAGCAACTTCACCTTTGAAAATTACTTTTATGCAGCTGTTCCACGACACTGGTTTAAAAATATTCTGCTCAACACAATTAGCAATTAGATTGAGGAACTTGTGAGCAAAAAAAGCAATAACTCATCATCTCCTCCTAACCCTTATCTGAGAACACACTTATTTATGAATAAAAGTTTGGTCAATTACAATATAAAAGTCACCTTTGTGTGTGTGTGTTTTACCCAAGCAAAATGGAAACAGTCTGAGAGTCTACACTGTATTAATCAGTAGTCTAAACTGCATCATTATGGCAGGATGGCATACTGTGTTAGTCAGGAAAAGGTAGGTAACAACCCCAATCAGTTAGGAAAAGCGTAATGTACCAACCAGAAATTCTCAGTGGCTGAAAACAGCCGAGGTTCACTTCTGTTTTACACTACATATTCAATAAGGCAAGTCATTCTGGGATCCTGGAAAGCAGAAGTTCAAACAAAATACGACATCATCACCTTAACATGCTCCCTTGATCACCATCACTGAGGCAAGAGAAGAGAAAGAGCACTGTGGCATACTCACAGGTGCTAATATTTATTTATAGGCCAGTCTATTATTTTGTTGAGAGGTGGTGTTGGGAGGGATTTGTTACATGCTATAAGGGTTTCCTTCAGCCTCTCTGAGACCAGTAAGTCTGATCTTTTTAATTAACTCAAGTTTTAACTAACTCAAGTTTTATTGGGTGTTTTCCCCCATTCTAGCCATGACCTTCTATCATGTTCTTAGTCGGACTGGTAGATACAGTATTTTCTAAGTTTTCTGGTTTCAAAGTAGTAGACACTTAGGCTTATGTGGACTAGTTGTTCCACAGTCTGATTGTCTTTACTCTCCTTTGCCCTGGGTGAGAAGACATCAATGGTTGTGTGTTAGATGATAGTTGGGAAGCTTTAAGTTTCCCAGACTCTATTCGCCAAACAAGGATGCAGAAAATTGCCCTTATGTACTATGTTTTGCCAATTGATCAAAATGTCCCTTGATGCTATGATCCCTAGCCGTCAAGCCCAGTGACTGGGTCCTGCAAAGTTTTTGGTTATGTCTGAGCAGTTCCCTTAGCTGTTTCCCCTCTGTGTTCCTTTATACACATGAACATACATATAAGATGTATAAATATGTGTCCAAAAGTCCACAAGCATATCTATATGTAGTACTACGTGCATTTCAACGCCTATTTAGCACACATATCTACCTATGTATCCACTCAAAAATTACTGCTGTCACTGATCTTTGTTTCCATCACAGTGCCTTCCTTTGCTTTGGTCATGGAGAAGAAGATAGTCCATGATTTTGATTTGAATCCCTTCTAATGGCTAATGCTCATAAGCATTTCTTCTTATGTTTATTAGAAGAATGTCTTTTTGGTAAAGGGTCATTTTATGTCTTTTGCCTATTTCTTAATTGGATTGTACATCTTTTAATTGTTGAGGTTATCTATAAATTTTAGCGCTTAGTATATTGTGAAATGCTTTGTAGTCATTTTTGCCCCCAGGCTATAGGTTCTTTTTAGTGTTTTGATGAAGTGTTTTGGGTAGTTGTGGGTTTTTTTTAATATAAAATGCAGGTATTTAATTTTAGGAGGTTGCATTTATCTAGTTTGCCTTCTTCTGCACATATATGTTTAGTATTCTACTTATGCCATAAGTTAAAGCCTATAGCTTTATATTTAGTCCATGAATTTTATTGTCCTATGTTTAAGATGAAGGTTTTTGATGCATTTTGAGTTTGTTCTTTATGTAGTGATATATGGGTCCTGCTTAATTTTTCTGCAATTTATATAGTTTTGCCATTTAATAGACATTCATTAACACTTTCTTGAAAATAAGCTTCCCATAACTGCATGTATTTATTTTCGTATTCTCAATCTTGTTTCATTGGTCTGTATGTCTATCACTATGCCAATAGTGACTAAAGTGGTAGACTATTTTAACTACCATGGCTGTACAGAATGTTCTGAGGTAGGAAAAGGTGATGCCTCCTACTTTGTTATTCTTCAGTAATAATTTTTCTCTCTGTTGGTCCCAATTATCTCCACATAAACTTGGAGATTCGGGTTTTTTTTTCCATTTTTTAAAAATGAACATTGATGAGATTTGGATTAGGATTTTACTATGTCTGTAAATTATTTTATAGTATTGACATTTTCACAGTATTAAGTCCCCCAATCCGTGAGCTTGGTTTGTTTGTTTTTTTGTTCCCCTTCCTCCATTTACGTAGGTTTCTTTTGATTTCTTTTAGTAATGTTTTTATTTTTCTCTGTATACATACTTTATGTCCCTAGTTATGTTTATGTCTAGGTATTTTAGCCTTTGTGGAGCTATTGTAAATGTTACTAACATCCTGATCTCATTCCAAGGCATTGTCTTTGTTAGTACCGAAGAATCCAACTGGTTGTTGTATGTCGATCTTATACCCTTCCACTTATGCCATTAATTGCTTGAGGAGTCTGTAGGATTTTCTCAATATATGATCTTGTAATTTGAAAATATGAATGTTTTGTACTTCTTCATCCATTTGTTGTTTTGTAGGTGCTGCTGAGCCTGTTCTGACTTATAAGGACCCTATTGAAAACAATAAAACCTACTGGCCATCTCATCATCACTGTTCTATTTCAGACCATGTTTCAGCCACCGTGTCAATGTATCTTGATGAGCGTCTTCTTGTTTCATGTTGAGCCACTCGGACATGTTCTCCAAGGACTCATGATGACATGCCCAAAGGAAGTGAGGTGAGGTTTTACATATTCACTTCTAAGTAGCACTGTTTGTACTTCATCCAACATAGATCTGTTTGTTCTGCTTGATATTTTTAATATTCTTGACAACAATATTCTTTGGATTTCCTTCATCATTGCCTGATTTTTATATGCATACGAGGCACTGGATAAGACAAATTGGACCAGGTGCAGAATACATGTTAACACTTTAAAGAGGAGTATTTGCTCAACATGTTATGTTATCAGATTTCTCGACTGCTACTTTCATGGGCATTGACTGTGCCAAAAATGAATTCTTGGACAACTCCAATTATTTCTTTGTTTATTGTGATGTTGTTTATAAGTCCAGTTGCAAAGACTTTTTTTCTCTTTATATTGACGCAAACCCATACTGAAGATCATAGTCTTTGATTTTCAACAAGTGTTTCAAGTACAGTTTACTTCAGCAAACAAATTGTGTCATCTGCATGTCACAGATTATTAATGAGTCTTCCTTCAAACCTAATGCCACAGGCTTTTTCATTTAGTGCAGCTTCTAAGATAATTTGCTCAGCATACAGATTGAATGTGTGGTGGAAGGCTACAACCCTGACATACACCTTTTTGTATTTTAAAAGTTAGAGAACTCCTTTGTTCTGTTCAAATGACTGTTTTACCAATGAGGATGCCCTTTGTTTCCTTTCTCATCTTATTGTTCTGCATAGGACATCCTGCATAGTATTCAATATATGTAGTGAAAGGGATATTTTCATCTTGTTCTATTTTTCAAGGGGAATACCTTATTTCTCTTCATTGAGAATAATTATGTATAGTATATGAAATTTATATGCCATTAATTATGTGTATATGTATATATGACATATATAAATATTATGTATACTTTATGTATACTTTGTGTATACATGATTATGTAAATTATGACTATGTATATATGACATTCTTATGTATTATATGACATTATATATTATCTATATATGACATTATTTATGTTGTGTATGTGTATGATTATGTATGTATGATTATGTATTATATGATTACGTATGTGTGACATTATGTATATATGACATTATGTATATATGACATTAATTATAAGGATTTTCCCTCCTATTCCTAGTCACTGAGTGTTGGGGGTTCTAATCAAGTTATGTTGGGTTCTCAATTGAGATGTTCATGTGAGTTTTTTCCCTTATTTTCTTAATGCGTTGAATTACATACATTATTTTTCTAATGTATAGCTAATCTTGTATACCTGGCATAAATGCCTTATATTTGTGAAATATTACTTTTTATATGCTGTTGAATTATATTTATCAGATTTATTGAGAACTATATATTTATGGTCATGATGAATATTTGTCTATGAATATATTTACTTATTCATGTGTTTATCCCTTCAGAGAACGCATGTTAGTTACTGGCTTGCTTAGTTTTTCTGTCTTAGTTACTGGCTTCGTAGAATGATTGAAAGAATGTCTATTCGATTTTCTAGAATAGTTTGAGTAAAATAGTATCAGCTCAACTCTAAATGTTTGGGAGAATTTCCCAGTGAACTTATCTTGGCTTTTCTTTGGTCTGTTTTGTTTTAGTTTATTCCAGGGGACAGGGAGAGGGATGATTGCTTCTTCAATTTCAATATCTTCTTTTCTTCTGAATCTGTTGAAAGTTTCTGCCTTTTGTGTAAATTTAATTGATAGTGTGTTTTTAGAAATTCATATATTCTAGTTTTTCTATTTTATATATTCTATATATGCCATTTTATATGTTCTAGTTTTTCCACTGTAGTACAATTTTTAGCACTATTTCATGCTCCTTTTTTATCTCATTGGGTTTTACTGTATAATGTCCCTCATTTTCATCATTTCACTCTTTCTTTTGTGTGTGTGTGTGTGTGTGTGTGTGTGTGTGTGGCCAATTTGGCTACTGGTTTGTGATTTTACTCACTCTCAACTTATAACCTTATTTATCCTTTCTACTGTTTTTTGTTTCATTTATTTTATTTTATTGCTCCTTATTTTCTATTTTTTTCATTTAAGGGGTAAGCTATTGATTTTGACCTTTTATTACCTCCTAGATTTATTAATTAGAGGTAGCAAGATTTTCTTAGTGATTTCATTCTTAGAAACATTTTTCAAACTCATCTGTTTGGATGGCTGACAACACCTCCCTCGTTTCTTCGCCTCTTCTATGTCGTCAAATCATTGCCCTTTCATGTTCCTCTGCATTCGCACAGAGAGAAGTCACACGGAGTGAGGCCAGCTGCGTGAGGTGCATGGGGCAACAAAGGCAGGCTGCTTTTCTGCCAAAAACTGGCACCCTGACACGGCTGTGTGAGCAGGTGCATTGTTGTGGTGGCAAAAGCTGTCACATGCTTTAAGCAATCTTTTCAGAACCTCTAAATACTAGGTTTGATTAACAGTCTCACCTGGTAGAATGAACTTCAAATGCACTATGAGTCAACATGTTTGCCTGTTCCAGAAGTTGACAGACATACAGAACAAGGTTTGTCTTCAATCGACATTTGATCTTTTTTGAAATGAGAAAACCACTTGTGTACTTGATTTTCCCCCATAGTGCTGTCCCTTAGGCTGTGTTCAACTTTGCAACAGTTTCTGAAGCATATTTTCACAGCAGGAAGCAAAATTTCACAGCTGCACACTATTCTCTTAAATTGACCACTCCAAAAATGAGGTGCGAGCAAAATTTCATTTAAGAAAAAATTCACTCTGACCAGAGAGAACCTTTCCCGGTGATGCCACTAAGTTCACTAACTCAGATCGAGTTGATTTGGGAGAAAATCAATTAATGTTGAATGAATGGCATTTGGAAATTGTCATATGATATCATTGAAATAAGTGTATCTCATAACTCACCTTGAAATTGATACAATAAATTTTGTCAAACTTTGAAGCACATTATTAGTTTTGAAAATGTTAGGAATTCACAATTATCTGGAAAAAGTGTCAACATAGGTGGTGATTCAAAATCACCTTGATTTGCTAGGGGAAAAAACAAAACAACTGAACTATATTTCTTAAAAGTGAATGTAAACTTTTGTAGGCTAGTCAATTTTTTTTTTAAAAAGCAACTTTGGATCCATTTACTCTTTTTTTAAATACTTTTATTGGGACTCATACATCTCTTATCACCATCCATACATTCCTCCAGTGTGTCAAGCACATTTGTACATATGCCACCATCAGAGCATTCTCTACCCACTTGAGCCCCTGATATCTGCTCTCCATTTCTTCCCCCTCCCACCCTCCCTCAAGAACCCTTGATAAGTTATAGACTATTTTTTCCATATCGTCCTCTGTCACCCCTCACCCACTTTTCTATTCTAGATTGATCCTTGTGATCTATTCCCCCCGTCTCCTCCCACCCTCCCCTGGATCCGGAGTGATAATTCATCCTGCTGACTGCGATGCAGAAGATTGAAGTGCTTTTGAGACATGTTCATTGTGGAGCTCCGAAGAGGCTGTTGAATATATTAATCTGGTTTTCCAGGATGACATCTAGACTGTACTAGATCTCTATATTGAGGAGACACGGAAGGTGATACTTAAAGACATGGGGGAGATTCCCTCGTGATAGCGAGTAGGGAGCTGAAAAGGAACCCCTCCCTATGTGATGGCATTAAGAGGAGGACCGCACTGTGAGAGAATCAAGACCCAAACTCAGGCGTGCGCCCGGTGAAGCAAAAGGACCCAGCAGTCGCAGATTGATTCCAAGAGGCAAGGGGAGAATCAGCTGTGCTGGATGCTGCAGACACAAATGGTGGTTGGCCTTTGGTTTGACAACATGGATGGCATCTTGATCCAGACTGATGGGCAAAGAAGTGCTGCCCGGGGAAAGTGGGCGCTGTGGAAATGAACAGCAGAGATAAGACAGTTTCCTTAAGGGGATGTTTTTTTAAGATCACAATATCGCAGAATGTTATGGGGTTTGTGGAAACAGGTGTAACTTTCTGAAAAGCAGTAACAGGGAATTTCGTATTCAAAAGAACATGTTCCCAGAGAGAACAAATATTTATGCAGGAGCAATAATTATAAGATCAACATCCATGGAAAGATAATGAGAGAAAGATATGTAGTATACAGTAAGAGGTTTTGTCCTTTGATAGATTGTTTAAAAAGAAGACTATTGCATAACAAATGAATAAGAAGAATAAATAAATATTTTAATTGATATTCCATAGGATATAATCACTAAAGATGGAAGCATAGGTCTTCTGATGCACTAATGGAAAGACCGAGTGAAATAATTTTGACTCCTTTGATGAATACTTATACTTGTGAGGTCTGGAATCCATCCCCTAGGACACAATGCCAGGAACTACTGGCTTATAGCTGGTGAAGTTTAGCAGAAGGGTAAGGAAAGAATTGAGTGTTTTCAATCATAGAAGAAAGTATTTTATTCTTCTAGGTATTAGGTTATATCAAGACAAATTACATAAGAAAAATTGAGCTAAAAATAGAAACTATATGTTCAAGTTCACAACATTTATTAAATAAGACCTATAGGGAAAACCAGAAGCCTCGGTAGCATTGTGGCTCCTCATTGGGCTGTAATTCAGAAGGTCAGCAGTTCAAAACCATCAGCATCTCCGCAGGAGAAAGACGAGGCTTTTTAGTCCTGCAGGGAGTGACAGACTCAGAAACCCAGAGGGCAATTCTTCCCTGTCCTGCAGGGGTCCTAAGCATTGGCATTGACTCCATGACAGTGAGCTTGGTTTTTCATTTGGTATAGATATGGGGAAGGAAACAATAGTGACAGTAAACAGATATATTAAAGTTATATTTAATAAGAAGTGAGCCTCTCTGTGTTTTTTCAGGATATGTGGCTCCAAAAGCAAAAGATACATTAAAGAAAACATGCTGTTAAAGGATAACTGATGTGATTTTTTTGCCAATTCTTTGAAGTGGTGAATCAGTTGAGACTAGCAAAGATAATCGCAACCCTTGTTTTATTTAAAAGGCTTGGGCAGATGGGCTTAGGAAACTGAAACCCCATATACCGTTTGTAGCTCCAGATGGGCTATTTGAGTTAAAAGTCTAACCCTTTGCACTGAAGAATTCACCTACGTGGCTCTAAAGATCATTCATGGTTTGTAATGCATTTGGGTCACTTAACATTGATGGCATTCAGGTACTCAGCCAGACTGTCTCAAATGAACATCTGGAAACTCTTGGTGTGCCATTTATTTATGTTTGCCATGCAGTTGGTCTTATGCCCAAGCTCATTTGCTTGGCAATGTAGATATTCACAGGCGTGTTGTTTGTGACAGTATGGAGAAAATGAGAGTAAGATTGATAAAGTTAGCAGATGCTTTGAAATTAAGATGCACTTCACATATTTTTTTTCAAAAATATGTATTAAGCTCCTAATTGCATTACACCTGAAACTCGTGGGAACAGAATTGGGTCACCATGATGTTTACAACTAAATAGGACACCAGCAAAGTGAATCTGTCTTTAATTAGCCTGGATAGATTTAGAAGGCCAAATCTGCTGCTTTTCCCCCAGGTTTCCTGATGGTCTACCGAGGCACCAAATTGTTCTCTTCTTCTGTTCATAAGTAAACATTCTTAAAATCCTACCAAATCAACAAAAAATCAAAGTGTTTCTGTTTACCCTGCAGTGTCTGTGTTCCCTGAAATAAAATACTTGTTGTCGCTACATCCCTCTAAGCTCCTGCCCATTGCCCCCATCCTTCAATTTTCATCACTACATGAAAGGCCAGACTGGTGGAAGCTGTCAGAAGCTGTATAATACCTCTAAGAGAGCCTATGATGGAAGGTGTACACATCCACAAATGAACGAGTGAAGGCCAGACTAAATAAGGCACCTTGCCAAGATTGCCAGTGTCATAATTACACACTTGGCATATTATAGAACAAAATTTTGAAATGTGTTAATCTATTCATTTGTGCCTAAAATCTCTTCTCTCCTTCCAATGTAAGACAGGGATTCATCGCCCACCCTTGCAGGGCTTGGTTTGGCTTCATTTTTTTGTTTTGTTTCATTTCTTATTTCACAACCTTTGCCCAGCTGTTCCAAGGATATTTATGTTCAAGGAAAGCTTAATGAGTCCATTATGATTAGATATAAAGTTGTCACTCTTGCAAAGGCAAGTCACATATCTACATTCTTAAACTTAAGATAATACAAGCTCACATAACCAAATCAATAATTTGGAAACTGCATTGGAAGATGTAAGGAGTCCTAGGGACACAAGAGTGGATTGCTAACCCAAAATTAGCAGGTCAAAACCACCAGCCTCTCCATGGTTAGAAAGATAAGGATTTTGACTACCTTAAAGGTTTATGGTGTCAAAACTCACGGGGGCAGTTCCAGCCAGTCCTACACGGTTGCTCTGAGCTACAATCAACTGAATAGCAGTGAATTTGGTTTCTGTTTGTTTCTTTTGGAAGATGGAATGGAAGCACACTAGAAAATATTCCTCTTCCCCAGTCCCTCCTCTACCTAGACAACATTTTAAAATCCCTACGTATCTGAACTTTATTTTTTACATCTATGTTCTCGACCAAAGGTGTTTGTTTAGAGATGCTCACCCAAAACACAACTTCCAAAGTATCTCTCTCTGTTTATGCAGAGCAATGAATCACTTTTATAGGGCCTTTTTAGCCGTGATTTTGTAACTCCCTGAAATAATTGACTAGGTCACAATCTTGCAAATGATTGCTCAATTTAATATGCAGATAGTGGCTTGAAAAATCATCCAACAGCACTGAGTCCTTCTAGTCAAAGGATTAGTTGACTTTTCAATTCTGATCGTTTTTTCCATTCTGATAGTTTTATATGAGGCCCGACCCCACAGAAAAATGTGGAGGTCTCATTCCATCAAGAAGAATCTAGAGTGGAGCATATCTTGTATAGTTCCTATTCTGAGAATCTTCTAGGTCTATAATATAGAGCTGTAACACTGAAGATAAACAAATGGTAAGCTTGTTAGCCCTCAGAGAGCTATAACAGTGGTGGATCAGTTAGTCCAGGAAGAAATACTGGGAGTCTTTGTGCAGGAGACTGACTGGTAGTGAAAGAGCTGTAATCTTATCACCTTTCAAATGAGTTTTTGAACAAGAGATCTAAAATTGATGGTGAGGAGGGTGTGTAAACCCTGGGGGGTTTAAGCAAGAGCAATGCATCTCAGAGGAACTACTGAGAGCTGAATGGAGGGTGAGCATGATAGCAGGATAGGAAGAAGGTGAAAGGAAATAGAGGAAAGATAAAGGTGGCAAAAGCTCTTTTGATGAGTATAGCTTTAGGCATGTATCTATGTAAATAAATTAATTTATAATGAAAGGGATAGAGGCCAATGTACATATAACTATATGTTAAGTCTTAAGATAGTACATGGACTTTGGGCTTCTACTCAAGACCTCCCTTAACACAAGATAACTTTTTTCTGATAACCTGGCACTTATTGATACCGACCTTCCCAATATAATCACTGAAAACAAAATGAGTGCATAAGCAAATGTGGTGAAGAGAGTGCATGGTGCCTAGTTATCAAATGATATAGTATATGGGGTCTTAAATGCTTGAGGTTAAACAAGCAGCCCTCTAGCAGGGAAGCAAATAAGCCCACATGGAAGAAGCACACCAGCCTGTGTGATCATAGCACCGTTCTACCTTACAATCTGGCTAGACCAGAACACACATTGGTACAGATAAGAGCTCTCAACACATGGAATTCAGGTCAGATAAACCCCTCAGGAACATTAGTGGGAATAGCACTATCATGAGGGTAGGGGCAAGTTGAGGGAGGAGGAAGCGGGAGCAAGCGAAAACCATCACAAGGTTGGATATATAGCCCCCCCACCCCCGAAGGGGACAAATAACAGAAATATGGGTGAAGGGAGGCAATGGACAGTGGAAGATATGAAATAATAATAACAATATATAATTTATCAAGGATTCACGAGGGTAGGAAGGAGGGGGAAAAAGAGGAGCTTATACCAAGGACTCAAGTAGAAAATGTTTTGGAAATTATGTTGGCAACATATGGATAAATATACGTGATACAATTGATGTATGGGATGTTATAAGAGCTGTAAGAGCCCCTGAGGTAGTTTATCGATTGAGGTAGTTTATTGTGCCAACCTGGCCAATAAACACATGTAGGGTTAATTGAAGGGCAGAGAGATAAATGGCACAGTGAGCCTCACCTTCCAAGTTCTTGGGTCCCTTGCTTTCTGATGGTTGGACCAGGATGCAGCTGCCTTAGCCACTTCCCTGCTTTGGCTTGCAAGGCTCACTTCCTGTGAGACAACCCTGGGGAGAAGCCACATGAACCTATCCCAATGCAGCCCTGGGTGCTGGAGCAGTCGTGTGGAGGCCCCTGCCAGCACTGAGATGCTTACACATTCTCTGACTCGACTTTTCTCCTGCAGTCAACATCATTGCGTCTCTTTTGTAAGATGGAGGAAGACTTTGTGGATTGGTGTCGGACATATGGGCTAATGTTGGACTTGTGGGCTTGGACAGCACTGGATTGGGATGTTTTCTTGATGCATACTTAACCTTTATATAAAACTCTCTCTTATACATGAGTTTCTGTAGATTTGTTTTTCTAAAGTACCCAGACTAACACAGCCCCAATAAAATGATTAAACAACAACAAAAAATATTTTAAAATCTGTAAATAAATAAATAATAAAATAAGTTTGCACATAATGACACAACATTTCTATGTATCTTACCCCATGTAAGGCCCTTTTCTAATGGTACACATGTATTATTTTTTCTTAATCAGTACTGAAACCTCATGAGGTAGTCTATCAACAGTCATTTCAGATATTGGGAGTATGAGGCATAGCAAGGAATGGTAACTTGGCCTGCATCATCCAGTCTCTGTATGTGTCAGAGCAATGACTGAACAGACTCATTTAGCTCAGAGACCTACGGTCCTAAATATCAAGCAACCATGAACTTCTAGGAGGTAAATAAAGATCTGGTTAGACAGGCCATTGATGAATGTTGGATATACTGATGACATGATTGTTCATTGTCATTTCCTGGGATCTGGTCCAAGAAAATTTCTACCGCCCTTGACCACTCAAAGATAATTCAGTGTTTTTAAAGAGTGAAAGATCATAAGTGGTGTATGATGTCATACCTCAGACAAAACTGTGTCTGGTCAGACTGCAGCCCAAACCATCTGAATGATGATGTCTTCATAGTTGTGCCTACTGTTCAAACAAGAGACTCAATTAGTGCTTATTAAAATGAGTTATGCTGCCAGCTCCTCTTTCCTCTGTTTACTGTCTCCAAGCAGTCAGAGACAATCCTGGAAGTCTTCCCATGACAAAGTCATGTAAGACATGTGTTTACTGAGCCATTACAGTCATGCTGCATGCAGTTAGCGGAAAAAAATGTTCTGGTCCCCAAAAGTACAATTGACAGGGAGTTGTGGCCGACTCATCTTTTAGGACTTGAGAAAAAGAAAGAGTCGTGAAATGACTTCTTGACAATGGCCTAAAAGCGGTCATTTTCTTTCCTAACTTTTAATTTTCTGTTGGCTCAGGGTGTCAGAACAAAGTTATCATGAAAAAGCTACTGTGTATATAGGATTAGCATGGGCTAGACATCGTGCCATGTTCTTAGGATGTCGAGTGACACCTCAAGGTGAGGCAGAGTCCACACATTTTTTCTATTAATAAATCCTTGTATTGGGGGCTCTCACAGCTCTTATAACAATGCATACATCAGTTGTTTCCAACACATTTGTACATATGTTGTCATCATCATTGTCAAAACATTTTCTTTCTGCTCAAGTCCTTCGTATTAGCTCCTTGGCTCCACACTTTCTAGACACTTACTGAAGGGAGAATTGATAAGGAAATGAAACTGAGTCCACAAAACAAAATATGAGTTTTCCATGAGCTCATATTTTAAATTAATATTTTGGAGGAAATTAAACAAATTTCAAGAAACATAGCACCCACTGTTGTAAGATTTTAGTGCCATCGAGTCATAAAATGAGGTGGAATTTCCTCCAAAACATACAGGTAATCTCATTAACAACATTTTTTGTGAAGAACAAGTATTGGAAATCAAAGCTAGTGGTTTAAATCTTAGAAAATAAAGAAGTTCCACCAGATCCCTTGGTAAACTCTGACTAGTCATGTGACATCACTGTCATATATTGTGTTTTATTTAAATCTACCTTAGTTTTCGGCTGAATTTATGGGTCCCAGAGCAGCCATTAAGGGGTCCTGGTAGAGCTGCCCATTGAGTTGATGTGGACTCTTACCATAAGGTAGGTGGATAAATCTATCCTCTACTCTGCAGGAGGAAGACAAGGCGTCTGATCGCACAAAAGTGCACAACCTCAGAAACCCTGTGTAGAGTCAGAATCAACTCAATGGAAGTGAACTGTAGATCAGCCACCTGCTACTGACATGGTACAAATTCCATAGTGTTGGTTAGACTCTAGACTTCCCTGCAGACCAGAGGATGTTGGACTTTTATTTGTAATTGTGTCTTTACTTGACTTGTAACTGTCTCCTAGGAGGAACTTTTTAATAACTCATTATGTAAAATTTTATTTCAAGAACATGTCCTCTAACAGATGCTGCGAAGGCACCATCTTCCCCCAGTTCTCCTTGTAATCATCGATTTAAATGTGTTTGACTTCTGACGCATGGTGGCACAGGACTCCCACAATGTGTGTGGAGCTCCACATTTAAGGGAAAGGAGTTAGGCAGTCGTAAGGGTTTCCCTTGAACCCACGAAGAAGTCTGAAAAAGAAACAGATACCTGACCATGTTCATTGATCTTGGCTTGAACAAGAATGAGAGAATGTTAAGTCATACTATTATATCTGCTTTCCATTTAATCACATCTCTCAGTGAAATCTTGTTAAAGTTTGTAGTCGTGGAGCATTGCCCTTTAACAACACCCCCCCCCCCGAATAAATACAACAGAAACAAATACATTTATGATTTTAGTGAGAGAAAATATATACCGCCATGTGGAGGCATGAGGTGTCTCACGCCCTAAAGAAGAATTTAAACGTGGGTTGGGTAGTTTAGGGTAATAAGGATCTAAGGAAGTAGGAGTTTACTCTAGAATGAATACTGTCAGAAAGTAAGGTCATGTGTACGCTTTAGTATATCAGGAAATCTTACTAACACAAACATATAAAGCTGTAATTGACAAAGAAAGAGTGCGTTGGTCTTGTGGGGGCACAGGAATCTTGTTTTTGTATCTTATTAAATGAAATTATGCTTTAGCATTCTTTTCTCTTATCACGATCTCAGAGTACATTTGTCTAAGATTGGTTTTCTATGAGCTTGTTTATGGACAATAGTAGAGTTATATGACTTAGCTGTGGGGTCACAAGCCAATTTCCAAATGTCAGGACCTTCTCCTTGTGTTCTCCAGTGACTCCTGATACTCTTGGAACAGAGATAAACTTCCAGCATGGTCCGAAGCCCTCTGTGGTCAGCCTATGCTCAACCCTTCCATGAGATTGAGAACAACACAAACTCTCATTATCTCGCTCTAGCTACATCGAGACCGTCCCTTAGTTCCTGGTGTATACCGCATGTGCTGCTCCAACTAGACCTTCACACCTCAACTCAACTATCACTTCTTTAGAGAACCATTCCTGACTCTCCTTAACTTGTTCTAATCTCCCCAGTAGACATTTGGCAGTACATTACAGCCCTCTTTTATAGCACATTACAATTATAATTTTACATATCTATATGACCTTTTTGAAACTTATCTGTTAACCCCCACTATAGTGTAAGCTTTTGGAGTGTAAAATCCATCATCATCTGCCCAGAACATAGCATAGATCCTTGTACAAAGCAAATAGTCAATAAATGTGTTTCATTAACAAATCAATTAATAAGTAAAATGATATGCGGGACACATTATTGTTTCAAATACATAGTGCTGTCTCTCATTACCTGGTTTCTGTTCTTGTGTCATGGTTTTGGGTTGATTTTCAGTAAACAGAGCACCATGTGACAGAGCAGACCTAACCCATAGGTCTTGTTTAGCTTTTTGCAATCTTTACAGGCACATACTGACTTGTCTTTCTCCGGTGGAACTACTGGGTTGGCTCGAGCATCATCCTTTCACTTGGCAGTGGCTTTCATAGTTGTGCCCCCATGACTCCTAGAGAAGGCACCCTCCAAGGGCGGGGGACCCAGCCAGCACCATTCCCCACTGGCAGTTTCTGAATCTCCGAGGAGAGGCAGGTTCTGACAAAAACCACATCAGCTGTTCAATCAAAGATCTTCTAGGAAAGAAACCTGAGAGATAAAACTTATGAAGATTTTTTTTTAATATCTTCCCTTCTTTTGTTATGATTAGGTTAGGGGTGTGTCTTATCTGTAAAAGAAGAGTGAAAACTGGCAACACAGAAAAGATCATTTTTAATTTTTATGCAACAATAGTGAAGTGCGTGTAAATTATTAAAATGCCAACTAATATTTTAATTAATTAAATTTTTATTTGGCTAGTAATGTGCTGTCTCCTTGTCAGTGGATCAGTTCGGTATTTCTTTGCACAAATTTACAAATAGCATCTAACTATTTTTTTCCATTTTAAATATAAAAGTGAATGCTCATTAATGTGAAATTGCAGGGCTCTCGCCTTGCACACAAGAGACTGGGCTTCTGTCCTGCTTGAGGATAGATGGCACCAGTTTGTTAGCAAAGTCTTGCATGCTACTCCTGGTGCTTCAAAAAAAAATATCGCAGCCCTGGAAACACTCCCTAGTCTATGCCAAGAAATTTGGAAGTCAGCTACTGACTAGAAGAGATTAATATGTGTGCCCATTCCAAGAAGGGTGATTCGGAAGATTGCATAAATTATCAAACAATATCATACTACTACACACAATAAAATTTTTCTGAAAATTATCCAACAGAGAACTGACAGAAATTTAGAAAATGATGTGAAACTAAGCATATGTGGTGTCAATTAGATCTTGGCCGAAAAGGGAGTATTCCAAAAATGCATTTGCTTGTTTTTTTATTGGCTATGCAAAGGGATTCCACTGTGTGAAACATAACTTACTCTGGATAACATTGTAAAGAATTAGAATTATAGAACATATTGTGTGGATAAGAAATGTGTATAGAGAGCAAGAGGCAGTAATTTGAACAGAATAGAAGGGTTATGTGTGGCTTAAAACTAGGAAAGATGTGTGTCAGGTTTGCATCCTTTCATCAGACTTATTTAATCTGAGCAAATCATCCAAGAAGTTGAACTATATGAAGAAGGACACGGTATCAAAAATGGAGGAAGGAACCTATAATATGCAGATGGAAAACCTTGCTTGCTGAAAATGAAGAAAACTCGAAGTTCTTACTGATGAAGATCTTATAATACAACCTTTAATATGGATTACAGTCCAATGTGAAGAAAACAAAAATCTTTACAACTAATAAGCAAAATCAGGATAATGGAGAAAAGATTCAAGCTGTGAAATATTTTATTTTACTTGTATACACAATCAACACTTATGTAAGCAGCAATTATGAAATCAAACACTGTATTGAATTGGGAAATATGCTGCACAAGACCCCTTTAAGGAATTAATGAGTAAAGATGTCATTTTGAAGACAACAGGATTCCTGATCCAAGACATGGGATTTTCAATCTGCTCATGTGCATGTGAAAGCTGGACAATTAATAAGGAAATGGGAAAAGAATTAATGCATTCAAATTATGGCATTTTTGAAGAATGTTGAAAGTACTGTATTTCCCATTGATTTGCTGCTGTTGTCTGTCAGTGATAAGAGCAGTTATACGCATGGGATAAAATATATGAGACCCTTGCAAATTGAGATGAAAATAATCATTTTCTCTCTTCTGCATGGCCTGGACATTGGAAGAAGAAAAAAAAGAAAGAAAGAAAGTACTGTATACTGCCAGAAGACAAGCAAATCTTTCTAGAAAGAAATGCAGACAGGATGCTCAGTGGAAGAGAGAATGTAGAGATTTTCTCTCATGTAATTTGGACATGGTATTAGGAGAGACCAATTCCTGGAAAAGTACATTATGCCGGGCAAAGCACCAACCAAAGCCAACGCACTGACATCGAGGCAACGCTGACCCATGATGAGTCCCTGCGCGCTTCTGAGACTGCAGTTGTTTGCAAGAGTAGAAAGTCCAGTCTTTCTTCCTAGGAGTTGCTGGTGGTTTCAAACTGCCAAACATGCTGATGGCAGCCTACTGCATAACCCCTACACCACCGGGGCTTCTTTGGTAAAGAAGAGGGCTAGTGAAAAAAAGGAGAAACATTCAGGGAAATAGATGGACACAGTGGCTGCATCAACGGGTTCAAACACAACGATTGTGAGAATGGGCTAGAACGAGGCAGAGTTTCTTTCTGTTGCACATAGCAGCACTTTGAGCTTATCGTTATGTAATGCTTTCAACACGGGTGTTTGCTCAAGATAAATAAAATTGACTTTATGTTCGTCATATTATTCATAAAATTCTGTACCGTTTTTGTTTTTACCCTTGATATGATCTCATATGCTTGTTCTTTTGCCATGTTCTTGAGAAGATGAGGCTAATAACAGTATTTCATCATGAAATGTACTATATTAGGAATCTATTGCTGTACAGTAATATATGACATAAGAATTAAGTTTCACAGTGTCTGAGGGTTAAGAATTCAGAAGGACATAGCTATATGATTCTAGTTCTTATAATGAGGTTCCAGTCAAGTTGTTGTCTGGGACTGCGGTCTGTGTAGATGAAGACTCCGGCTGGAGGGTCCACTTCCGAGTAAAGCATCTTCCAACAAGAGAATTCAGTGTCTCACCACAAAGGTTCTCGTAGAATTGTTTCTAACATGACACAGCTAGAGCAAGCAAAATAATACACAGAAAGAGAGAAAGAAGATGTATTTTATGACCTTGTCTTTACCCCAACCATCACTCCAAACTATTTCATTCATTAAAAAAATTCACTAAGTCAAATCTATATCCAAGGGGAGGCTGCTACACAGGGAGCAAGGATCATTGGACCATCTTATAGTCTGACTTGTTACCTTAATGTATGTAATTTTGGCACTATTAGATATTTATGCCCATTTCCTTTTATTCTACAGAAAAAGTAATCATTCTTTTTCTTTTGAAAATATGAGTTAAGTGTCTTCACTGTATTAAACACTTTAGTAAAAGTTGGAAACATGATTTTGAGGAACAATGAAATGAAACATTCTGTGCTTAGGTTAAGTGTGGCAGTTACATAATCTGTCCACTTGTGAAGGGCCGGTGTCTAGGCTGTCAATCAGATTGCAGTTTGGTGACCTCATTTGGAGGTGCGATGGAGATAAATAGCTCACTGAAGGCCAGGTACACTCTCTGCTTCATCCTCCTGCTGACAAGTCACATGGAGCTATGCTGATGGAGCCAGAGCCCTCGAGCTGGAAGAGCCAGGTGGAGACCCACACCTGTGCTGAGATGCTTCCACTGGATCCATAAGACCATCTACAGACTCGCCTGTGATCTTCCTGTATTCAGCACCATTTCATGGGTTGCGTGAGTCTGAAGAGGAATTTATAGACTGGTATCAGACATATGGGCTAATATCAGACTTATGAACTTGAACTGGACTGGGCTGGGATGTTTTCTCAGTATACAATTACTCTTTGATATGGAGCTCTTTCTTATTGTTTCTCTAGTCAACCCAGACTAACACATTAGAATTTTAAGATAGAAATATTTCTTGTTTGAATCTATGATTATTTTATTCAGCGAGTGTCTTAGAAATGGGAATATTTAAATAAAATATATAAATATTTCGTAATTTTTATATTTATTGTAATTGCTTCTCAGAACATATATACAAAATTTTACATCCCCAGAAGCAGCGGCATCTCACAAAAATTAATAATATTCAATATTAAGACATAATACAAGATCATTTTGAAGGTGGTGAGTGAAAAATAATGTGGCTTCTTTACGATGTATGTCCAATATAGGATTACTAGAAACATTGAACGTATTTGTATTTTTATTAATTAGTTTTCTCATTAATTTATATTTAGATAGCTTTATAAGTAGGTCATAAGTTTTGTGTCAGCAAGGATGACAGCAAATATTAGTCTGTTTATAGTTAATCTTTCTGTTTATAGTAAACTACAATTTTTGCAAGGTGAGTGTGTGACATGCAGACATTTTACATTTTTGTACTATCAAATATATTGACCTTCCATATTTGTGGGAGACTGAGGGCCAGGAGGAAAGTGTAAGTGGTGTAATCTCTCCACTCATGACCGCCGGGCTTGGAAAAGCAGCACTAGCGTTCAGAGAAGCACCTCCACAGACCTGAGACAATGGATAAAGCTGAAGACACACATTTCTCCAGGGAAAAAGATTTCTCCACAGTACCTCCATTGACTGCGACTATAAAGCTGTCTCCTCCCTTGGCACCTAAAGGATGTCTATCTTTAGGAACTGTCTGATTCTTTTTCCACTCTCACTCAAGGAGCAATTTACTCCTTTTGTCTCTTACATGCCAGACGCTTGGCTTGAAGTGTTCCCCAAAAGAGCTCAGGATATCCAAGATTCACACATTGCTCATGCTCTTGTGTGTGTTAAATAGAGGCTTGCAGGCCAGCTTACGACATAACCCCATTGTTGAATAAACTCGAGGCTGTTCTGATGTTGGAGATCAGTCCCATGTGCCCTGTCTTTGTCTCCTTTTTATTATAATTGCATGGCTGTCTCCTCAGGACCCCGTTTGATTGTGGGGCTAGGCCCCACACATAGTTCCCTTATTTATTATGTCCTCCATTTCAGTTAGTTTAAGTAAAAAACTCTATTTTTCTTTTGTATCAATATGACAGCTAGATTTTATATAAAAATGTATTAATGCCTTAATTAAGCATACATATATTTTGGTCTATAGTGTCCAATGATGACCCATTTAGAAGTAAAAATTATTTTACTTCTGGTAACTGCCAAAGCCAGGGGCTCAAATCCACTCATTATTCCATAGGACAAAGACGAGGATATCTGTTCCAAGGTTTCAAAAATCCTAGCTGGAGCTGCTATGCATTGGAATTGGCCCAATGGCACTTTGGTTTTAGGTGCATCCCCTGGCTGTTGCCACGTAGTAAGTAGTGTCCTTGAATCAGTGTCAACTCATCAAGACAAAAAAAACACCCAAACACTACCTAGTCCTGCTCCATCTTCACCATGGTAATGTGAAGGCACCTTGTCACAGCCACGGAGTCCACTCTTCTACTTTAGCAAAAATGATGTTCTTTTTCAGCAACTGATTTCTCCTGACTACAAAGTACGCGAGGCTACGCTTCCCCGTTAAGCTTTCCCTTTGTCACTTCTAAGGAGCATTCTCACAGTACTTCTTCCAAAAAAGATTTATTCTTCTGTAAGTGCACCGGATTTTCAGCATTCTTTGTGAACAACACAAGTCAAATTCATCAATGCATCTTCGGTCTTGCTGTTCCATTGCCCAGCTTTCCCATGCAGATGAACTGATGGGAAGTATGAGGGCTTGGGTCAGGGCGACTTTAGACCTCAAAGTAACATCATGGCTTTTCAACACTTGAAGGAAATCTTGGACAACTCCAATCTTTCATCATGCTTAAATCCCTACATTCCTCAATGTTGTGTTAGAACATGACATAATAGAACCCAAGAATAATGCTGATGTACTGTTTAACTTAAAATGTTAATAACTCATCCAAAGGGCTTCACATATTTATGTGTACACATATATGACATATATATAATACAAACATGTGTTTCTTCAAACATTCTGTCAACAAATTCATTGTTAACATTAGATAATATTACAAATAAATAAATAAATATATATTTATTTGAGGTATATATATATATATATACCTCAAAGGGTATAGTCATTTATAACACTTCACATAGTTACTGTTTTACATTTACATAGATCTATATTTACTAGTATTCCATGAAGAAGCCCTAGTGGCTTAGTGAATTATGTGTTAGGCTGCTAACGTCAAGGTCAGCAGTTCGAACACACCAGCGCCTCCATGGGAAAGATGAGGCTTTTTGCTCCAGTAAAGATTTACAACCTTGGAAATGCAAAAGAGTAGTTCTGCCCTGTCCTAGAGGGTCACGAGATTTAGTGTGAACTCTGTGGGAGAGAGCGGTCTCAAAAGTGAGTTCTTCAAAGAGCGCTGGTGGCGTAGTGGGCTGCACGTTGGACTGCTCATCCTGAAGCAGGAGTTTGAAACCACCAGCTGCTCAGCCAGAGGAAGATGAGGCTGTCTACGGCCAGAAAAACGTACAAACTCAGAAACCCATAGGTGCAGTTCTAGCCTGTCCTACGGGGTTACTATGAGTAGATACTGACCCATGACACTGTGTTTGTTTTATTGTACTATACATGACCTTCAAGGGCAGGATATATGCTATATTTCATTCATTACAATTGCTACCATCACAACTGATCACAAACTCTATGGCATTAAACTTATTTTATCCACCCTGGAGTGCAGAAAGCTGACAGGGTCTCACCGGTGTCAGCAGCCTGCACCTCTTTCTGAAGAGTCTAGGGAGGAATTCCCAGCTTCTTGAGGCTGCCTGCATCCCTTGGACTTTGGCCATGACTTCCGAAAGTTTCAGCACCAGCAATGGTGAGTTCAAACTTTCTCACCCTGACCTCTTCTTCTGTCTCCTTTATTCACTCTGAAGAAGTCTTTTGATTATATCGGAAATAGGTTACTTCATTAGTAACCTTAACCCCATCTTCAAAGTTAGTCACTTTTGTCATGTAAAATAGCGTATTCACACATTCCAAGGTTTAGAAGGTGGTCTTCTTTGGAGAGCACTATTCAGCCACCACAATGTCTTTAATGGCTAGCATAATCAGCATTTAATAACATTTGTTGCATGAGTAAATACATTTCATAAATGGAAGGCAGAGTTCAGATAGCTTTAAATAATGGGGATGTTTTTAAATACATTCAATTTTCTAAACACTTTTCAAGAGAATGGATGTTCATATTTCATTTTAAACTCATTTTGAGTTTCTTAACATACTCTCCCATAAAATTTTTTTCTAATGAATCTAATAATGACCTAGTAGAATGACTATTATACTATCATTGCATTCTTACTTGGTATGTCACTGTTAAGTCTAGTTGACATTTCTTAAAAATATTTGACTACTAATGGAATTGTGTTAGTGTGGGTAGATCAAAGAAACAAATCCAGAGAGACTCATATGTGTATAAGAAAGAGCTGTATATACAAGAGCAATTGAAAACATCCCACTCCAGTCCAGATAACATCCACAAGTCTGATATTATCCTATATATCTGATACCAATCTATAAAGTTCTCTTTAGACTCACGCAACACATGCAATGGTGCTGAATGCAGGAAGATCACAGATCAGTGGATAGAAAGTTTTGTGGATCCAGTGGTAGTGGAAGCATCTCAGCACTGCCAGGGGTTTCCAGGTGGCTCCTTCAGCTCCAGGGTTCTAGCATAGCTCCATGTATCTTCTCAACAGGAATGTCGCACACGGAGTGTGCATGTGTTGTGCCTCCAGCAAGCTATTTATCTCCTTAGTGCCTGCAAATGAGATCATCAAGCTGCGACCTGATTGACAGGCTAAGCTCCACCCCTTCACTCATAAGTCTCAAATTGACAACAAATTATTTAATCACCACAGGAACACATACTACATTGGACTTTAGCATCATGGTTTATTTACCAAAGAAAACAATGATACTAATAATTTGTAATTATAAATATTTATCATCTTCCTTAAAATTACCCCCGTACCCCCCCCATAAAAAACCCTCAATGAATCTATTGTCTAATCAATTCAAGTCTTGGTGCCCTTAGATGTTTTAGAATAGAACTGTACAACATAAAGTTTTCCAACAACTGTAATTTGACAGAAGTAGATTGGTGGGCCTTTCTTTTGTGGCACCACTGAGTGCCTTCAGGTCGTAAATCTGTCAATCAGCTGATGCACACAAACTGTTTGTGCTACCCAGAGACTTTTACTGACCCTATACAGGCTGAATTGATAATATTGTCAATGTTTGCTAACAACTTCTAATCCATCCCACGGTAGTTAGTTTACATAAAATTTCCTAGTCAGTTCTCATATTGAGCCTATTCCATAGACTTTATTAGTGTATGCATTTGGTAGATGATTAAAATGAACTTTAGAGGTAGGCATCATTTGCCTACTGATGCACTTCTAGTCTGTCCTCTTTTTTGGAAAACTATCGATGCAATTCATCACAGCATTTTATAATTGCTCCTTTGCTGTGGAGCATATTACATAGCATCCTTTCTCAGAATTTTTTTAATTAACCTTTAAAGCCTGAACTTCACACTTTCTTGGATGAAGTTCTGTTATAAATTCATCAGCTACTTTTTGGTTCTTTTTATTTCTGCCTCTGAGCCAGCATGATTTCTCCTGAATAGTTCATGAAATATTTTGACAAATCTTATCAATTACCATTTGCCAAGAAATATGTCTTGTGCCAGTAGCTTCCTCTGAGTCAGAGGATTACAGTAAAAATACAAATAAGTACATGTTTTATGTCACTTAGGTGGGCCAGGATTCTCCTGTGATAAAATATAATCTAATAGGATCAACTCCATGATGATATGGTCTAATACAATGTGGTCAACTTCATGATAGGATCTTCTGTGAAGCAGCTAAGCAGTAGTGGGGAGTATAGATCACCCTAGCCTGGTCACAACTGTAATATAATTGAGGAAAGTTTAATTCAAGGAGTGGCCTACTCTTAGTATAAAATGATACTATGTAGAAGCTAGCAGATTTCTACTATTGGATTTGAATCCCGCATCTGGTTTTTCAACCTCCTATTATATGCCTACCGATTCCAGAAGCCATCAGCAGCCTATGGTTCTTGGATTCATTCAGCCTATTTCAGATATATTCAGATCTGCATCCACCAACCTGTGGTCTTCCTGCTTCATCTGCCTGCTTTCTGATCACCTGCCCCTGCAGTTGGAGAGTACAGGAGAAGACGTCAACTTACATCTAAGCCTTGAACTTGAACTGAACTGAACTTATTCACTTCTACAATTCAGTGAGCCATTTCTTTATGTAAATTTCTTTCTACGTACATACACATTTATGAGTAGCTGGTTTTGCTTCCATAAAAAAGCAATCCTAACAAAGTACATAGTTTACACTTATATGTAGTATTTTAAAAACCATATACCTCTTAAATATTTTAAGATGGTATCTAAAATTTTCATTAACAATTTGGATAGTTTCAAATAAATTCATTTCTAGCATACTATGATTATAGATTTTTTAAAATAAGGATATTATTTATTTCAATGAATATATCCAATAACAGCTAAGGCACAAAACAAATTAAGTTATTTTATCATAAAAATGCATGCAAGCAAACACTCATTTGGTGCTCAGAAGTAGACAATTATTTCTACTTTCTGTTTTGCAGTGAATATATGGGTAAACATTTTTCTTTTAGGAAATATATTTCAAATAATGTTGTGTGGAAAGGAATAAATTACAAAGAGAAACAAAAAAAAAAAAGGTGTATAAAGTTTAGAAAAGTTCACCAAGAAGGAAAGTACATCTTTAAAAAGGTAACATTTTTATTCGTATTATATTTTTATTGATATATATATATTTCAATGACATTGAGAAGATTATAATCATCATCACAATTTCAGAACAGTTTTCTTCTTCTATGCACTGTTTTTAGGTCCCCACTTGCCACCATTTTCTCCCACCATGCCCCTAAATGATTATCAATTCAGTTACTCTCCCTATAGACCTACCTACCTTGGGTTCATATATAGGAAATCATACGAAATACAAACAAGAAGCAAAAAATCAATCAAACAAACAAAGAAAAAAATATCAACAGCAATGACCTGACAAAACAGAAAAACCTCATTCAAAAAGAAAGCATAAAAATTAAAAACTGAAGCAACTTTAAAGTAGGTCAAAAGGGAAATAAAATGATAAGGTATTATATTTTAGCCCAGCCCATCTGCCAAAAGCTGACAATAACTAATATGAAGAAACCAACCTAAGGAAAAGGAATTGACTTTGTTTTCCAGACTCTTGAGACCTTTTAGTAGTTGTCTGAGGTTCTCCTTAAAAAAAAAAAATCAAAAAAAAATCTGTGGAATGCCTCATGTTTACTCCAACTCATCTCAAACCTGAGCTTACAGAGCAGACCTGCACCATCAGAGTTCTAAGGCTCAAATGTTTATGGGCTTTCCCCTTGAAGTCTGCTGGGTGGTTAAAACCACGAATATGTTGATGAGCACTTTCTCCATCAGGCACATTTTGGTGTAGGAAATAATCCATTTCAAAGCAGGGTCCTCCTTCTATGATCCTTTCTCCTTTTGCAATTTGTTTTTTTATAACTTTCATGTTGATACTTCAATTTTTCATCCTTAGAGACATATATTTAGATCTCACTTCTTACCAAGATCATATGCATAAAATATTCTTGTTCTTCTTTCTGTTGGTTCAGAGTTAGATACTTATCCATTATAAACCCTCATGTATAATGTGAATATGGTTCAATGAAAATAGAAATGATTGGGTAAAACTTTCATCCAACTAATTAAGATACCAAAGCACCTTTATACGCAGCAATATGTTAATTTGCCCACCATTTCAAACATACAACATATTTCAATCAATCTTATAACAGAAAATGTTATGTAGACATTCCAGATGATTGTGTTGGCCTCTTGAACAAAAGAGTAATGAAGAACAATATCACTGAATGGTAATCCATTCAGAGTCTGGAGAATCAATTGGAGGATTTTTGTTTTGTTCTGGCATTTTTTAAAAATTTGCATTAGGTGTATAATACCATCAGCCCAGGTGTATAATACAATCAGCCCCGGTAAAAGGCTATACACTTAGTTTATGACAGAGGTTATTGATAAAGCCAGCTGTATCAATCAGGGCATATAGTCAAAAGGTGAACTACATTATTCACAATTCCTGACAGAAGGGGTTGGATTTAAAATATCAATATTGGCATAGTATCAGAGGCCCACTAGTGAATTAGGGGAGTAGACAGAGCAGCATAATAAACAGCACCTCAAATTTATCTCAGAAATTAATTACAAATGACAGAAATATAAATATAAGTTGTTAAACTATCTGTTTTGGCCAAATTGCATCATATCCTGCTATTAAAAGTGAATGAGATATTATGCTGCCTCTGCATCCCAATCCTAATTTTTTTGGAAGACAAAATAATCAGAGGAACTAGAAATCCATTCTGGTAAACTATGAACTCCCATTGAAAAAGCATTTCTATTGTAAATGAAATGATAAGCAAGTTGCAACTACCAGGTGAAATATTTGTAGAACACTTGCATTCCAATACCCTACATTCTTATGTCTAATTGGAAGTCTACAAAGAAGGTACCCAGCCAAATCTATGACAAAATAATTTATTTTTTTAAAAATAGTAATGAGAGATAACAAATAATAGTTATGTCTTCATTTTACTGGACTTATCTAGCATCCAACAATGTCTTCATTTATAAAAGGGGCACAAATGTGTGATTTATAGGCATGCTACAAGCAGGTAAAACTCAATGATGTGAGTGAAAGATAAGCAGAGGGCAGGGTTCGTCTCATGGGAAGTATACAACAAATGTTAATCTAGGAATTATTTTAACATTCTCATCCTCTTTAAGTTTGTATGGTTGGTTTTTTTTAATCATCCCTTACTTATACATTGCCTCATGATTTTCAGACTTCTTTCTACCTGATGCTGTCAATCTCTTTATTGATCTCAACATATGGCACTGTACTTCTCAACTGCTTCTCTAGCTCTGAACCCAAGTCCTGTCCCATCATAAGAAGCTCCTCTGCTGCTTCAAGTTGCCGCCTCTGCCTTCTCTGTTTCCCTATAGCTTTATAGTTTGTCCCACATAGCTTGTTTATTTACTTAAATTTTGTTTTCTGAAACATACCACATCCCTTCACTATATTCTAAAATCTACACAGACCCTATAATGAAAGATGCGCCATATGCTTCCTGCTTTTCTGAGTCTGGTCTTTTCCAGTTGCAAGGGAGAGAAATCCAACTCCGGTTAGTGAATGTGTACAATGAAGTAAGGGGAGATAGGAACAGGGGCCAGTATGCTGAAAACAGTGCCAGGACTCATCAAGCTTACTATAGATTGAATTAAACCCCCTTCCTATAAATACATGTTGAAATCATAACTGTTACCTGTAAAAGTGACCCTGCTAGGAGAAATAGCATTTTTATTTTGGCTCAGTACATTCATACTGAGTAAGGTGAAACCAGAACTAACGGTGTCTTTAAAAGTAAAGAGTCACCGGCAAAAATATGGACTCCATGTAAAACTGGAGGCAGATCTTGTGGTTAGCAGCCTGACGCATAACACACTACAGCATGAAAAGTCTGCAGTTTCCCCGCTCATTGACTGCCACTGAGTCAATGCTGACTCATCGCGACCCCTTGTAGGGTTCTGAGACTGTGAATGTTTACAGGAATAGAAGATCCAGTGTTGCTTCCACAGAGCTGCTGGTGGTTTTGAGCTACCAATCATGGGGGTCGCAGCCCAACGCATAATCACTGCACCACCATGTCTCCCTAGGTTCATTAAAATGACTTTTAAAATCCCTTTTCTCTGAACTGTTATTTTGCTCAAAAAACGAAAAACAAAACCCAACAACTAACAAATGTAGTTTTTAATTCCTGGATTATAATGGAGTGGGGAGAGGGGGAGGGAGACTGCTTGGTAAGTAGAGGTTTTATCTGCCTGTCTGAAATACAGTAGCTGAAGAGTAGGAACTACTAATTACAAAGAAATCTATAGAGGCCTGGTGATTATTATTTCTGAAATTTAAGTTAGTTTCCATCTTAAATTTTTGCCCTGTGCAACCAGGTGGTGGCCATGCCCTCCTTGCATGATGTAAGAGATTCTGTGTCAATTTTAGCTTCTGCAGCCCTGGACAAGAAGCTCCTGAAAAAGAATTTAGATCTTAATCATGACATAACAAATAATCAGTTATAAACCTTTTTACCATTAGAAAATAAAGCAAGAAGCCACATTGAATGTGAGAGAGACAGGTACCTATGAGAATTCCCAAGGCCATCACTTATGAACGTCTGAAGGGAAAAACAAAGCTCTATTCATAGAGGAAATAAATAAAACAATTTTCCTGCTTCTGTTTTATATGACTACAGTGGGTTGTAGATACAAATCATCTACAAGCAAATGGCCTTTCATACAGTGACAAGGCAGTTACCTGTGCGATATGGCCAGAGAAAATACAAGGAAAGTATATTTAAGGACCCACTTCCTCTCTCTCCCTTGCTCGCTGTTTTTCTACAGGTTTGAGAAATTGCTTGTCAGGAATTTCTTGGATCGATGCATGATATACATGAGCATTTTGCAGCCACTGTTGGGTTCTGAGACCCCAGGCACCCAAATAGTTTCTTCCCAGTACCGCTTCTGGGTAGCAGTTGTCTGCATTTTCTCCGCTTGTTTGCTTTTTTGAGCTAAGAAAATGATTCCCAAAGTTCTACAAATGAAAGAAAGTGGTCATGGATAATCTCATGGCCTGAGACTCACAAGACTGAACCATGGTGCTGTAAAGATGCCCATAACATAAGTTCTTCTATTTGTGGTAAATGTTAACTTATATAGGAAAAGGACGTTGCAGCTATGACTAAAGTCCTGGATCTTGAAGTGGAATGATGACCTATATTATCTGAGTGGGTCCACTGTGCACATGAGTCCTTACAATAGAAGAACAAGGCAGAAGAATTGGTGGAAAAAGATAGCACAAGAATAATGGGCTCTGTTGCTATTTTGGGATAAAGAGCAATGTGGGAGAACTGGGAAATCTCATTTTGGTGCTTTCAAAGAAAAGATGCAATGGAAAACATGCTTTTTTAAATAAAATAAATCATTTTATTAGGGGGGTCTTACGTATATTACAATAAACCATACATCTGCTATCTCAAGCAGACATGTACAATTATTGTAAATATGATTTTTGAGGCCAGAAATAATATCAAGTTTTTAACAAACCTCAAGTGGACATCTTCCTGAATCAATGAGGATTTGTATTGTGTTTACAGGGACCCTGCTGGCATACTGGGTTGAGCGTTGCTGCTAACTGCAAGGTCGATAGTTTGAAGCATTAGTCCTTCTGTGGGAGAAAGATGAGATTTTCTACTCCTGTCGAGATTTGCAATCTCAGAAGCTCACAAGGAATTTCTCCTCTGATCTTTTGGGTTGTTGTGGGTCAGAATTGACTCAGTGGAAATGAGTTCAATTTGTGGGTTACTCAGAAAAACATTGAGCCGCATAAGAATCATAAAAGAATACATATAGTCACAGTACATTATCAAGAAGGAATGATATGGATGGATAAAGCCCAAGCTACCAGAAGACATTACTGTGAGACAATGCTCCGAAAGAACACCAACTGGAACATTTCAACAAACCGATGCCACCCTGGAAGCTCTCATTTGTCAATACCAAGAAACCTGGTCAACTGGCAGAAAGAGATACAAGTATGCGTCTTTCAAAAGAAAGATGGACCCAACATACTGCAAAATCAATTGAACAATATCATTAATGTCATAACCAAGTACAATTTTGTTGAAGACACTAAATAACAACTGCAGCAGTACTTCAAGAGGGATCTGCCAGAAATCAAAGCTTTATTCCGCAGAGGACATGGATTGAGGAATTTGCTTGCTAATGTCATGTGACTGTTGGCTGAAATCAGTAAATGACAGAAAGCTGTTTACTTGTGTATTATTGACTATGCTAAGGCATTGGACTATGTGGATCATAGAAAATTATGGATAATGTAATGAAAATTGGGAAATTCAGCACAATTCATTGCGTTCATGGAGGACCTGTACATAGACCATGACACAGTCATTCAAACAGAATGAGGGATACACTGCCTAGTTTAAATTTTAGGTGTCTATCAGAATTTAATGTAATTTAACTTGGAAATGATCTGAGAAGCTAGAAATTTAAAGAAGAATATGGGGTTACTAACAACCTTCAACATGCAGAAGACATAACGTCTACAACCTTGCTTGATGAAAGCAAAGAGAACTTGAAGCTTAATGCGAACTCTCCTGAAGATCAAAGAGCAGAGATTTCCGGATAGCTTACACCACAAAGGAAGCTGACTGCTGCGGAGTCCATTCCGACTCTCGGTGATCCTGTAAGACAGAGCAATAAAAACCCCTCGACTTCCAAGGCTGGCCATGTTTACAGAAGTAGACGTCTTCCTCTTTCTTCACAGAGTGCTGGTGAGTTTGAACTGCAGACCTTGCATTTAGCAACCCGATGCTTAACCTTGGTTTCTCACCTCAACATAAAGAAAACAAACATTCTCACAACTGAACCAGTAAGCAACAGCATGATAATTCAAGAAGATAATGATATTTTCAAGATTTCATTTTACTTGAATCCACAATCAACAGCAATGGAAGCAGCAGTTAAGATATCCAATCCCCCTCCAGATTCCTTAGCCCTCAAATCTAAACAGTGGTCTGAGTGGCTTAAAGATAAAAAGGAGGAAAAGTACAACTGAAATGGACTTGTATTACAGTCTTTAGTGACAAATAAGTTCATTTCAAACAATAAAAGGGAAAAGAAGAGATAATCAAATGATGCATTTCACGAGGCACATCTGTTGAAAAAGAGTTATTTCAAGTATTAAAAAGCAAAATGGAACTTTGATGGCTAAGATGTGTCTGACCCAAGACATTGATAATTCTAATTATCTATTGCTTCATATACATGGGAAAGGCAAATAATGTAAAGAAGAATTGAAGCCTTTCAATTTAGGAATTAAGGAAATATATTGACTGTACTTGGATTGCCAGAAGAAAGAACAAATCTGTCCTGAAAAAAGGCTAGCCAGAACAAGCTTTAAAAACGAGGATGCTGGGATGTCACCTTCTAACTCTGCACATGTTATCACATGTTAGCCAGTCCTGGAGAAGGCCATCAACCTCAGTACCATGGAGGGTCAGTGAGAGGAGGAAGATGCTCTACAGAGTGAACTTACCCCGTGGCGGCATTCATGGGCTCAGGGATGGGAATCGTTGAGAGGGTAACCCCAGAACATGCAGATTTTTGTCTCTGTACTTTTTTGTTGTTCACAGAGTAGCCGTGAGCTGAAACTGATCTGACGGCCCCACGACAACAGCAGCATGCTGCTGGCATTATTAGCTGTGTCAGTAGCAATACAGTATTCATGACAAAGCCTTAGTGTTCCAAATAATCCAGAACAATATGTTGGGCTACTTTACTGCAGGTCTTCTAGGGCACTTGGTATGTGTGTTTGCTTTTTAAATCTCCAGGAGCCCTCACACTAGAAAATCTTACCTGACGGAGAATCATATGTGGCCTTAGAGGTACATTTTGGGAAACAATAAAATACATTTTGAGGACCCACTTAAGACGTAAATGTCCTTTTGAGAAGGCAACATTATTAAGACTTTTTTTAAAAATAATGAACACAGTGGGTATCAAATACAGAGACTTAAAAATAAATTCCTGGTAATCATTACTTTTCATTTCAATAGAAAACCTTTTCTGGATTGTCTTTTAAATATTCCTGATAGAGGAAATTTCCAGAAAATTAATATTTGCTAAATTATTTGAAAATATTGTGTCTGGGAAGACACCATGTTCAGTTCAGAAATGACTGAGGCAGGAAGGCTATAACTGAGGCAAGAAGGTCATCTTAAATTGTTACCTAAGACACATGTAATCTCAAGTCTTTGAACAATTAATCCTGCTGTAAAAATAGTCTATTTCAAATAACTTGGGTAGAAACTAATTCAGAAACAGCTAAAGAAAAAACAGTGGCCTCTGCACTGGCAAAAGTCAATACTCTATACCTCCGTTAGTGCACAGAGACCCAACTCTCAATTACAAGTCATGGAAAATATGTCTATGTCTTAAACCGGAAAAGACCAGCAAAGACACATCATTTGGATAAGGTTGTAATGGTATCCAAGAGTTTCCAGAGATTTAGAGACTTATACAGGACATGGGAGGGCAAAGGAAACCATCACAAAGGTTTAATTTGTGCTAAATCAGTACATCACAGTTACAGATGGGACTACAGAAATGGGAACTGGATCATCATTGGGACATGTACATTATGCAGAAGAGTTTACAAGATCGGTTCAGGGCCCTCTGACCAAGCCAATCAGAATGTGACTCATGACCATGTGACCTCCGCACCCTGGTTTCCATTCAGGGCACACACAAGCAAGTCTTTAAGGCCTATGCCACTTCTCATTGGACCAACTAGGAGAGTGGCAGCAATCCTGAGGGAGAGGTTTTCCACCCTGCTGGTAATGGTCAGAAGGACTTCACGGGAGGCTGAGATTATGTGGAAACTCATAAACAGACCAGGACTTCCTCTGAAATTCATGGCCATTTGACAATTTAGTATTCTGAAATTTAAGCTCGAATACAGACTTACAGAGTATATACTAGCCAAAAGTTTAAGTCTCTTGGCAATTCCAGACTTTCCTTTTCCTAGAAATTCCCAAGTAAATGATTTAGAGAAGATAATCATGGATCATTTCCTGTGCAGATGAAAATAACGAACCTCTGCACTAAAAAAATGATCCACGAAATCCTCATCGTTGTTAGGTGTCATCCAGTCAGTTCTGACGGTAGTTACCCTAGGCACAAAAGAAATAAACAGTCCTATACCATCATAGAAATTTCTATATTTGAGCCTACTGTTTCAGCCACTATAACAATTCATCATGTTGAGAGTTTTTATCTTTCTCATTACCTTTTTGCTTTACCAAGCATGATGACCTTTGCTGGGCTTCTCATGTTCAAAGTCCTTGAGCATTCTGCTTTCCTTGCCATTACCCAGCTACCCAGCCAGCACCCCATTAAGACCACAGTAGGCCCTCTAAGAAACTTTCCCCAGCTCTTGACCCTCAGGCATTCCAAGAAGGGAAATGTCTCCCAGGAAGATGCCTGGTAAAGTTCTCACTCCCCCTACCCCCTCTCAGAAACTGCCTAAGGCCAAAATACACAAGTAAGAGAAGAATCAGACAACACTACCCAAAGGCTGTGGATGAGGAAGTCAATGGGTTTGGGGTCAAATTCATGCCTTGATGATGCCCAATAAATGGCAACTCAAGATTACCATATATTTGCTATTCCCATACTTTCTGTGCCTTTTATGACATATTTTGTCCAGCTTTACTTTTATGAATGAACATTACTGAAAGTTTTACCTTATCTCCAACCCTCATTGTTGGTGTAAATAGTATTCAGTCACCTAAATTGTTAATCTGTGTAAATAAATAATTCATGTATTTTGGTCTAAAAAAATAGCCCTATGCATCTATATTTGAGTTTTCTTGGTAGTGTTGTAAATTCCATAACACTGGCAAAATTAATGGTAATATCAATATAGCTAACATATGCTCCCTGGGGATAATTTAAAATATTTTTCACAAAATAATAGCAGTACCTTTAAAGTGAACAGGAGACATATATGAAGCACATACATATAGATTTTGAGCTCACACATAGCCCTAATCTGAGAATAATTTGTTTCTATGTCATGGCCTAGTTCACTCAATGCCTGTCCCCATGAATTGATCACTGAAGATATGGGTGCTAGCCTCAAACCCATTCACAGGGTCCCACACTTGGCTTAAACTTCAGATGAATCCTCTACAGCTAAGGGTCAGGAAATACTTTATCAGGCAGAGTAGGATTGATTCCTACAGCTTTCCTTAGCTCAAAATATGTCACATTGACATTTAATCTCCCACTTGATGTAATATATAGATGTTCCATTTTTTCATACTTTGCCACTTGGTTTTCAATTGAGATTTTTCTCTGTTTCATTCTGTCGTTGTTGTGGGGCCACTTGTCGGGGCTTCGTTTTGATTTTGTGTGTTTTCTTGTATACAAAACCCAGGAGAGGTGAATATTTAGAGACAACAAATGGATCGATGGTTTCAAAGGGGCATGGCAGGGAGGGGACGTAGGAGGAAAATGCTGAAGTGATAGTAACAAGGGAGAAGACATACCCAGGAATCGAGAGTGGTGATGGTTGCACAACTCTTGAATGTGATTGAACTAGTAAAATGTATGATACGTGAATTGTATGTCAGTAAAACTGTTAAAAATAAATTAATTACATTTTTTAAAAGAGATCTGAAATTTGCTCTTGAACAAAACAAATTCTCTTGATGATGAAGAGAAAGACGAACAAAGATTTCAAAGGGCAGCTCAATAAGACAAACTATTATAAAGAAACGTGCAAAGGCCTGGAGTTAAAAATACAGAAAGAAGAGCATCCACAGCATATATCAAGCTAAGAGAAGTGAAGGGAAAAATAAGCCTAGAATTGTAATACTGAAAGATTCTATGAGAAAATGTTGAAGGATGCAGGAGTCATCAAACAATGATTGAAAGAAAACAGTCACTGCATCAAAAGGAATTAGTTGATACTCAACTATTTCAAGAGATAGCAAATGATCTAAAACCAATGATACAAAGGAGAAAAGGTCAAGCTGCACTGAAGGCATTAGGAAATATCAAGGCTTCAGGTAGCGACAGAATATCACTTGAAATGTATCAAAAAACTGTGTCTGATCAGAGCACATAGGAGCAAACAAGGTGGGGGGGGCGGGAAAAGTGAAGCACATCCTGGCCCACCAAGCCCTTAGGACAATAGCTCTGCTTAGAGCAGCCAATGCACAGAGAGGACCAAAGGCCCCACCATGAGACACAGCATTCCTCACTAACCCATAGCACCACGGGGAACAACACTGGAGACACATGGCAGGAATTATGCCCACCCTGACCCCACCACACCCTGACGAGATGCTGAGGGCATGCAACTGAGCAGCAAGTAGCACAGAGCAACGAAGCCTCCAGGGAACACCAAAAATAGACTGTGGGGCCTGGGCATGGCACCTCATCAGACTCAAATGGAAAACACTCCTAAAGGAAGACAAATAGACCGTGAACTATTTATAGGCTTTTCCTTTTTGTTGTTTGTTGTTGTTGTCGTAGCTATTGTTTTATGTTCTATTGTTGCTTTGTTGTGTTCGGTCTTGTATTTGTGCATATTGTTGTCGCTGCATGTTTATCTGGATGGGATAGGTGGATAAACAAGCCTGAAGAGAGAACATTGGCAAGACAGTTGGGGGGGGGGGCGAATAGGAAGGAGGTGGGGGAAAGGAAGTGGGTGTTAACAAACCCAGGGACAAGTGACCCAAAATCAATGGCAAGGAGAATGTAGAGGTCTGCTAGGGCTTGATCAGAGGCAATGTAACCAAGAGGAATTACTGAAATCCAAATGAAGGCTGAAAATGATAGTGGGATGGGAGGAGGGTGAAAGGAAATAAAAGAAAGAACTAGGAGCAAAAGGTATTTATAGAGATCTAAATACAGGCATTTACATATGTAAATATGTTTTTATATGATGGTGGGGAAATAGATCTATGTACATATATTTATAGGATTAGTATTAAGGAAACAGATGGACATTGGGCTTCTAATCAAGTACTCGCTCAGCACAACACTTTGCTCTAAAAATCCAGTACTCTGGGATGCTCACTTTCCAAACATGATCGCTGAAGACAAAACAGGTGCATAAGCAAATGTGGTGAAGAAAGCTGACGGTGCCTGGCTATCAAAATTTGTAGCATCTGGGGTCTTAAAGGCTTGAAGATAAACAAGCAGCCATCTAACTAGGAAGCAACAAAGCCCACATGGAAGAAGCACACTCCAGCCTGTGTGATCATGAGGTGTCGATGGGATCAGGTGTCAGGCATCAAAGACCCAGAGCAAAAAAATATCATAATGCAAATGAGGGTGGGAGTGCAAAGTGGAGGCCCAAAGCCAATCTGTGGGCAATTGGACATCCCCTTACAGAAGGGTCGTGGGGAGAAGATGGGCCAGTCAGGGTGCAGGAGAGCAGTGAAGAAACATACAGCTTTCCTCTGATTCTTTAATGCTTCCCCGCCACTACTATCATGACCCTAATTCTACCTTGAAAATCTGGCTAGACCAGAACATGTACATGGGTGCATATGGGAGCGGGAAACACAGGGAATACAGGACAGATGAACACCTCAGGGCTAATATTGAGAGTTGCCATACAGGGGAAGTAAGGGGAAGGTGGGGGGAGAAGGGGGTAACTGATCACAATGACCTACCTATAACCCCCTCTCAGGGGGGATGGAAACAGACAAGAGGATAAATGGAGACATCAGACAGTGCAAGACATGAAAAAATAATAATAATTTTTAATTATGAAGGATTCATGAGGGAGGGAGGGAGAAAACCAAGGGCTCAAGTAGAAAGAAAATACTTTGAAAATGATGATAGCAAGTTATGTACAAATGTGCCTGACACAATGGATGGATGGATGGATGGATGGATGGATGGATGGATGGATGGATGGATTGTGATGAGTTGTAAGAGCCCCCAATCGAACGTCGCAGGCGATTCAACATTAACGACGGGATCAAGGAACTGGGCACCCTCATCACCAAGTCCAGTGACCTGAGCTAGAACTACAGGCTCAGATCCATGGTCTGCCAGTACCACCCACTCCATGGCCACAACTTCCACTTGTGATAGCCTCAAACCAGAGCAGCTGGATGTTGAAGAGGAGGGCAACCAGGCACATTTCATGTGGCGGGGGCACCTGCCCCGAATGCACCCCATCAGCAGCCCCCAGCACCACCCTCGGATGCCCTTCTGGACTTGCACTTTTCCAGCGACCACCTGGGGGACCTAAGGGGACCCTTCTACCTCGGGCTGCAGGACATTCTGATGGAGGAGGAGGAGGAAAATATAGTGAGGGGCCTGGCGGGAGGCACTCTGTCCCCACTTTGGGCTGCAACTGACCCCTGCTCTCTTCAGTGTCCCCTGCTGTGTCCAAGGCCAGCAGCCACCACAGCAGCTTCAGCATGGAGGAGGAGTCCTGATCAGGCCTCTCCCCTGCCCTGAAGTTTTCCTACCAGGAAAGGAGGACGAACCAAGCAGGATGAGGCCCTGCCTTTGCCCCCACCCCTTCATGAGACTGCCCTGCCCAGGTTTTCTGGGGGAAGCACAGAGGAGATCAGAGGTGGAATCTGAGCAGGCCAAGTGGAGAAGTCAGGTGAAGTCCTAGCCCTTCCCCCAAAGGAACAGCCCAGCACCGTTATTTCAGACTTGATGGTGTCCACATACCCCATCGGACCTGCGCTGGCTGGTTGAAAAAACCCAACAACCTAAGGAAACACTGGAAGTACTCCCTTGTTTATGCCAAGAAATTTGGAAGATACCTAACTGATCAATAGACAGGAAGAGATACATCTCTGTACCTATTCCAAAGAAATGTGACTCAACAGAATGCAGAAAGTATAAAATAATATCACTCATATCATATGCCAGTAAATTTTGCTAAAGAGTATTTAACCATGGTTGCAGCAACACATCCTCATGGAGCTCCAGAAATTGAAGCTGGATTCAGAAGAGCAAGTGGCACAAGGGGAATCACTGTTGATGTCAGACTTATCTAGGTTGAAAGCAGTGAATGCTAGAAAGATGCTTAATTGTGCTTTATGGGCAATGGAAAAGATCATAACAACTATGGACAACATTGAGATGAATGAGAATTTCAGAACACTTCTCTGTGCTCATGTAGAACCTGTAGATATTCTGAGAAGCTGTCATTGAAATAGGACAAGGTAATTCTGCACAGTTTAAAATCTCGAAAGGTATATGACTAGGTCGTATCCTTTCATGATGCCTATTCAATATTTATGCAGAGCATTAGTTCTAGAAAGTGGATTACATGAAGACAAATGGGACATTGGGATTGGAGAAAGACTTACTAACAACCTTCAACATGCAGATGACATAGGTTTATTTGCTGAAAGTGAGCAGGACTTGAAGCACTGACTGATGAAGATCAATTACAGTAGCCTACAGTATCAATTTCAGTTCACTGTAAAGAAAATCCAAATTGTCATCACTTGACCAGTAGTTTGCATTATAATAAATGAGGAAAAGATTGAAGTTGTGAAGGATTTCATTTTATTTTGATCCATAATCAATGTTCATGGAAGCAGCAGTCAAGAAACCAAAGGACATACTGTATTATGCAAATATGCCAGACTTTTGGAGGGTTGAGTAGCAAGGACGTAATTTTTACTAGTTATTTGACCCCAAACTATGGTATTGTCAATCACCTCATATAGATGTGAACATTGAACAATGAATAAGGAAGCCCAAAGAAGAATCAATGCAATTGAATCATGGTACTGGAGAAGAATATTGAAAGTACTGTGGACTCGCTCACTGCCATCAAGTGAGTCAATTCTGACTCAAAGTGACCCCCTTGGGGTTTCTGAGAGTGTAACTGTTTAGGGGAGTAGAAAGCCCAATCTTGTTCCTGCATTGCTGCTGGTGGTTTTGAACTGCCGACCATGAGATCACAGTCCAATGAATAACCACTATGCCACCAGGGCTCCTTCCCTAAGAAAAATCAAATATGTATTAGTAGAAGTACGTCCAGAATGCTCCTTAGAAGCAAGGATGACAAGACTTGGGCTGGTATATTTTTCATAAGTTATCAGAAAAGACCGGCCTGGAAAAAGATGTTATGATGGTAAAGCTGAAAGGCAGCGAAAAAGAGGAAGCCTCTGATGAGATGGATCACACAGTGACTGAAGTAATGGGCTCCTTTCCCCTCTATTTTGACCTCTACAATTTTAAAATTAGTATTCCTTTCTTCCCACATGAATATACCTCATCAGTGAGTTTAGTCCAAATGATAGAAGCAAAAACCAATTCCTGTTCCTATTCAAATTCCCTTCTGAAGCACACAGACCTCACTAAACTGCATTGTCGAGACTATGTGGATAAGGGTAGTTTACATCAAAGCCCCAAAAACCATCAATTAAATACAAAGAAGTTTCAATTTCTCACCTTTCTAACTATTGTTTCTGCTTTATTTTATGCAAAAAAACCCAAACAAACCAGGTCTTACCTGTTTTTTCCATATATGTTCTACTGTGGTTTTCCCACAGTGCAAAGCCAAGGCCTTTCCACTTAATCTTTATAAACTACATAGAGGTAGAGTCTGGTAAATTTCTGGAAAAGCTACTTTTAACTGGGGAACCTTGAAAAATTATAAATATCATTCTGTCTAAATGTCTTACACTATAAAATAAAGAAATATAACATTTAATAGAGTTCAAGAGCGGATTAATTGAGCAATTTATAGTAAGCATAGTGTTGGTGGCTAGTAAAAGAACCCTTATCAAGGTTCAAAATCTCAAAATATTGAATAAAACTTAAGACAAAAAACAATATACAATTCCCTGCACGGGACAGCACCGGAGACACAGTGTGGAATGGGCGACTGAGCTGACCCCACCACACTGAGGCAAAACACTGGGGGCGTGCAATGGAGCGGCAGGGAAGCAGAGCAAGGAGGTCCCAAGGGAAAACAAATGATGGACTCTGGGGCCAGGACGTGGTACCCCATTAGACTCGTCCAGAAAATGCTCCTAAAGATCAACAAACAGACCTTGATCTACTAACAGGCTTTTTTTTGTTTGTTTTCTTCCTCTTTTCGTTTTCAGCCTATCTGTTCGGGGTTTTTTTCCTTTTTCCCTTTCTTTTAAATTTTGTATGTCAGTGGCTTTTTTGTTTGTGGGCTTGTCAGTGCTGCAGCCGTCATTGCCAGGCTCTTATGAGCCACT